>NC_056695.1:16417139-16736425 GCF_018350215.1 Panthera leo
TAAATGGAAGTACTCAATTAATCCATGAAGACTAAATAAATGAAAGGTTAAACTTACTAGACTATTTCCTAAAATGAAAAAAGAAGAGATATTAGTAGGAAATATAGACTAGCATAATTACATTGTGCTTCCAAATATGGGTTTTGAATATAAAACACAGAGAGTACAAATTCCTACGTTTTGTCTTTCTAAAACATACATCCTTAATTTTACCAGCTGTGAACTTTAATTCTTATATCTTTTTTCCATTCTAAGGAAAAAAATGGGCTTTGTTTCATTTTTCTACAACCAAATAACTGGAAGATAAGCATTTTCGAATCAATTTTTTTGAAAGACACCAAAGTAATTAGAATCAGTAGAAAACTTTGCACCAACTCCACCTAGACATCCCTTAACCACATCACTAACTGTATGAGGATGTCCAATCAAAGTCAACTGTGGTAGCTGCACCTTGTTCACTAGAGGTTGTGTTTGTTCTTCAAGGTACAGAGCTAGGAGGAGGGATCGATGACCTCAAGATCAAAACTCTGAACTCAACCACTTGTCTACCTCACACTTGTAGCAAGAAATCTGAGTAGCCGGAAGGGGCGGGTGGTCACAAAACTAAATAGAATTCTATTCTAACACTAAGTTCACAGTCAACAATTATACAGCAATCTTACTATGTTTTTCTAGTGAAACAGTTCTTTATCTGTTTTTAATGCTTATTTATTTTTGAGAGAGACAGAGAGCGAGAGAGCATGCACGCAAGTGGGGGAAGGGGAAATTGAGGTGGGTAGAGGACCCGAAGCTGGCTCTGCAATGACAGCAGCAAGCCCGATGTGGGGATGGTGACCTGACCCAAAGTCGGATGCCCAACTGAGACACCCAGGTGCCACTCTTTATCTCTTTAAATGCCTATTTTCAAGCTTTCTCTATTCTTCTCAAATTTCCCCCCCTCATTCTCAACAGCCTCATACTTCACAGAAAAAATACAAGCCCTCATTTCCTTTTCTTTCCAAAGCCAATCCCTCCATCCCTCCAGAGTGTCTCAGAAACTGTGCCACCTACCAACACCACCCCCCATGCCTCTTCCTTCCCCCTGAATCAAAATATCCCTCCTCAGTCCCTCCTTCTAGTGCTCCAATAAGCATCAGCACTCAGGACATGCTCTAGATTTTATCTTTCAAACAACAAAGAATACTTGACTCTCTTGGCTCCCTCCAGCTGCCACCCTGTCTCTTCCCCTAAGCTAAGTTTTCCGAAAGAGCTGCTACCTGCTGTGAGGACTATCTTACCCTCAACTTCCACCCTTTTGTCACTGACAACTGGAGTCACGTGAGTATAGACATGAAATCTGGAAATACTAGCATTGTTATAATGGTTAGTCTGTCTTCCAAGATGTAACTCTCCATTTTTTATACCTTCTATTATATTTCTCAAAGTTCTGTGCATTTCCTCTATTAGGACACATGATATAAAACTGTACGTTTTAAAGAGTTAGGAGCTCAAAAATTACTGCCAGAATTTAGACAATAACATAAAGATGATTCTAAAGAAACCATCTCTCTAAAGAAACTATCATTCTTAAAAAAATCTACAAAAGACTTAACTATTCTCACATCGCATATTTATAGTAATAACATTTATGGAGAATTTTAAAGGACCACTGGGCTAACTTCATTACCCAAAACTGCCTACACAATTGTCAACAGAAGCCCATAGCTAAGGAAAAATATAAGTTAATTGAACAATATTTGCATGAGAAACACTGGAAAAGATGCAGGAGACCAAAAGAGATTCTTTTTTAAAAACCTGACATAGCACCTTAAATAAAAGAAACTTTTTCAAATCTTTTATTTTTTAAGAAATTAAATGTTAAAATGTATTTGAATCCTGATAACACTATACTGATACAAACAGGAGCCCATCTGGTTTAGAACCATTTGTGAAGAAGTGAGCTATATTCCTGTTATTATTGCTGTAACAACGCACTTTTCCTTGGATATATACGTAGATATTTCACAATGTAAGTTCAAACAAACAACCCAGTTTAAATATAGGCAGAGGATACGAATAGACATTTTTCCAAAGAAGATATACAGATGGCCAAGAGCCGGATGAAAAGATGCTCAACATCACTAGCCATCAGGGAAATACAAATCAAAACCATAAATGAGATACCACTCTACACCTGTCAGAATGGTTATTATCAAGAAGACAAAAAATAGCAAGTGTTGGTGAGGATGTGGAGAAAAATGCACTATTGGTAGAAATGTAAATTGGTGCAGCCACTATGGAAAACAGAATGGAGGCTCCTCGAAAATTTAAAAAGAGAACTAACATATTATCCAGCAGTTCGACCTCTATTTACCCAAAGAAAAGAAAACACTAAGTCAAAAAGATATACGTACTCCTCTGCTCAGCGCAGCATTATTTCCAATGGAAGCAACCTAAGGGTCCACAGACAGGTGAATGGACAAAGAGGATATGGTATACATATACGATGGAATATTATTCAGCCATAAAAATGAAGGAAATCTTGCCACTTACAACTACATGGATGAGTTTTGAGGTCATTATGCTAAGGGAAATAAGTCAGAGAACAGACAAATGCCATGATCTAACTATTATGTGGAATCTTTAACAAACAAAACAACCAAGCTCATAGATACAGAGAACAAATTGGTGGTTGTCAGAGGCAAGAGTTGGGGGTGTTGACAAAATGAGTGAAAAGGGTCAAAAAGTACAAATTTCTAGTTATAAAATAAGTCTGGGGAATGTAACGTACAGCATGGTGACTATAATTAATAATACTGTATTACATATTTGAAAGTTGTTGAGAGAACAGATCTTAAAGAGTTCTCACAAAAAAAATGTAACCATGTATAGTGATGGATGTTAGATGTTTTGTGATTGTTTTAAATATATACATATATTAAATCCTCACATTGTACACCTAAAGCTAATATAATGTTATATGTCAATTATACCTCAATTTAAAAAAGTGGGTGGGAATTGCTGAAAATGGCAGAGTAGGAGGATTCTGAGCTCATGTCAAGCAATGGCCACACACCAAAACTGCAAGTACATATAGAGTAACTTACTGAGAGCAATCTGGGGACTAGCAGAACAGCTCTTCCACAGCTAAAGATGTAAAGAAAAAGTCACATCAAGAAAGCAGAGATGTGATTTGGTCGGGGTCCACACGCCCAGCTTGATAACCCACAAGCAGGAGGGATATCATAGGTATAGAGATCCTCCCTGAGAAGTGAAGGGTTTGAGCCCCACATCAGGTACCCACTGCCCTGGGGATCTGTACCAGGAAGAAAAGCCTCTATAACATCTGGCTTTGGAAATCAGCATGCCTTATGTCCAGAAGCCTTGAAAATCAGTGAAGCTTAACTTCAGGAGAGCTGGCGGGCTGTGGGAAGCCAAGATTCCACTCTTAAAAGGCCTGCGTATAAACTCACTTGGCTGAGACCAGAACAGAAGCAATAGTCTCAACAGCACCTAAGCCATAACTGAAGGAGATTCACTGACTAATTTTAGGGCTTGTACAGTAGGTAGGGTCAGGGCTCTGTAGGAACTTTCTCCAGGAAGGAAGCACTGAATGGCACCATTTTTCTTGCCTTCCTTCTGCCTCGCTGGGCTGATGCTGGCGGGCACCAGTTCTGACACTATTCATTTACCTTTCTAGCACTGCTTACCCTGACCAGATGTCAACCTGTGGACCTGTCCAGCCCAACCTTCCCTTCCTGGGGGATACTCTTCCAAAGTGGTTCCCCACCTGTTGCACTCAGCAGAGAGCCTCAACTGAGACTGGTGCCTGTCCCTCCAAAAGTGGCTACTGTCCCACCACACTGAGTCGCCTCAGCTGGGACTGGAACCCCACAAAAGTGGTACCAGTGTGCCCACATAAGTTGTGATCCAGCCACAAAGGAGGGGACATGCAGCCCACACAGGGGATATCCCTGGAGTGCCTGGGTATAGTTACCAGGGGGTGGGGTGGGGTTTACGCCTCACAGGATGCCTTCTATATAAGGTTACATGTTCAAGACCCAGAGACACAGCTGATCTACCTAATATATACAAACAAAAATAGGCAGGGAAAGGAGGAGACAGAGGAACATGTTGCAAATGAAAGAACAAGACAAAACCTCAAAAAAAAAAAAAAACTAAATGAAATGGAAATAAGCAATCTACCTTATGAAGAGTTCAAAGTAATGGTCATAAGGATGCTCTCCAGACTTGAGAAGAGTAGATAAACTCAGTGAGAACTTCAGCAGAGATAAGAAATATAAAAAAGAATGCATCAGAGCTGAAGAATACATTAACTAAAATGAAAAACACAGTAAAGGGAATCAACAGCAGATGAGATGATGTAGAAGCACAGATCAGTGATCTGGGATTTCAGGGTAGTGGAAATCATCCAAACTGAACAGCAAAAACAAAAAACAAAAAATTAAAAAAGAATACACATTCTTTGGAGACACACATGAAACATTGTATTCTCCAGGAGAGATCACATGTTAGGCCACAAAACAAGTCTCAATAAATTTAAAACTGAAATTACATCAAGCATCTTTTCCAACCACAACAGTATGAAACTAGATCAATTACAAGAAAAAAAATACTGGAAAAAACACAAACATGTGGATGCTAAACAACATGCCAATAAGCAACCAAGACGTCAATGGAGAAATGAAAGAGGAATTCAAACAATTGAATTGAGTCAAATGAAAATTAAAATATAATGTTCCAAAATAGAAGATGCACAGAAAAAATGTTTTTTTTTAAGTTTATTTATTTATTGAGAGGGAGAGAGAGAGTGTGAGAGGGAGAGTGAGGGGGGAGAAGAGAGAGAGAGGCAGAGATAGAGAGAGACAGAAACAGAATCGCAAGAAGGCTCCACACTGTCAATGCAGAGCCCAATGCAGGGCTCAAACTC
Organism: Panthera leo; assembly: GCF_018350215.1. Taxonomy (NCBI): domain Eukaryota; kingdom Metazoa; phylum Chordata; class Mammalia; order Carnivora; family Felidae; genus Panthera; species Panthera leo. Next base: position 16,422,070 of record NC_056695.1, read on the forward strand.
ACAAACTGAGAGATCATGACCTGAGCTGATACCAAGAGTTGGATACTTAACTGACTGAGCCACCCAGGTGCCCTGCAGAAGCAGCTTATAGTGATAAAGCCTACCAAACCATTAAGAAAAATGTGAAATAAACAATCTAAGCTTACACTTAAGGGAATGAGAAAAAAGAGGAACAAACAGTGCCCAAAGTTAGTAGAAGGAAGGAAATAATAAAGAGTAGAAATAAATGAAATAGGACTTAAAAAATAAGAGAAAAAGAGGCAGGATTCAAGTAAGCAACATCAGAAATGAAAGAGGAGAAGATACAAAAGACACCATAAAAATACAGCTGGTAAGAGACTACTAAAACAAGTAGATGCCAACAGACTGGACAACCTAGAAGAAATGGATAAATTCCTACATACATAATCTTCTAAGACTGAATCACAAAGAAATAGGAAATTTGAACAGACCAATTACTAGTAATGAAATGAATCAGTAATCAAAAAACTCCCAACTAACAAAAGTCCAAGACCAAATGGCTTCTCACGGGTGGGTTCTACTAAACACTGAGAGAAGAGTAAGTACCTATCCTTCTCAAAGTATTTCAAAAAATTAAAGAGGAAGGATTGTTTCTGTATTCATTCTACAAGGCCAACAATTACCCCAACACCAAAAGTAGACAAAGACACTTTGTACAAAAAAAGAAATTACAGTCCAATATTCTTGATGAACATATTTACAAAAATACTTAACCAAATATGACCAAACCAAATTCTACAATACAGTGAAAGGATCAAACACCATGTTCATGTGGGATTTATTCCAGGAATATAAGGATGGTTCCACATTTGCATATGCACCAACAGGATATACTACCTTAACAAAATGAAGGATAAAAAGCATATGATCATCTCAATAGATGCAGGAAAACCATTTGACAAAATTCAACATCCATTTATGATAAAAACTCTCAACAAAGTGGGTACAGAGGGAACATATCTCAATATAAAAAAGGCCACATATGACAAACCCACAGGTAACATCATTCTCAATGGTGAAAAGCTGAACGCTTTCCTTCTAAGAACAAAACAAGGATGCCCATTCTTGACACTTTTATTCAACACTGTACTGGAAGTACAAAACACAGCAATCAGAAAAGAAAAAGAAATAAAAGGCATCTAGATTGTGAAGGAATAAGTAAACTGTCACTACTTGCAGATGTCATAATCCTATATATAAAGAAAACCCTATAGACTCTACCAAAAAACTATCAGAACTACAAATGAACTCAGCAAAGTTACAGGATACAAAATTAACATACAGATATGTTGTACTTCTATATACTAGTAATTACCAGAAAGAGAAATTAATAAAATAATCCCATTTATAATTGCATCGAAAAGAAAATACCTAGGAATAAATGTAACAAAGGAGTTGGAAAATCTGTACTCTGAAAACCTATAAGACATTGATGAAAAAAATTGAAGATGCCACAAAGAAATGGAAAGATGTACCATGCTCATGAACTGGAATAATATGGTTAAAATGTCCCTACTGTCCAAAGCAATCTACAGATTCAATGCCATCTCCATAAAAATACCAATAGCATTTTTCACAGAATTAGAAAAATAATCCTAACATTTGTACGGAACCACAAAAGATCCCCAATAGTCAGAGCAATCTTGAGAAGGAACACCAGAGCTGAGGTATCGTGTTCCCAGATTTCAAACTACATTACAAAGCTACAGTAATCAACGATATGGTGTCAGCACAAAAGGAGACATACAGATCAGTGGAGCATAACGGAGAGCCCAAAATAAATCCATGCTTTAATGGTCAGTTAATCTATGACAAAGGAGGCAAGAATATACAATGGGGAAAAAACAGTCTCTTCAATAAATGGTGTTGGAAAAGCTGAACTGCTGCATGTAAAACAATGAAACTTGACTACTTTCCCATACCATGTGCAAAAATACACAAAGTATGGACTCAAGACCTAAATGTGAGAGCTGAAAGCACAAAACAATGGAACATTATTGTAATGGCACATTACTCAGCCATTGGTGATAACATGGATGGACCTAGAGGGCATTATGCTAAGTAAAATAATTCAGACAGAGAAAGACAAACACCATATGATTTTGCTTATATCTGGAATCTAAAAAACAAATGAACAAACAAAACAACAGAAACAGACTTACAGAGAACAAACGTGATTGCCAAGGAGGTGGAGGAATGGGCAGAACAGGTGAAAGGGATTAAGAGGTACAAAATTCCAGTTATAAAATAAATACGTCACAGAGATGTAAAGTACAGCATAGGGAATATAGGCGATAATATTGTAATAACTTTTTATGGTGACGGATGGTAACTACTTCTGTGGTAATCTTTTGTAATGTATATAAATGTCAAATCATTATGTTGTACATCTGAGACTAATATAACATCATATGTCAATTATATCTCAGTAAAAAAGAATGTATATTTATTCTGTATGTTTAGGCTATGATAGCATTCTCCCAAACTTGTTTTGCAAACCTAATGAAACAAATTACCAATTTCTAGGTCTTGAATAAGTTTTAAGAAAGCTGCAATCTAATGGTAAAATATCTTCTGGAATTCAGGCAATCTGCAATACATATAATGTCTTCCACCAAGAACTTTAAAAGAATCAGACAAAAACCAGTCTAACAAAGTGTACTACCCATATCTAATTGGAAAACTGCGTGTAACATTGTTTCTTATTTCTAGTTTTTAAGATACCAACAGACTATTTTAATACCAGTGAATAAGAACACAAGTCAAACATTTCAAAACAAGTAATGCTTACCTGTTCTTCTTGCACAGAAGAACTTACTTTATACAAAAATGGAAACACTTTCTTGGAAAAGAAAATTGTGCTTATAGAAGAGCCTCCTTCATAAACATGTATCCAAAGATAGAACTGCTCAAGGTATATGTAAGGGTCATTGATAGTTCTTAGATGTGATTCCAGACGGCAGCCAGGAGGATGAGGCTGCCATGACACACACCTGGCAATGAGGGTCCTCACATGCAGGTAGATCTCAGGGGTGACAAACCCTATCTTGCTATTTTACACACAACCTCTCATTCCTATAAAAGGAATGCCAAATATATCCTACCAGATGATACGTATTTTCCTCCTTGCAGTGGACAAGGTGGGACCCTTTGTCTTGGTGGGAATCACTGAGTTTTACCTCTTCTCTGCGTTCCCCCTACTATGTCATCTGGTGAATTGCCAGAGTAAGAAATACAGAAAGCACGGGATCGGTAAGCAACAAAAGAAAACTATACACTTGGATACCATACATATATATTATCCAGAATTCATTTCTGGCTAAGCACTTTTAAAAGGAAAGCATTTCTAATAAAATAATGAAAGTTTAAAAATTTTTCTTGCCCATTCGCTCTTCATGTATAGAATTCCTGTAACTTTTGGGTGGCTCTCGTTACATGAATATGTGTATCACCATCTGTAAAATCACAGGTGTGTAGTTACCTGCTAACAACCAACCCTAAGAAGAAATCGTTCAGCCATCATCTTCACAAAAAGTAATGAGGTGATTAACATGAAAGCTATTCTGCCCATCCCACACTTTCAACCTCACTCTACTTTCATCACCAAGACTCCTGACTAGCAGATATGTGCTTTTTAAAAATGGAATTTAGAGAACAAACAGCTATTTCAATGAGTAAAAGTGTCCCAGCAGACTAACAGTAGGTGAGGAGCAATTACAGTTTATAGAAGGCTAAGCCTGGAAGGTGTGAAGGGTGGCATGGCTTGATCTACATTTATCTTGGGTAATAACTGAAGTAATATTCATATTAAGTTAGAAAAAAGGAATTTCCCAGATCTAGAAGAAGATGAGTCACCTGATATTTTGCCATCTACATGTTTTAAAAAGGGAAGGCTGAAGGGAAAGACAACTGTGTAAAGATACTAGAGCATTTTCTGTGTGGACATGCCAAGTGGGGCCAGAGAAAGGCAGAAAACAGTCACCCGAGGGCAAAGGAGAGGTAGAAGAGAAAGAGAAAAGGAAAAAAAAACCCAAAATGGCAGGGAAGCAGGAGGGGGACTGTGCTGATAAAACAGAATTCATTGTTTTTCAATTTTGCTGAGGATCAGTCCGATTTATTTTCTGTCAACAGTGTACAGACAAATAGAAGGTGATCTCAAAGCTATTTTCACTTTACATGGTCACACAGCTTACAGGGAATAATGTAGTGATACTAAAAAGCTAGACCCACATTGATTCTCAAGATGACTAGAGTTGTATCTGCTTGCTTGCCCGTTTCCCATATTTAGCTTCCTTATGAAAGGAGCTTCATTCCAAAGAAAAAAAGAAAACAAAAAGGCAATTTCAAAGTACGTAGCAGTGAACTACATATTTAATTCACTCTAAAAAATTTTTTTTTTTAATTTGAGAGAGAGAGAGAGACACACACACAGAGACAGACAGAAAGAATGTGAATGCATGAGCAGGGGAGGGGGAGGCAGAGGGAGAGAGAGAATCTCAAGCAAGTTCCATGCTCAGAGTGGAGCCTGGTGCAGGGCTCGAACCCTGGGATCACAACCTGAGCTGAAATCAAGAGTTGGATGTTCAATTGACTGAGCCACCCAGGTGGCCCACTTCATTCTAAACACTCAGAAGTGGCTTCCTCTCAGTGTACTTTCCAATCTACTTTACTTTTATTAAGGTTTATTTATTTATTTTGAGAGAGAGAGAGAGAGAGAGAGTGTGTGTGTGTGTGTGTGTGTGTGTGTGTGTGTGTGTGTGTGTGCAGGAGGGGAAGAGAGAGGGAGAGAGAATCCCAAGCAGGCTCCACAGTCAGCACAGAGCCCACTGTGGGGCTCTATCTCATGAATCATGAGATCATGACTTGAGCCGAAACTGAGTGAGATGCTTAACCAACTGAGCTACCCAGGAGCCCCCTGTTTCACTTATTAAAAGGATATTTAGACAAGCAAAAAGATATTTAGACAAGTACGGTCGAGTTGAATAACCTGTACCATTTTTTTATGCCAAAAATTTTACCCTAAATAAAAATGATTCTTAAAAGAAATCCTTATCCTGTTCCAAAGACAATAAGGAAACATGACCCTTGCCCCTAAAACCAAACAAAACAGAGGAGGGGGTAAACAGATTAGAATCACCTGGTGTTTTCAAACCATTCATATTCTGTAGATTCTGATAAGACTCCTAAAGAAGCTACAAGCTCATCTCCACCCAACCATGAAGATGCCATGTCATAGGGAACCACTGTTGATCATATGTCATATCTCTCAAGTGTACAGAGAAAGAAAAGCCTGAGAACCATAAAGTTAAAAGAAAGGATATCTTTAAAATGTCATTAATCTACCACATATCTGTGGCTATCAAAGCTGAAATACAATATCAGAAGATGTCATTATAAATGACCACAACCCAAAAGAAACCAAAACAGAGAAACAAAATAATGAGGTAACAATTTCACTTTGGGTTATCTATAATAGTAGCATTAATTAGGGATGGATGGCCAAGTGATGATGATGATGATGACTTTTGATTACTGCTAACCAAGAGTAATGAAAAGACAAAATTATGAGAGTGATTCTTTGAGCTTATAGATCAGTCACTAAAGAAGGGACAAAATGATGTTCTGTTGGCAGCAGAGGGCTCATAACCTAAGTAAATGAAAGCAATAAACCCCCGAGTGACTGTACCATAGATGCAGCAATCTAGAGTACACATTAATTTGAGTAAGTCAAACTCTTCACTTACCATTTGTTAGTCTATCAAATAGAAAGATATCAAAATTCCAATTTCCAACTTTTTCCAGCATACACTGAAATGAAAACCAAACATTCCTACTGTAATTTAAGTTCAATAACAGTCTGTCTTTTACAGATAGTCCATAGTGAAGTTAGTGAACATGGAAAGTGATTTACTTTAAGAAATGCAAAGTATCATTCTCCTTTTAATCATGACCTTTCCAACTGGCTCCAAAAAAGTGTCCAAAGGGTAATCTCCATTTGGAAAACCAAATATTTTGTATTCCAATTAATGAATGTACAAGTAAGGTTATTGTTTCTTTCAATTCATTCCTATACTCCCATGAACTTTTCAAGAATTCTAACATAATTTAACACCATGAGCCATATATGGATCATACATGGCATGGTCTAGAAATTAGATTTTAAAAATAAGTTATAATAGTTGAGTACTTACTATATTCCAGGTACTGTTAAAAGTGTTTTGCTTACTCTTACTATTCATACCAAGACTATGAAGTAGGAGTTGTCTTTAATCCTCCTTTATATATGGGGAAACAGGCTAAAAGTAACTAACTTGCTCAGCTAGAAAGTAATAGAGCTGGGATATTAATTAACTCAGGCGGTCTGATTCTGGAACCTAGGCACTTGAATCTATACTGCACTATGCTTAAGTTATTTGTCATTCCTTTTCTTAAAAAAAAAAAAAAACAACACTCCCAACTTACAGGTATTTATTTATATTCTTTAAATATCATTATACAATAATTAATAGCCTTTATTACATTTAAGTTGATGTGTATTTCAGTTGAGCAAATCTCACAACAACCAAACCAAATTCATGATATTTTTACACTATATATTTGTAACCTGAAATTTTTGTGGAAAGTTCACTGTTGTACACATCTATCAATAAATTGACGTAAGAAATACTCTTACTAATAGTGATTATTTGATAGTACTAACAACCACTCATACACAGATCAATATTCTCATTTTGTTTATTTTTAATTTTTTTTAATGTTTATTTTTGAGAGAGAGCATGTGTGCGTGTGTAAGCGGGAGAGGGGCAGAGAGAGAGAGGGACACAGAATCTGAAGCAGGATCCAGGCTCTGAGCTGTCAGCACTGAGCCCGACGGGAGGCTCAAACCCAGGAACTATGAGATCATGACCTGAGCCAAAGTCAGACGTTTAACCAACTGAGCTACCCAGGTGCCCCGACATTTTCATGTTAAAAAGGAGAACCTGTAAACTTTTTACAATTTAAAGAAAGCATGAACACTTTTCTATAGATTTCTTTCACAAACAGGGAAACAATTTTTTTGCACTTTAATGTAATTGTAAAGAAGGTACCTTAGCCCTATGTACACACACTTACAAAATCTGGCCTGTAAATATTAGGTAAAAAATAATTTTAAAAATATCAGAAACGTAAGATCATTAAAAACTCTCATTTGGTCAAAAACAAGCTCATCTGAGCTCCACCTTCATTAAGACATTTCTTTTAAACTATATAAATAATGCTTACAATCACTGGGTTTAATTAGAAAATGTATAAACCCTCAAAATAGCTCAGTGATGCAAGAGACTATAAAAAATCATTTGACTATAAGTCATGAGACCTAACGTCCTATGCTGGGTTTACCTCTAAACAGTGGGTGAGCTCAAACAGTCCCTGATGCTCTTTAGGTCATAGATTCTTTATGTATAGCATATAGACATTAGATCAGAATAGCCATAATATTCTTCCCAGAGTTAAAATTCAGTGTGATCTTATAGTTTAATGTTTACTGATCTACTTGTTACTTACTGTTACAATAAACAAAAACATTTTCATTCTTTTAGTTACTTCAGAGATTTCCCTTGCTCTGTAATACCTAATTATAAAATGAACACCCACTCTAAAGGAAAAACTGAATAATGGGCTTAACTAATTTTTGCATACAAAAAAAGGTTCTAATAAGTCAATCCCATACGGGAAAAAAAGGGTTTCATGAAACTTATCAAAAATCAATGTTTTCTTGAAAAAGTTATACACACCTTGGCTTGTCCATTATAATCATCATCTAAAATGTTTAGAGAATTTGAAACAGTAGTACCGCGAAAAAAGCGAGAAGATCTAAGATACCGCTGGAAACTTAGTAACCTCCTGATATTTCTTGCAGACACAGAAACTTCAATTTCAGATTGAGCTGAAATAAAAGAAGTAAAAGGTGAGTATAGCAAGTCGAAACTGTGCACACACAATCTTTGTTATACTCCTTTCTAGTTACATACAAACCCTTTTTAAAAAAACGAATCATTATACCACATTTCTAGGAGAGAAGTACTTCATTTGTATTTTCAACTAAAGAACTAAAAATGAAGGGGTAAACGGTCAATTTTGACAGGATTTGGAAAGCTAATGAGGAATGTGGCTGGATTAATAATCAGGTTTTTTGTTTTGTTTTTAACTCTGAAGAATTATCACCTCTCATTCTATTGCTTGAATATACTCGATAGACATTATGAAGAAAGACAAAAATCTAGTTTCAAACTACCCTTCATACTGAGAATCCAGGTCCCCAGTTACATATGAGAATTACTTAACAATTACACAACTACAATGTCTCAAATCCTAAGGAGATATCATTTCAAATATTAAGATAATTTTATTTAGAGGAAAAGGAGAAGGACTGGAAAATTAAGTAACATATTCTATTAAGAATTCTAAAGAATAGGGACAAAAATCCTGTAAGATGAAAAATTCTAAGGAAGAGCAAGTTTAACACAACCATTTTTTCCTCTAGTGTTAGAACAAACCAGTTTCCTTAAGTACCAGCCAAAGTAACAGACTTGGGTTAAAAGCCATCTTCTAGGGAACACATGTTACCTTTAAACTCTAGAATCAAACTAAATTCAGTGAAATGCTCATAATATATAAAACACATGAAAAAGGAGACTAAGGATTAACAATTATCATCTCTTATCTTAACTTCTGTTAACTTAAACCCACCAGGAAGAATGGCAGGTGATCAAACATACTCTCCCTTATGCATCCAGTCACTAACTCCTCTATTAACCTGTATTACCCTGTGTTTTCATATCTATAGAATAATGGCAATTAATATGCAGTTCAAAGGGTGCTGGATTGAGTGAGATAACGTATCCATGAGCTGGATATATTAAGTAACTGGTTGCAATGTAGATGATGATAAAACTGATGTGATGCCACTGCTTGGAGGTATGCTTCCAGGTAGTTATCCTAAATTCCCAATCCATTCATGTTGCTTTATTATTATTTTTTTTAATTTTTGAGAGACAGCATGAGCAGGGGAGGGGCAGAGAGACAGGGAGACACAGAATCCAGAGCAGACTCCAGGCTCCAAGCTGTCAGCAAGAGCCTGACATAGGGCCCGAACTCACTGATAGTGAGATCGTGACCTGAGCCGAAGTCAGACGCCCAACTGACTGAGCCACCCAGGCGCCCCTCATGTTGCTTTAAATAAAAGTAGTCACTGGCTCCACATCATCTTAAAATGAATTCACGTCCTTAGTCTGAAGAAAAGGCTTCATGTTACAGGTTCTGGCTCGTTCCAGATGTGACTCAGATGTCATTTTCCCTGGGAGGCACATCTGAACGACTGCACGCACACTCCCCATGTAGAAGTGGGAGGTGCCTCCTCTGGGTTCTCAAAGCTCCCTGTGCAGACCTCTATCAGACTACTTCTGATATTGGATTATAACCACTTATTTACCTGTCTCCTTTGACAAATGGTGACCTCCAATGTAGCCAAGAACTACTTTTATTTTTCATCTCTTTATTCCAAATGCTAATAGTAGCACCAGCTAGGTATATGTAAAACATAATGAATAAATGGATCCTCGTTTTGAAATAGCTGATGAGTTTTCAGGCTCCCATATACTCACATAAGCCAGAAATAAAATAATATACACTGTTATGTACATTTTTCATAATGTACTCATTTTTCATTCCAGTGAATCTAAAATAGAAAGTTTTTAGAGCAACTGTGGAGTTAAATTTCTGATCTTTATCAATGTAACTTACATTAAAAGGAGTACAACAAAAATGGTAAAACTACTAATCAAGTGATTATGTCTGAACTAGAATTTGCATGTTTGAGGACATGAGGGTAGACTAAGTGTTCTGTGAAAACAATGTTCCAAAGTGCTTTGCAAAAAGTACCTCATTTAGTCCGCAACAATGTCAAAAGATAAATATTATCATTCATTTTTACACATGAGAACACTGAGTCTACAAGAGATTAAGTAACCTGCCCAAGGTCACACAGCCAACATAGGACAAGTGGATTTTAAAACACAGAACTATTTACAAAGCCTGTGTCCACACTATTACGCATAGGTTTTTATTATATCTCTATTGTTTAATTATTAAGTGTAAGATTCTGTGTATGACATTATTCAAAATTGTCTTTACGTAGATGAACACGTGCAGAAAAAGAAACACAGAGGGGGAAAAAGCTAAGGTACACGAATTTAAGTCTAATATGATCCTTTTAGTCCTATTCTTAGAAAAGAGTGAATCGGGAAGGGACAGAGTTGAATGGTAGGAACATATGAGGAACAGGTGAGACTAATTAGCGTATACTAGCACCACCATCTCTGTTTTGATAAGGCACCTTACAGTTTTACAAAAGCGCATTCACATAAGCTATCCCAGTTAGTAATCACAACAATCCTGTGAAGATGACAAGACTATCGCCCCCATTTTACACACACAACTTTAGAAACCAAAGTAGAAATGCAATACAATTAATGCATTAGAACCAAAGCATTTAGAAAACTTCTAGAAAATGTTGCAGAATGTCTTCTATTCATTATGGAAAAGAGTTCAAAGTCATGAGCATGATTTCATGAGCATTCCCTTCAAGTGATCTTAAATCACAAAAGGTAACAGTTTTGTCACTGGCAATTATACTGAATCACTATGTGCATATATGTGTGTGCATACATGTATACACTAATAATAGTAGCATCACTGCTTTCCAATTATATATCCAAACTCATGCACCCTGGAAATAAGTGTGAGAATCTCTTTGGGAGCATAACTGCACAAGGACCAAAAAACAAATTAGCCTCACTTGAGTGGAAAACCCCAATAACTCAGTTCACCATGCTAAATCCTCATATCAACAAGGCAGGATTCACATTATCAATGGTTAAGACATCTGGCAGTCTGGCAGCACCCTCCTTGCCCCTGCCTTACTCCTATTTTCTGAGTAATTTTTGACAAGTCACAACCTCTTAATGTCTCACCTTCCTTAAATGAAAAAAACAAAAACTAAATGTAATTCGTATCTTCCTATTTCATAGAGTTCTAAAGGTGGTACATGTTATCAAGAGTTCTGTTTTGACCATATTAAGTTGAGAATGAATATTAGACACTAACTCAAGGGGAAATGCTCACTCATAGGAGCCCAATGCATCCAGCAAGACCAATCCCATAAATAACCTACACAAAGGATAAGAAACAGAGTTTCATTTAATGACAGAACCAGCCTTAATAAGTACTGATTATTTTGCAGACAACCTAAGAAAGGACAGAGAACCTGTCCAGATGAAATAGCAAATCAATCACAGAACAGTGTTTTCTGCACCTAGAAGGCCTGGGGAAGATTACTTAAGAAGATTACATTCTGGAAAGAATGAAAATTCCATGACACCTTGTAGAGATAGCAGCTAAAACTACCTCAGACCTTTGCTTAAGACAATATGGGACCAGAATTTGGGGGAAGGAGGAAGAGAATATTTGATATTTCCATTAGTCTAATTAGTAATATGTAATGCATTTGCACTTCAAAAATGAAAAGGAAGGGCGCCTGGGTGGCTCAGTTGGTGAAGCATCCAACTCTTGATTTTGGCTCAGGTCATGATTTCGTGTTCTTGAGTCTGAGCCCCAAATCAGGCTCCACGCTGACAGTGTGGAGCCTGCTTGGGATTCTCTCTCCCTCCCCCTCTCTCTCTCTCTGCCCCTGACCCACTCATGCATGTGCATGCTCTCTCTCAAAATAAATAAATAAACATTAAAAAAAAAAAAAGAACAAACCCGAACCTAACCCTTACCCAGTCATCCATCCAACCACCTCCCAAGCCTTCCCCCAAGATAATTTTTTTCTTAAAGATTCTTGTGTATTTTTTCCCGAGTTTTTTGATCAAATGTATGAAATCCTTATATACTATTTTTCTACTCCTTTTACATAAATGGTACCATACATTCCATTATATGTTCTACATCTTGCTTTTTATCTTGGTGCTCCTTCCCTATACATAGAGACCTTCCTCATTTTTTTATGAGGCTATCAAGTATTTCATGATATGGATGAACCATAATCTGTTTAACCAGTACTGCCCTGAAGAGCATTGCTACAACTTTACAATTTACAAAAAATACCTTCATTTTGTAAAATATGCTTATATTTCCACTTCTTGATTTGTCAGCTTAAGACATCATCCTTTAATATTTGTTATTACACGCAAGGAAATGACTCTATATCCTACTTTCCCTTTCCCAATGTTTGTTAGTTGATGGAGTATATACTTTTTCTTTCATGATAATAATGTATCTCACAAACAATGTATCTTTGAATGGTAGTCTTTGTATTTGACAGACAGCTTGACTAAATATAAATTCTTGTCTTTCATTTTCCTTCCTGGAGTGTATTTCAAAGTACTGATTCATTATCTTCTGGCATTGAGGTTTGCAAAGTCTGAGGCAAACCCTTTACTTCCCCCCTTTAGTGACTTGGTCTTTTGCCATGGCCACCCACAGAAACTCTCTTGATCTTAAAGTCCAATGACTTTGCTAAGATATACCCCACTGTGAACCATTCTGGATCATTTTCCCCTGATACATGGTGTGCTCCTTCAATATGTCATTTTAACTCTTCTGTTACTTATGAAGAGTTTTCTTGAATGGTATCACTAAATATTTATTGCATTCCACTATTTTAGCTTTATTATTCAGAGACTAAACTGTTATGTTGAAACGACTTTACCTATCTCACTTCCTCTCCAATTCGTTTTAATCATTTATTTGTTTTGTTTGCTTTCTTATTTTTCCCAACCCTGCTTAGCTTCTGAGATCAGACAAGATTGGGTGCACTCAGGGTGGTGTGACTGCAGACTGCTTTTCTCATTTCTATCCCCTATGCTCATTATCTTGGTTACTGCATATTCTACACCTTTGGTCCTACCAAATGCCTTCATTTCTGTGATATATTTGGACTTTTGCTTCTATTGTTTTTCTCCTAAATATTTATTTTGAGAGAGAGCGAGCAGCAAGCAGGGGAGGGGCAGAGAGACAGGGAGAGAGAAAATCCCAAGCAGGCTCTGTGCTGTCAGCACAGAGTCCCATGCATGGTTCAATCTCATGAACTGTGAGATCATGACTTGAGCCAAAGAGTCAGATGTTTAACTGACTGAGCCACCCAGGTACCCCTTGTTTCTACTCTTTCTTGATTCTGAATGTACATGTTTCAACCACTTTTTTTAATCCTGCCTTATTATCTATTCCCTGAGTTCAATTTGTTCTTTATGGCTATTGCTTCATTTAATCAAAAAAAATTTTAATGTTTATTTATTAACAGAGACAGAGTGCAAGCGGGGCAGGGGCAGAGAGAGGGAGGCAGAATCCGAAGAAGGCTCCAGGCTCTGAGCTGTCAGCACAAAGCCTGGTGTGGGGCTCGAACTCACGAGCCGTGAGATCATGACCTGAGCTGAAGTCGATGCTTATCTGACTGAGCCACCCAGGTGCCCCACTTCATTTAATTTTTTAAGTGAGTGGTACAAAATTCAGTCACACTTTCTTACACCATAAAATTAAACTCAAAATGGATGAAAGACCTAAATGTGAGACAGGAAACCATCAAAATTCTACAGGACAAAACAGACTGCAACCTCTTTGACCTCGGCTGCAGCAATTTCTTACTTGACATGTCTCCAAAGGCAAGGGAAATAAAAGCAAAAAAATGAACTATTGGGACCTCATCAAGATAAAAAGCTTCTGCACTGCAAAGGAAACAATCAACAAGACTAAAAAGTAACTGACAGAATGGGAGAAGATATTTGCAAATGACATATCGATTGGATAAAGGGCTGGTATCAAAAATCAAAAATCAAAGTCAACACCCAAGAAAACAAATAATCCAGTGAAGAAGAGGGCAGAAGACATGAACAGACACTTTCCAAAGAAGATGTCCAGATGGCAAACAGACACATGAAAAGATGCTCAATGACACTCATCATCAGGGAAATACAAATCAAAACCACTCTGAGATATACCATCTCACACCAGTCAGAATGGCTAAAATTAACAACTCAGGAAACAACAAATGCTGGCGAGGATGTGGAAAAATGGGAACCCTCTTGCACTGCTGGTGGGAATGCAAACTTGTGCAGCCACTCTGGAAGATAGCACAGAAGTTCCTCAAAAAATTAAAAATAGAACTATCCTATGACCCAGCAATAGCACTGCTAGGAATTTACCCAAGGGATACAGGAGTGCTGATACATAGGGGCACTTGTACCCCAATGTTTATAGCAGCACTTTCAACAATAGCCAAATTATGGAAAGAACCTAAATGTCCATCACCTGATGAATGAATTAAGAAAATGTGGTGTATAGGGGCGCCTTGGTGGCTCAGTTGGTTAAGCGGCCAACTGTGGCTCAGGTCATGATCTCAGTTCCTGGATTCGAGTCCTGCATCAGGCTCAGTGCTGACAGCTCAAGAGCCTGGAGCCTGCTTCAGATTCTGTGTCTCCCACTCTCTCGGTCTTTCAAAAGTGAATAAACATTAAAAAATTATTAATTAAAAAAAAAGAAAATGTGATATGTGACACACACACACACACACACACACACACACACACACACACACACAATGGAATACTACTCAGTGATGAAAAAGAATGAAATCTTGCCATTTGCAACAACGTGGATGGAACTGGAGGATATTATGCTAAGCGAAATAAGTTTAGTCAGAGACAGACAGATATCACATGATTTCACTCATGTGGAATTTGAGACACTTAACAGATGAACATGGGGGAAGGGTAGGAAAAACAAGATAAAAACAGAGAGGGAAGCAAACCAGAAGAGACTCTTAAATACAGAGAACTGAGGGTTGATGGGGGTGGGGAGGTGGGGAAAATGGGTGAAGGGCATTGAGAAGGGCACTTGTTGGGAGGAGCACTGGGTGTTATATGTAAGTGATGAATCAGCGGATTCCACTCCTGAAGCCAAGACTACACTGTATGTTAGCTAACCTGAGAATTAAAAAAAAAAAAAAAAAAAATCAGTCACAATTTTCATCAATTTGAAGTAACATTTTTCTGTGAGGTGCTCATTATTCCAAAGTATGAAATTATCATAATTACTTACTCTTTTTGCTTCTGGGCTGTTTCTTTTATTTTTCTTACAATTCTGTAATAAGCATTCTTATAACTATACCTTTCCACATATCCTAGTTGATTCCCTTGGAATACACCCTCAGAAGTAGAACAAACACATAGGAGCACATTTCAATGGCTTCTAAAACACACTGCCAAACTGGAGAATAAGTTTTCTAAAAGAAAATTAGAGGGGCGCCTGGGTGGCTCAGTCGGTTAAGCATCCTACTGCAGTGCAGGCCATGATCTGGCGGTTTGTGGGTCTGAGCCCCGCGTCGGACTCTGTGCTGACAGCTCAGAGCCTGGAGCCTGCTTCAGATTCTGTGTCTCCCCCTCTCTCTGCCCCTCACCCGCTCATGCTGTCTCTCTCTCTCTCTCTCTCTCAAAAATAAGTAAACATTAAAAGAAAGTGAGAGAGCCTTCCAAAACTGTCCTAGAATAGCTTCCAAAATATGATCTAAGGGATCAGTAACTATAAATCAAGGATAAAGCATGATGAGATCATTTTAAGATGGAAATTTTTAGTTTCCTCAGGTTTGCTTCCCTCCCACTCTTCCCCCTTCTACACACATACATACACAGATTCCCTATAACGATTAGAAGGAAAAGTCTTATATTGAAACAAGGAAAGACCACTACAGAGAAAAAAAGAGTATCAAGTTGAATAAGTAGATATCATTTAGGAATATATAAAAAAGAATACATGGGGAACTGGAAACAGGAATGAGTGACTGAGAATTTGACTAGTACCCTCATTCAGACTGTTACTGAAAAGCTCACCCTCTAACCATATTATGTAAAATCTGACCCTACTACCAATACTGTCACGGGCTCTCTCTGTAACATGAGGTGTACCATTATTTATTTCAAAGCATAATACACAGTAGATTAAAATTGTCTTTATTAAAGCCCAGCTTCCACCAGGCCATGACTATTTATTGTAAGTCCCAGGGTTGTTCTAGTTTACATGGTTACCTACATTCCAAACCAGCTTAGAAAGCCAACAGGGCTCAGCGAATTAATCAAGTTACTATTAAAGAGCCGTTAGCTCTGTTGGTTCTCTTCTAAAATATAACATTACCTCACTATGTGACCATGAACAAACTAATCAACTTCCAAAAAATTAAATGAGTGTTGTTACTTGATGATCATGGGAATTACTTCCAGCCATCCATTCTTAGATTCTCTGAGCCAAAAAAATGAAATGTGGGATAGCAGGCAAATTTAGAAACAATGTTTTCCCCTAATATTAGAAAGGAGAAAGGAGATACAGGCAATAGGTTAAGGAAACAAAAGGGCCGGAGAATCACACATGTTCAGCAGTATTACTCCTGACAGTCCCAGACTCACTTCTCTATCATTCAAGTAGCATGGCAAAAGATGTCACCAACAGTTGTTATACAAAAGAGGTTTTTAACAGGAAAGGCTTTGGATCTTGAGACTTGACGGCTACTTGCTTTAATGGTCCACAAGAGGGAGCCTTGTAGTCACTATATCTGCCACCTTAAAATCCTAAAAATCACTTAGATGCATATAATCATGAATCACCCTTGGAGACTATTTAAACAATGTTTTTTAAATTCAGTTTTAACTGTAGTCTAGGGCAATGTCATGTGGAATGGTAATGGAATAAAAAAAAACCTGAAGGCATTCTATATTCTAACCTCTCCTTTAATTTTCCTAAACACACACACACACACACACACACACACACACACACACACACACACACAGACACCAGAAGCCATATCTGCATATCTGAAAGGTTATTGTTAAAATACTGAATAATTACTTATCTGTGTCTATGGGACAAATTTTCTTGGAAGAACATCTACACTTGGCATGTGTGGATAAATGAGGAAGAAAATAGCTAGGTGCATAAAGCAATGGCCTTTAGTAGAGCAGTACATGCTGATATGCAGAGGCAGTACAGCAGAGTAGATAAATCCATGAGCTTTGGAGTTACACACCTGAGTCTAAATCCCAGTTCTGCCACTTCTACTAGTTTCGTGACATTAGGAAAGCTATTTAAGGTCTTTACCATTTCCTCACTGTAAAATAGTCGTCACAGGACTGTTGTAAAAATTAAATAATACCTGCAATATGTCTTTTTTGGGAAAGAATAAACAATTAACACTTAATAGCTATAGTTATCATAGATATCAAATTTGTTTTTAGTTAAGGTATAATTGACCTATAACACTGTATTAGCTTCAAGTTCAAATATTTTTAATTTTTTTAGTGTCTATTGAGAGACAGAGAGAGACAGAGCATGAGCATGGGAGGGGCAGAGAGAGGAGACACAGAATCCGAAGCAGGCTCCAGGCTCTACGTTGTCAGCACAGAGCCTGACACGGGGCTTGAACTCACAAACCATGAGATCATGACCTGAGCTGAAGTTGGACGCTTAACTGACTGAGCCACCCAGGCGTCCCTCAAGTTCAAATATTTTTAAACACATGACCTCACACTACTTATTTTAACAAAACCAAATTTATTCTTCATGATAGCATACTTCATCCTGAAGACCACAGCATACTTTTATGTACTATAGAAATAAATGCACATATTTAAAAGATTTCAAAATATGCATATTTTGCATGTAAAATGTTATTATTTTAAAATGAATATATAAACAGTCCAAGCTTTAATGCAAATCAAAGAAATAAATGAGCTACTCATAATCTAAAACCAGATCAATGTTAATATGAGAATAAGCTGTACAATCAATATTCTTTCCCTTAAGCAATTCTTATAAGCTTAGTTTATGGAATTCAATGTTCACTTTGACAGGATAAAATAATTGGTATAAAACTCTTTTAAAAGATTATAAGATTATTGTTATTATTGTTATGGATTAGGCATTTCCCCCCTTCAGAGACGGGATATATGATATGTTGGATCCCTCTTATGTTCAAACTCAGGACTTGAAGATAGCTCCTTATTCATTACATTTTTAATTACCTTATTAGTGAACTAAGAAAGACAGACAAAAAAAAAAAAAAAAAAAAGGAAAGAACAAAGACTTAAGTGTAACAGGTAAAATAAAGCCTAAAGTTGAATCTCCTATTCCCCCAGTTCTCCTAGGTACAATTAGACCATTAAAATGTATTAAGATTAATGTCCATTCCATATCAGCTCCCTAATTTATGCTTTGAAGTTAGAGAAGACATCTGGGGGACAGAATGTTCTATCAACTTGAGACAAAGAAACAAAAATCAGTGGTTTTTAAATATAGGCATGTGGTACAGGGGATTGGAAGTAGGAACATTCATGATGAAAAAGACAGGGAAAAAAGACATAAGATTCTTGTTTTTTGTGACATCTCTGTGAACTATCATAGACATGTTTGTTTATGTTACATATTACAGATGTGATTTCAAGACAGATGAATGATTGGGAACAAACTAAAATTTAACAGAAACCTCAGCAAAAGATGACCTCAGTCTACAACACCACAGCTATAAGTAGAGGCTGGCTTGCCTTCATTTGGAATGAGACTAAATTACAAGTGATGAATAGCTGTGTTAGCAGATCAAACAAATAATGGCTGAAGAAAATATGCTTGTAAATAGTAAAGTACTGGCCAGGTGGTACAATAGGAAAGATAATGAGAAAAATTCTGTAACAAAGACAAAGTCATGGCTGAGGGAAACACCAAGCAACAACTTTTACACTTAAAGGGAAGAAGCAGAAAAAGCTACCAAATATAACAGGATCTACCTTTGTATGGGAGTTATTACACATTAAAGACTGAGATCATCTGAGACAATAAAATTAGTGAGACCCAAGCTTTTAAACTCAAAACACATACAAACAGATGTTCTTTCTGATCATATAACTCAGTATAAAACAGGTACTGAGGTCTAACACAGTCCTGTTAGGAAGACAGGAAACAATCCCAAATCAAACACACATGAGGATCTCAGAAAAAGTTTAAGGCGTTTTATATCTTTTCATAGAAAGTCATTACAATAAAGACAACATGAGACATTTGATTCAACAGAAAGTCAGCAACCAGCCTGAATCTGGTTAATAGTTCAGATCATACTTAGAGAGCTATAAGTAGGACCCTATAAAATCTAACTGGTAGAAGATACAGTTTTAGTCAATTTGATGCAACAAAATTATATTCACCCTCTACTATTAGCCAGAAGCTGCCAGAGGCCAGGAACAAAAAAAACTAATTATGACTAAAAGCCTACAAATTTAAAAGCTTTTAGACTACAATATAAATATCCTGACAAGTTCCCTTGCTGCCCTATTATCGGGTGGAGTAAAGTGCTAAAATGAATAAAAAGCTCAAGATAATGGGTAAAACACATTTATATGGACTGAAACATTACCATGTGCCAGGAGTAAAAGAAAATGGAAAAAACTGCATTTGCGTAGACATGAAAAAAAAAGCTGTAAAAAAAACCCAACAACCATATTCCTTGTATTACTTCTTGTCTGATATTGGCAGAGAGACCGTGCCTTCCAGTCTGGATGACGTCAGTAAGCTTTGGTGAATTCCATGAAAAGAAGTAACTGTCAAGCTGGCAGCTTCTGTTACTAGTTGATAATCATCCCAGAATCTTTAAAAAGACACACCCGATTTTCTGAGTGCACATGCAGTGTTTTAATAGTTCTTTTACATTTTAAAGATATTAGTATTTATTATATAAGCTAAAAATAAGGTGTAACTAAAAGAATGACTTATTAAATAGAGGGACATACAATTTTAGGAGGAAACGAGGGACAAATTCTGACAAAATGTCAATACAGAATTCATTTCATCAAGTCCAATAAACTGAAGACTCAAAATATTGTATTTCAAGAGACCAGGTATAGAAAAATATTTGTAGGAATATTTGGGGCTTTTAATCCAGCCTACTGAAAGTAAGCCACCTGACTCACAAGGGAGGCAAGTAAAATGAGGAGTCTCCTGGTGATCTTTAGAGCTGAGTGAAAGCAGAAACATGAGAAGCCATCACATCAAGGAATGATGCTTCAGAGCACAGGAGCTCCTGTTAGGGACACACAGTTTCAGCAGAAACTACTCTCCTGTCAGCCCCATGTCTCCATCAGCCCCTTGCTCTCTCTAATCAAACAATTCCTCTCTCCCTCCTTCTCACCCCCCTTATCTTTTCCTCCCAATTTGTTAGTGCTATACATTGCTCATTGTCACTAGGTGCCTCAAACATAGAATTTTCACACCATAAAATTGGGAGACCAAACAGGTTCAAATTAGTTGAATGAAGGACATCAAGAATCAGTTTTTAAATGGGAGGACCAGAAATCTGTACCTTAGTAGGAGTAACTCCCAGACAGAACAGGTCTGAAAGTTAGGGATCTTTTAAGAATGGGATGAAAGCTGAAATTTGTCAGTGGGTCTCAAAAAAGTGTTAGCACCAACATTTTCATATGTATGATACATATTACCTTATGTGCTATATAACACAGAAGTTAATAAGAACAAAAACAAAGGTAAAAGATTGCTTCAGAAAAATCTCTTCAGTGAGAGATGATATCTGGGCAAAGTTTTTGATTTCTTCCCCCACAGAACCAAGATAATACCTGATAAATTCACAAAAGAACTTAGCATGAACAGCCCACTAAAAGCATTAGAGACAAAAGAAAAAGGAAAAAAATCTAGTTGAGAACAAGGCTTCTGTATGATACATCCATTTCAGGAAAGATTTAACTTAAAAATGTAGGAGAATTTATTGATTAAAGCAGAATCATTGCAATAAACATGCCAGACTAACCCTGATTACAGGTTAAAACCAGATCTTTGGGAAACACTTCTTGGCAAAGACGACTGGCGACCATCAAAATCCCTCTGTAACATGAGTACAAGTAAGTTTTTAATCATCTTCCCAAAGTTTGAATTCCCACAGTTCTGTAATAAGCAACCACAGAACTGGTCCAATACCAGTTAATTAACATATATATTCTGATTATAAACCCTTCATTTTTAATAAGCTTACATATAATTTAATTACCAACCTTTTTTGTTTGGAGATCATTTCAAAATACAGGTATAAAATACAAAAGGTTGTAAACTAAACTAAAAATAGTACAAGGAATACCCTTTACTCAGATTTGCCATTGTTAACATTTTTTTCCATTGCTTTAATATTTGCATAGAGTGTGCATGGACGTTTCTTCTTCTGAACATCTGAGGGTAGATTATAAACATTCTGGTCTTTTACTCCTAAATATTTCAGTCACTAATACCACAATTTAATACACTTCCCTATTATAAACAAAACCAAAGTGAACATCTTTGTACATACATTAACATTTACCAATGATTATTCCCTTTGCATACATTTCCAGTGGTGAAAACAAAGAAAAAAATGTTTAAAATTCTTGATGCATACCGAGGAATTGCCCCCTAGAGTCTCTAACAAAGTAACTATCACCAGCACTTTAGCTGATAGTTTAAGCTCCTAAATTTGATAGGAATTTGTTTGATTGGTAGTGAGGCTGGACATTGTTTCCATATTTAAGGTATTTCTGTGTTGAACTGATTTTCTTCTGTGGCTTCTTCATACTCTTTCAGAAAGACTCAAAGTCAAAACTTGTATAAGGCCTATGACAAATCATACTGGGGCCCTAAGAGAAGGATTTATGATAACAGACAATCCAAATGACAAAAACTCAAGGCAGAAAAACTGTAATACCTATAGAAAAAAATTATTGCTGAGGCCCTACTTATTATCTTTGGAGCCTGGGATTGTTCCCTAACTGGCCAGCTATCTTGAGGGGAAACCCAAACACTGTTTATTATAAACTGTATGTATAAAAAAAACCTTAAAAGAAAAGCTCAATATTGCAATGCAGATGTCTCGTAGTAAAGATAATATATTGTAGTAAAGATAATATATCAACATGGAGAAAGTCATAATCCAGAAATTAGTTAAAACTATTCTAGCACTTAAATATCAGCACCTCACAGATACAACAGATAGAACACAAAATAACTGACAAAAAAATAAGTTTTAATTAATATGCTGATAGTGTATTATGTGTCTTTACCTGCTGTGATGCATTTTTCCCCTATATTTTAAGCTTTTCCTTTCTTTCGAAAGATCCGACTTTGGGTACAGAGCACGGGTTATATTACAAGACATAAATCCTAAAAGTAAGGACAATGGTTAAGATAATACCAGAATAATCCCAGACAGTGGTGATAAAGGTCTGAATCAAGTAGGATAAGAGATAAGGAGGACAGAGAGGAAAGAAATATGGCAGCTATTTTTGGTTACAAAATACAAGGAATTTAATGCAGACTGGATTTAAGCAATGAAAGAGCAGAAAGAGACAGGAATTTGGCAACAGGAAAATTAAGAGTGAGGTTAAGTTACAACCACAGAGGTACACAGAAGAGGGGAGTTAAGGAGCTGTAGACATTCTAATTTCAATCCATTTAATACATCTATCTAGAAGTTTGCAACCTGAGCATGTAGAAACTATTTTAATTTCAGCACGCAAGGTTATGTCATTGTGAAAAATAAAATCTTATTTTTAATTATACATAAGGGAGAGGACACATTACTAAAGTCTTTCAAATGCTTCAGTCCCTCTGAAGGCTTAAACTTAACCCAGAGAGCTGCTTAACGGCAGGTAGGTGCCTTTGCCAAGTCTGAAGAAGAGAAGGCTCCTGAAAATGGCTCATGGGAGGTTTAGGTCATAGCAGGAGCGTGTGCTCACTCTCTGATTAGATCACATTTCATAAAACATTTCATAAGATTAAGATTTTTCTTTTAAGAATTCTGACCTCTGTGATGAACAATAGCTACTATACCAGTAGGAAACAATGATTCATTTTTTCTCTATGAAAAAAAAAAAGGAATTCTCCAAATTGTATCATCTTTTTGGTTTAGAGAGATATTGTTTTGCAGAAACTACAGGACCGACCCTACAGTGACAGTCAATTTCCAACCTAGAGTCTTCACCTTTTGTAAACAGCAGCATGATGAGGTCAAGAGTTGTAAGATACCCTTCCATACATTCTGAGACACCACCCTAAATCGTTGTAAATCAGTAGATCAGGATACAAGTGTAGATCTCCAAACCCAACGTAACCTCTTCAAGCTTGGTACTGCTTCATATTGTTTTTAACCAGTGTTTGTCATTAGGTTTCATTTTTTACCTAATCTGAGCTTCTTCATCTCTTAGAAGGTATATTTCATCCTTTACCTTTATTACTATCATTGATATCTTTGGTCTACTCTTGTTTTGTCCTTTAGAATTTTTATTATTTGTTCTTGGCTTTGTTATGATTAGAAGTCATCGATCCTATTTTAATTCCACTACAGAGTACTTTCAACTCTCCCAACCAAAAGGTCTCTTATGTCCTTATTTAAAATCCCAATATTAATTACACGTTTCAAATCCTCCATTTCAGTAAATTCAGTGAAAGATAAGGGGTTATTCTAGAGACTCCCAATATAACTGCACCTTTCTTTATAATATCAATATTCAGAATTAACCTTTTTACTGATATCCTTATTCACATCCTAATTCATGAATATTACAATATTCATAAATAATTTTATTTAAACTTTTCAATGATAATAAATTCACATGAATCAAAATTCAAAAGGCTCTACGATAAAACACTTCTTTTTCTTTCATTTTCTCAATCACCCATTTCTTCCTGGAAGCAACCAATGTTGTCAATATATTGTTACAAAAAAAACACCCCCACAAAATCTAGATATTGAATTATGCTTGCGTTCTTCCTTAAAACAAACCCACTAAGACTGGACTATTGTTCTTTTATGCTGTTGGAATCTCTTTTGCTAAATTTTTTTTCAAAAACTTTTTAACAGACACGTACAATAAGAGTGTATTTTCTTCTTAAAAATAATCATCAGTCTTCTAAAGATCCAGAAGAATTTGCCTGTAAAATCTCTAGACCTCATGATTTGACGTAACTCTTGGGCAACTTTCCCGAACATGCTGCTTTTCACAACTCCTTTACACTTAAAATTACTGACTGCTCCAAAGAGCTCTCGCTTATATGAGTTACACCTACTGATATTCACCATGATAGAAATTAAAACAAAATTTGTAAATACTTGTTTGTCATTTCATTAAAAAGTAACACAATAGTACTTCCAGTTTCTGTATCCACATATAAGAAGCTTGGAAGCTGCCACTCTGTCCTAACAATAAATAAAAAGCTGACCAGACTGAACTCTTCTAGGATCTGTAAGAGAGGTGAGGACACAGGGCAAACCACTTCCCTCAAGATGTGAGAGACCAAGAGATGATGAGAAAGAATAACAATTTACTGGAGCACAGATGAATAACTGATGAATTTCTGGAGGCTGAGTGTGACCAATTCTGAGACCCAGTCATGGGGCATCCCAACAATTTAGTGAGATTTACCTCCAGGTCTGACCAGAACCCCACAGTAAATGTCTGCCACAACTCACACAAGAATAGACAATCTGAATAGGCCTATATTTATTAAAATATTGGAATTAATAATTAATAACTTTCCAAAACAGAAAACATCAGGCCCAGATGGTTCACTGGTGAATTCTACTGAACCCATAAGGAAGAAATTATACCAATTCTCTACAATCTCTTTCAGGAGACTGTAACAGAGGGAATACTTCTAATGCACTCTATGAGGCTAGCATTACTCTAATAGTAAAACCAGACACAAACATTCTAAGAAAACTACAGACCAGTATCTCTTATGCATATAGGTGCAAAAATCTTCAACAAAATATTAGCAAGTCAAATACAAAAATGTATTAAAAGAACTATATACTACAACCAAGTGGTATTTATACCACGTATGCAAGGCTGGTCCAACATTAAAAAATAAATTAATGTAATCCATCACATCAACAGACTTAAACACACACACACACACACACACACACACGATCATACCAACAGATGCATTAAAAGTATTTGACAAAATCCAACACCCTTTCATGATAAAACCTCTCAAGTTAACTAGGAATATTGGGAATTTTCTCAACTTGATAAAGAATATCTATAAAAACCCCACAGTTAGGGATGCCTGGAAGGCTCAGTAGGTTGAGCATCTGACTCTCGATTTTGGCCTGGGTCATGATCCCAGGGTCATGGGACCAAGCCCCACATTGGGCTCCATGCTGAGTGCAGAGCCTGCTTCACTCTCTCTCCCTCCTTCTGCCCCTCTCCCCCACTTGTACTCTTTCTCTAAAAAAATAAAAATAAATAAATAAAATTTTAAAATAAAAAGATTCTCTTTAACCCTCTGCCCTTCCCCTGCTCCCATGTGCACGTGCATGTACCCTCTTAAAAACAAAAACAAAACAAAAAACAAACCCACAGCTAAAATACTGAATGGTAAGAAACTTGACATTTTCCCACTAAGATTAGGTAGAAGACAAGGATGTCTCCTCTCACCATTCTTTTTAACATCATATTATAAGTCCTAGCTAATGCAATAAGAAAGAAAATAAAACATATACAGATTGGAGAGAAAGAAAGAAAACCCTCTTTGTTCACAGAAGAAATGATTATCTGTACATGAAAGAATAAACAAAAAAATTCCTGAAACCAATAAGCAATTATTATAGCAAGGTTGCAGGATACAGGTTAATATAGAAAAGTTCATTGCTTTCCTATGTACCAGCAATAAACAAATGGCATTTGAAATGAAAAACACAATACCATTTTCATTGGCACCCCTCAAAATGAAATACTTATTAATAAATCTAGTAAAATACATACAAGATCTACATGAGGAAAGAAATAAAAAAAGAACTAAATAAATGGAGATATTTTATGTTCATGGATAGGAAGATTCAATATGGTCAAGATGTCAGTTCTTCTCACCTTGATCCTTAGTTTCAATGCAATCCCAATCAAAATCCAGTAAGTTATTTTGTGGATATCAACAAATTGATTGTAAAGTTTACACGGAGAGGCAAAAGACCCAGACTAGACAACTCATTATTGAAGGAGAAGAACAAAGTTGGGAGCCTGACACTGTCCAACTTCCAGACTTACTATACAGCTACAAAAATCAAGACAGTGTGGTACTGGCAAAAGAACAGACAAATAGACCAGTAGAACAAAGTAGAAAGCCCAGAAATAAACCCACATAAAAATAGCCAACTGATCTCTGACAAAGGAACAAAAGCAATACAACAGAGCAAAGAAAGTCTCTTCAACAAATGGTGCTGGAACAACTGGGCATCCATATGCAAAAAAATGAATATAACACAGACCTTACACCCGTCACAAAAATTAATTCAAAATGGATGATAGACTTAAGTATAAAATAAAAAACTATAAAACTCCTAGAAGATAACACAGAAGAAAATCTGGACAACCTTAGGTATGGAAATGCCTTTTAGAAACAACACCAAAGACATGCACGATCCATGAAAGAAATTGATTAGATGGACTTGATTAAAATTAAAAACTTCTGCTCTGCAAGACAATGTCAGGAGAATGAGAAGACAAGCCACAGGATGGGAGAAAATAGTTACAAAAGACATATCTAATAAGGGACTATTATCCATAGTACACAAAGAACTCTTAATGTCCTACAAGAAAATAACCAACTTGATTAAAGAAATGGGCCAAAAACCTTGATACCTCATCAAAGAAGACACAGATGGCAAATTCAGCCTATGAAAAGATGACCCACAGGAAATTTCAAATTAAAACAAGATACCTTTACATACTTATTTGAAAGGCTAAGATTCAGAATACTCACAACACCAAACGTTGATGTGAATGTGGAGCAACAGAAATTCCCATTCATTACTGGAAGGAATCCTAAGTGGTACAGCCACTCTGGAAGACAGTTTGGCAGTTTCTAACCAAACTAAACATACTCTTTGCCATATAATCCAGCAATCACACTCCTTGGTATTTATCCAAAGGAGTCAAAAACTTATATCCGCACAAAAACTTGCATATAGATGTTTGTAGCAGCTTTATTCGTAAGTGCCAAAACCTGGAAGCAACCAAGACGTCCTTCAGTAGGTAGGGGAGAAATAAACTGTGGTACATCCAGGCAATGGAATATTATTCAGTGCTAAAAAGAAAGAAGCTATCAAGTCATGAAAAGGTAAGGAGTAATCTAAAATGAGTATTATTCATGTTAAAAAAGCCAATCTGAAAATACAGACAATCTGCCTGTATTTGCTACATCTGTTTTCCTGTTTCCTTAAATTCACTTAATCGTTACCTACTGTATGTTTCCACGTATATGACATTCTGGAAAAGGCAAAGCAATTGATAAAGTAAAAAGATCATTAGATGCTAATGGTTGGGGAAAGGAGGGATAAATAGGTGGAACACAAAGGATTTTTAGGGCAATAAAAATTCTCTGTATAACAATGGATACGTGTCATTACATATTTGTCCAAACCCATAGAACGTACAACACCTAGAGTGAACTCTAATGTAAACAATGGACTCTGGGTGATTATGATGTGTCAATATAGATTCATCAATTCTAATCAATATATCACACTTGTTGGTGATGTTGATAGTAGAGGAAGCTATGCATCTGTGGTATGGGGGATATGTGGTAAATCTCTATACTTCCTCTCTATTTTGCTCTGAACCCAAAACTGTTCTAAAAAATAGTCTTTTAAAGAAATATAATAAACCCATGTTAACATAAATAACATTTTTATTTAAAAAATGTTTTTTCCTAAACAAAAAATTAATCAAAATTATTCCTTTTTTTTTTTTTTTTCATTTTAGAGAGAAAGAGAGAGAGCAAGCAGGGGAGAGGGGCAGAGGGAAAGAGAAAATCTCAAGCAGGCTCCATGCTGAGCTCGATCCCATGATGCTGGAATCACAATCTGAGCTGAAATCAAGAGTCAGTTGGATGTTCAACCAACGAAGCCACCCAGGAGCCCCAAATCAGAATTATTCTTAAGCAGTCTATTTTTATTCTTAATTTCCCTTGTATCTGTTAAGGATTCTCCCCTCCCCTTAGTTTTTAAGTATTCATCATAGCTTAATTTAATCCCTTGACTGAGTTAGCCGGCATTATCGATTTTGTTGCAAAGATCAATTATTTAGTTTATTTTTATTTTAGGTTTTAACTCATTAATTTCTGTTTTTTATCTTTACTAACTGCTATCTTCATCCTTCCTTAGGTGTACTTTGTTATTCTTCTTCTAACTTCTTGAACTTGACTATTTAATTCACTTATTTCATTCTTTCCTGTATTTATTTATTTATTTATTTATTTATTTAAAACGTTTTATTTAAAATGTTTATTTATTTTTGAGACAATTCGAGAGACAGAGTGCAAGTGGCAGAGGGGCAGACAGAGGGAGACACAGAATCTGAAACGGGCTCCAGGCTCTGAGCTGTCAGCACAGAGCCCGATGCAGAGCTCGAACCTACCAACCGTGAGATCATGACCTGAGCCGAAGTTGGGTGCTTAACTGACTGAGCCACTCAGGTGCCCCATTTTTTCCTGTTTATAAATGTAAATATTTTTAATACCATGAATTTTCCCATAAGCACTGCTTTAACTGAATTTCACCGTTTTTTTCATGTGTAGTCTTAATGATCATTTTTTAATAGTCTGCAAAATCAGATTTCATCTCCTCTTTGACTCAAGCATTTATTTTAGAATTTAAAAAATTTCCAGGTGTCCAGGTCTTTTTGTTTCCCAGTCTTGCTATTAATTTCTGTCTTTAGTGATCCTACTTCCCTTGACAGCTGCCTCTCTCTTTCCTTTTCTTCGCAGTGAAAAGTCTCTAAAGGACTTTCACTTGTCTGTATTTGCTACATCTATCTTCCTGTTCTTTTAAAGTCATTTAATCATCAGGTTTCCCTTATCACCACCTCTATCTACATCACTAAATCAATTCTTCTTGCTCATTTTATTTGACTTATCAGTATAATTTGGAAAACTAAATATGCCCAAATTTGATTTTTTTTGTTACGATGTGAATAAGGGGTCAAGATTCGTGATTTCCCATATGGGTAGCCAATTGATTCAGCATCATTTATTTAAAAAATTTTTTTTTCAATGCATATTTCATTTGAAAGAGAGAGAAAGAGTGTGCACACAAGTGGGGGAGGGGCAGAGAGAGAGGGAGAGAGAGAATCCCAGAGCCCAGCGCAGAGCCTGATTTGGGGCTCGATCTCACCAACTGCAGGACCATTTATTGAAAAGATAATCTTTTCCACTACATTACTACATTTGTAACCAAACATCCCCAATATGTGTGCATCTGTTTCTGAAATTTACAATGTTTCATTAGCCTATTTCTCAGTCCTTGAACCAATATCACACTACCTTAACTATAACTATAGTTTATAACAAGTCTTTAGAACTGGGAGGAATATAAAACTTCTATAACATGGTTCTTATTTTTTCTGATTGTCTTGACTAATTTGGGCTTTTTCTTTTTTATCAAGATTTTATTTCAAGTAATCTCTACACCCAATGCAGGGCTCAAACTCACAATCCTGAGATCAAGAGTCACACATTCCACCCACTGAGCCAGCCAGGTGCCCCTGGGCTTTTTAAATCTTTATGTAGGTTTTACAGTGTGTCGATTCTACCAAAGGGGAAAAAAAAACCCTGCTGGGATCTTTATTGTGATTTCACTAAATCTATAGTTCAATTCAAGAAAAACTACCATCTTTAAAATATTCAATCTTCCAATCCATGAACAATAGTATATACTTCTGTCCACTTGGGTCTTCTTTTCCTCTATAATATCTTATAGTTTCCTATGCAGAGTCATATGCATCTCTTGTTAGACTGATCCCTACATATTTGATCTTTCATTGATGTAAATTTAAATTGTTATTTCAATTTTTGCCAATGATGCTTTACAGAAATACAACTACATATTGACTTTGCACCCTTCAAATTTGCAAATTCACTTATTACTCCTAATAGTTTTCTAAGTACATAATCATGTCATCCATAAATAGTGACACTTATACTTCTTTCCTAATCTTTATACCTTTTATTTCTTTTTCTTAAATTACAGTACTAGCTAGAGACTCCAAAATAATACTGAATAGAAAAGGTGATAAATGACATTCTTTATATATTGGTCTTTCTGTGACTTTTCTCCTTTATTCTATTAATAACACGGCTAATTATAATGTCTGGTTTTTGAATGTTAAGCCAATCTTATATTTCTGGGAAAATAGAAATTGGGTCAAAATATATTCTTTTTCCTAAAAATTGCAGATTTAATTTGATAGTATGTTATACTTTCATCTATATTTGTGAGTGATACTGGCTGTAATTTTCTATTCTTGTCATATCCCTGCTAGGTTTTAGTAGCAAGATTATGCTGGCCTATAATAAGTTGTGAAGTGTGTCCTTTTTTCTCTTATTCTCTGGAAGAGTTTGTGGGTGAAATTTTAGTTTGATAGTTATTTATTTTTTTCCATCACTTTGAAGCTAACTTTCCTTTGTCTTCTAGCTTCTTAGTTTCTGTTGAAACAGAATCTGTTTCTGGCAATCTCATGGCTGCTCCTTTGAAGATAATGATTTTCTTTCTCTGTCACTACTTTTATTTCCCGTTCTCACTACTTTTACTTATTTATTTGGTTTACTTTTCCATTTTGCATGTCTTTTTTCTTTCTTTTTTTAAGTAGGCTCCGTGCCCAGTGTGGGGCTTGAAGTCACTATCCTGAGATCAATACTTGCATGCTCTACTGACTGAGCCAGCCAGGCACCCCTTTTCTTTTCCATTTTGGAAAAGAGTTTACTCTCAGGTTTAAAATGCCCTATATACATAGATAGATATAGATCTATACACACACATATATATCTATGTGTGTGTGTGTGCGTTTCTATTTAAATTCGTTAGTTAACATACAGTGTAATATTAGTTTCAGGTGTACAATATAGTGATTCAACACTTCCCCACAACACTCAGTGCTCATCACAACAAGTGCCCTTCTTAATCCTCATCACCTATTTCACTCATACTCACACCCACCACCCCTCTGGTAACCATCAGTTTGTTCTCTATAGCTAAGAGTCTGTTAGTTTGCCTCCCTCCCTCTCTTTTTACTCCCCCATTGGTCATTTGTTTTTGCTCACATATGAGCGAAATCATTTCTCTTTGATTTTGGTTTCTACTTATACTGTGCTAATCTACTGTGGTTTTCTTGTAATGCTACTGTACTTAAGATTCATAATGCTTCTTGAATCTGTACGTTAATGTGTTTTATCAAGCTTTAGAGATTTTTCAGCCATTACCTTTCCAAAGACTACTTCTGCTATATTTTCCCATTCCTCTCCTGGGACCCTAATAACCTTTTTAACACATTTTGTGCCAGATTAAGGACAGAAGATTAAAAAACTTTTAACCTTACTCTCTTTGACAAGTGGGGTCTATGTCCTCTGTGCACGAATCTGAGCAAGCTGTGTGACACAGCTGATCAACAGAATACGAAAATGTGCCAGTGTCCATGCCCACATGGTCAGAGACCAGGTGTTCCCATACTTCCTCTCTTTTTGAATGCTTGCTCTGGGTGAAGCCAGCTGCCATGGAAGAAGGCCAACTACCCTGAGACTGCCATTTATGGAAAGAAAGAAACGCTGGCCAGCCCCAGAAATACCAGCTACCCTACCCTGGCATCACATACAAGAATGCAGAAGTCATCTTAGATGTTCCAGCTCCAGGAGGGGACATGTGGAGATAAAGCAAGGCCCCAGACTATGGAGCTAGTGGAGCCATCCCAGCCATCTCTAGCTGTTTGAACTACCCCAGCTGAAAATCAAAGCACTGTGAATCACAGACAAATCGAACCTGATATGCTGACTAAATTCCTGAACCTTAGAATCATGAACACAAAAAAAGTTGCTTTATGCCAATAAGTTTTGGAGTCATTTGTTACTTTTGAGAGAGAGAATCCTCCACAGAGGATACTTCTGAGTATCCCTGTACATTCTTCCTGCCAAGACCTGACCAATTTTTACCCGGGCCATTTCTCAGGGTTGTGTTTGCAGCTAGCAACCTTGAGGAATAAATAATATCTTTTTCTGGGACAAAGAGAAGTATTACTGTAAAAAGGGCATCCTCCCCAAGCTCATTACTGCTCAGATGTAATGAAAATTCACTGTGTGCACAGTATCCACATAAAATCCTCCCGGTTGCCACTATGGGATGTGGTGGGGCTAGAGGAGCTGACACAATATGATTTTCATGTTGCCTGCTGTGCCATGAATAAGAAGTCCTTTGCCTCTGACCCAGGAGACTTGTGTCTTCTGTCAGCATCCAGGAAGCGGTAATAGGCTAACTTATTTGTTCAATTATAAGGTAAAATCTTAGATTCTCCACAAGTCTTGACAGATACAGAGCAATAGGTAACTAGAACATATTCCATGTGTCTTTTCCATATTTTCTACCTTTTGCCTCATTGTGTTTCATTCTGAATGATTTCCTTTTGACCTAATATTCCAGTCCACTAATTCTCTCTGAATTTGGGGTCTTATTTGCTATTAAAACCATCTCCAATGAGTTCTTATTTAAGGTATGTTATTTTTCATTCTTAAATGTCTATTTGATTCTTTTTTTCACAATTTTCAGTCCTCTACTGAAATTCTCATTCCTTTTTTTTTTTCTCCCATCAATATAATAGTCATTTTGAAGCTCATGTGAAAGAATTCCATTATTAGAATCTCCTGTGGATGTTTCTATCATTTCCTCTTCATTTTTGGTCACACTGTCTTACCTCCTTTTGCCTTTTTATTTTTAATTCAGTGTTTTATGAAAAATTTAGAGTTAACCTGAGATTTAGGGTAATGTTACCTTCCTCCAAAGATTAACATTTACTTCAAGTAGGTGGCTAGTGGTACTCAAATCACAGATTACCTTAATCTAATCACAGATTGAGCTATTTCAAAGCCAGATTTATTTCTAAGGGATAGCACTTTGGGGTTCCAATGGCATAAAGGGTTTACCAG
The DNA here is from genome assembly GCF_018350215.1 of Panthera leo. Classification (NCBI taxonomy): domain Eukaryota; kingdom Metazoa; phylum Chordata; class Mammalia; order Carnivora; family Felidae; genus Panthera; species Panthera leo. Next base: position 16,455,166 of record NC_056695.1, read on the forward strand.
GACTGATGCTCCAACCTTGGTGGAGTATTAACACCTGTTTTTGTTTTTCTAGCCTTAAGTGTCCATCAGAAGCTCTGCTCAGCTTCTCACCCACCTTTCCCAGAATCAGTAGATGCTACTCAGAGGAAAAGTAGCCTAAATGCCAGGTTCATTTCTGCCTTCCCAGCATTCCAATACACTCAAATACATGTCTTCCACACTCTGTCCAGTTTTTCTAATTTTTAAAACTGGAGTGTTAATCCAAATAATTTATCCAATATTACCAAAAATGGAACTCCTCCAAAACCAGATGTGTTTAATGTTTAACGGTTTTAGAAGTTCTGTTTTTTCCATTTTCTCCATTATGGGCCTGACCCACACAACACTTGTTTTCAAAATATGCATTCTACCAAAAACCTTTAAGCCTGGAGGTGTATTTTCAAATAAATCAGGATACACGTTGTTAGCTATGAAAATACCTTACAAAATGTCATTTGCACAAAAACATTTTATCTAGGGTAGTGAAGACAAAACATTTGGAATAAAACAACTTAAAAGATTACATATATATCTTATATGAAAGAAAAAAAATGTACCAAAGTATTTCACATTTAAATTGGAAAGAAGAAAAACTATATCAGCTTTCGTATTTTATACTTTCCAATTCTAATTGTCTCTAAGCATTTACTAACATTAGCTAGAAATAAAGTGTCATTTATCATGACCCAGTGTTTTTAAGACATTCAAAACATACTGTTTTTTTGTATTCTTTTTCTTTTGAAAAAGTACATAATTTTATGAAAATGTGAAGTTTACTGAAAGCCTAAGAGAAATACCATATATGCCAACACTCACCATGAAAAATACGAAAATCAATATATGGATGAGAACCTCTTCTTTCTGATTCAAATCCTGCTCGACTCCTTACACGTACATCTCCTGGACAAAATCGAGAATAAAACATAAGCTTAGAAGGCTGCCATCTGGGAAGAAGCTCCCATATGCAGCAAAGGTTTATGTGGTATCATACTCACAAGTAATGACCCATTAGTGATATATATGGAATAAGTAGTTGAGAGTGGATTTATGTGAAGGGGTTTACAAATTTTCAATATTGAGTTGTAAGGCTAGATGAGGTTTTTTTTCATCTTCCCTTACAATAATAATAATTACAATCTAAACTTTAAAGTTAGCATTTGAAAACATGACAAGTATATAACAATCCAACCTGATATCTTATTATTCACAAGGAGTTTAAAAAATCCTCAGCACAAAACTTTAAAAATCCAGAAAGAAAAATATTAAGTGTCTAGCACCATCCTATAGACTATAAGAGACATGAAAGAAAATATATTACCTATTCTCAAGTACCTTACAATTTTATAAACGTACAGAAAAGTAAAGTGTTAAAGACTTTGCAATAAATGTTTAATTTGATATAACTTTTCTCTTTTCTCATTGACTATGGATATACCCAAGGCCTTTAGTTGGGTCTTAACTTAAACTTCAACCTTTATAAGCCCAGAATTGTTTCTACATGTGTCTATAGGACTTTCGGATCTACTTCTCCATAGAGCAAAATAACCAATGCAACTGTGTACCAGACACTCTGCTCCTTATAGGCATTATTTTAATTCTCTAAGCAACTCTGAGAGGTAGGAATCTTAGTCCCCATTTTACAGATGAAGATATTGAGACTGTGAGAGGTAGCCTGCTCATGCCACAAAGCTAGTGTAAAGGGTGAGTCAGGATTTAAACTTTGCTCTGTGGGCTCCAAAGGCAGCACTTTCCCCACTATACTTCCACAGCCTCCAACTGCACAACCTTTAGGTCTTCAGTCCCTTGAATTCTGCTTGCCTAGAGGGACTTCCTGCTCACTTGTTGTTTCTCTAAATAAGGCCATCATTTCCAACAAGGCTCATGTCATCTGAGTTCACCCCACAATGATTAATCATCTTCCTCACGTGGGGATTCCTTCACCCTGCAACACACTAAGCTCTTACTGAGCATCCACTATAGGTCAGGCACTGCAAATATACCAGTGACCAAAACACATAAAGTCCCTGTCTCCATGAAATGTATGCTTTCATGGAGACAAATAACATAACAAGTAATAATTTCATTCTATGGAAGATGGCAATAACTAACCTGGAGAAAACTAAAGCAAGAAACAGGAATATGGAAGGAGAAGTAGGGGAGGACTGACTTACTAGTGTGGTCAGAGAAAACCTCATTGGAAAGGAGGTATCTGAGCAGAGAAGCCTGAAGGAAGTGAGGCAGTGAGCCATGTGGCTATCCAGAAGAAGAAGTTTCCAGGCACAAGGAAGAACAAATAAAATATCCTGAGAAGGGGTATGTTCAAGGTCAAGCAAAGAGGCCAGCATGACTAGAGTGAGGTGAGTGTCAAGTGAGGTCAGAGAGGTAGCAGGGCTGGATCACGCAGGACCTTTGTGGACCATCATAATACCTCTGGCTATCTAAGACAGAAAACCATCAGAAGATTTTGAAGGGAGGAGTGAGACTGATTTAACTTATGTCTCAAAATGTTCACTTTGACCACATAGACTATAACTGACAAGAGGCACAGAGGAAGAGGCAGGGAGACTGGCTAAGGAGCAAACGTAAGAAACAAGGCAATAACTATGGCTTGGTGGGGGGTGGGCATGGAGAGATGTCATTCAAAGGGATGTGCATGATAAGTTCTGGAGGTTTAATGTACAACAATGCAACTATAATTAACAATAAAAAAATAACTATGGCTTAGATCGGGATGGTAACAGCAGTGGCTGGTGAAATTCTGGATATGTTTTGAAGGTATTAGCAAAGAGGATTTGCTGATAAAGTAGACATGGAGTAGGTAAGAAATAAGAGACAAAAAGGACCTGAAGGTTTCTGATGTGACAACCAGAAGAATGGAGTTACATGTTCTGAGATGGCAAAAGACTGAAAAATGAACAGACTTGGGCAACACAAATGTTTTGTTTAATAGACATATTACACTCATGTGGAAATGTTCTACAGAGTTTAAAAAAAAATGAGTCTAAAGGTCTGTTTTCAGGAGAGCAGAATCCTGAACATGTTTGCTGAGAGAGATGGAGACTGTAAGGAGGAAAAAGTCACACAGTCGTGAGGAAAAAAATATGTACCAGAGTAGAATGGAGCTGAGGCAGACATCCAAGGTAAATTAAGGAGGGGAAAAAAGGAAGAAGAGCAAAAATGGGGCACTGGAGAACACTTAGGCTTAAGAGGAAGAAAAAGGTTTCGTGAAAAAGGCAAGCAAACAAACAAACCAGAAAAAGGTGAAGAACATGAATGGCTCAATATCTTAGAAGTCGAGGGAGGAATTCTGAGCATTAGGAAAGGAGTCACGGAAGACTCCTTTAAGAAAAGCAAAGTAAACCTGCCTACTAGAATCTTAAGTTTGTTATTTATTTTGAGAGAGAGAGAGAGCACACGAGCACAAGCGGGGGAGGGTCAGAGAGGAGAGACAGAATGTCAGGCAGGCTCTGCAACATCAGTGCAGAGGCTGATGCAGGGCTTGAACTCACAAACTGTGAGATCGTGACCTGAGCCGAGATCAAGAGTCGGACGCTTAACCAACTGCACCACCCAGGTGTCCCTGGAATCTTAATAGTATGTTTTTAATAGTATGAATTAAAGTAGAAGGGATTGACGAGTGTGTGGATGAGGAGAGAAATCTGGCAAAGAGAGGGAGAAAGAAAATTATACACATATAACCTAAATTCATTTTACCTTACGGACTTGAGGAATATATTAAAAATTTAGGAACAGACACTGGACAAAGACAAATGGTCTTCCCTGCCAGCCACGTGACAACAAAATTCATGCAGTGACAGTACTATGTGATCAGGTATTTCATGGCCTCCTTTTTGTCCATGGACATCTCTTTAGCATTTAGCAACTCTACAAATCTGAAACACTTTTTATGAAGAATGCTCAGAATTCAAAATTTTTTTCAATGTTTATTTTGAGAGAGAGAGGGAGGGGGTGGGGGGGGGGAAGAGAGCGTGCATGTGGGGGAGAGGCAGAGAGAGAGAGGGAGACAGAGAATCCCAAGCAGGCTCCGTGCTCTCAGCACAGAGCCCCACACAGGGCTCAAATTCTTCAACTGTGAGGTCATGGCCTGAGTTGAAATCAAGAGTCAGAAGCTTAGCTGACTAAGCCACCCACGCGCCCCTAGAATTCAATTTAAAATTTTGTACTAAAGATAGAGTCCCAGTTATTAAGCCAGAGATTTTTCAATTACTCTAAAATGCCTCTTCATTTATATCACATTCAATATTGGTTTTGAGACTTTTAAACTTCAAAATAATAGATTATTTCTATTGCAAATAGTAATGAAAAGTAACCAAATGAAAGCTATCTCAATCTCAAATAACACTGGATGATAACAAAATTAACTGATATTGGTACAAAATAAATAATGCTTACCTAGCATACGAATGTACAATGCAGTCTGATCAGAACTGTCATAGGAAATCGCTCCACGCCTCTAGGAAAAAAAAAACATACATTTTTAATGCATGACAAGTAATGTTATACGAAATTCAACAGACATTATTATTTGTAAAGCACTGTGCAAAAGAAGTTGAATATACAAAGTGAAATTAGATATGGCATCTGCTCTCAAAATCTCTAGTTGTGAGGAAGACAACTGTAATATGATTAAGCAATACCATACAAGTGGATACAGAGTAAGGAACACGCACCAGGTAGAAAGTTAATGGCAGAGTCAGATAAGCCCACTTGGTGAGAGACATTTTGCAGAGGTAGACAGAACTGAAGAAGAGATATGGTCCAACTATTTACAATGCCCTTAATTTAAACACATATGAATAAGCAAACAAGAATCATCATTTGAAAAAAACCCATCAGCTAGAAATAAACGAAACAAAATGAAAAACCAACCAAACGGCCCAGAGGCTAGCAAGAAGTAAGAAAATTTTTTATTTTCTTATTTTTTAAATATTTCTTGATTTATTTTGGTGGGGGGAGGGGAAGAGTGAGAAGGAAAGAGAATCCTAAGCAGCCTCCGTGCTGTCAGCACAGAGTTTAACACGGGGCTTGATCTCACAAACTGGGAGATCATGACCTGAGCTGAAATCAAGAGTCAGACACTCAAATGACTGAGCCACCAGATGCCCTGAGAATTTTTAAAATGTAATTAGTTTACTCAAAGAGATTTGAGAAAACACTGAATCTTTAAAACAATAAACAAAAAATTTTTAAATATATTTTAAAAAGTAAACAGATATGGCAATGTATCTTGCAACATTATTCATAATGGCCCCAAACTAAAAACAACCTGGATATCCAGCAACTAATGAATGGATTAATAAAATGTGGCATATCTAGACCAACGAAGTATTATTCAGACATATAAAAGGTATGAAGTACTGATACACGCTACAACATAGATGAACCTTGAGAACAGTGAAGAGCCAGTCACAAAGGACCATACAGTGTATGGTACTATTGATATGAAATGTCCCAAACAAGCAAATCCATAGAGGCAGAAAGTAGCCTAGTGGCTGTCTAGAGTTGGGAGAGCTGGGGAAAAATGGAGAGTGAATGCTAATGGGTACTGTGTTTCTATCTACGGCAATGAAAATGTTCTCAAATTATCTGTGGTAATGACTGCACAACTCTGTGAATACACTGAAAATTACTGAATTGTATACTTCAAATGGGTGAATTGTATGGTATATGTGAATTGTACTTCAATAAAACTATTATAAAAAATAACAGGGGGTGCTTCGGTGGCTCAGTTGGTTAAGTGTCCAACTTTGGTTCAGGTTGTGATCTCACAGCTTGTGAGTTCGAGCCCCACGTCAGGCTCTGTGCTGAGGGCTCAGAGCCTGGAGCCTGCTTCGGATTCTGTGTCTCCCTCTCTCTGCCCCTCCTCTGCTCATGCTCTGTCTCTCTCAGGAACAAATAAACATTTTTAAAAATTAAAAAAAAAAACAAATATTACAAATTTAAAATATATATATTAATACAAAATAAATTTTAAGAGCTGAAATACACTCAGCGAGTTCTGCCAACTCTACCTTCACTCTCATCTCCCTTTCTCTATCCCTACTTCTTCCTTCCATCTCAGGTGAGAACACCTCTACACCTGGACTCTTGCAGTGGGCTGCTGACTAGTTTTTCTGATACATCTCTTGGCCTCCAGTCCACTCTTCACACAGAAGCAATAGCAAACAACTCAGCACCTGCTCAAAATCCTCCAATGGTTCTCCACACACTTGGAATAAAGTCCAGCACCAAGCTCTGATTTCTTTTTTTTTTTTTTCAATATGTGAAGTTTATTGTCAAATTGGTTTCCATACAACATCCAGTGCTCATCCCAAAAGGTGCCCTCCTCAATACCCATCACCCACCCTTCCCTCCCTCCCACCCCCCATCAACCCTCAGTTTGTTCTCAGTTTTTAACAGTCTCTTATGCTTTGGCTCTCTCCCACTCTAACCTCTTTTTTTTTTTTTTTCCCTCCCCTCCCCCATGGGTTTCTGTTAAGTTTCTCAGGATCCACATAAGAGTGAAAACATATGGTATCTGTCTTTCTCTGCATGGCTTATTTCACTTAGCATCACACTCTCCAGTTTCATCCATGTTGCTACAAAGGCCATATTTCATTCTTTCTCATTGCCACGTAGTACTCCATTGTGTATAAAAACCACAATTTCTTTATCCATTCATCAGTTGATGGACATTTAGGCTCTTTCCATAATTTGGCTATTGTTGAGAGTGCTGCTATAAACATTGGGGTACAAGTGCCCCTATGCATCAGTACTCCTGTATCCCTTGGGTAAATTCCTAGCGGTGCAACTGCTGGGTCATAGGGCAGGTCTATTTTTAATTTTTTGAGGAACCTCCACACTGCTTTCCAGAGTGGCTGCACCAATTTGCATTCCCACCAACAGTGCAAGAGGGTTCCCGTTTCTCCACATCCTCTCCAGCATCTATAGTCTCCTGATTTGTTCATTTCGGCCACTCTGACTGGCGTGAGGTGATATCTGAGTGTGGATCTGACTGGCATGAGGTTTTGATTTGTATTTCCTTGATGAGGAGCGACGTTGAGCATCTTTTCATGTGCCTGTTGGCCATCTGGATGTCTTCTTTAGAGAAGTGTCTATTCATGTTTTCTGCCCATTTCTTCACTGGGTTATTTGTTTTTCGGGTGTGGAGTTTGGTGACCTCTTTATAGATTTTGGATACTAGCCCTTTGTCCGATGTGTCATTTGCAAATATCTTTTCCCATTTCGTTGGTTGCCTTTTAGTTTTGTTGGTTGTTTCCTTTGCTGTGCAGAAGCTTTTTATCTTCATAAGGTCCCAGTAGTTCATTTTTGCTTTTAATTCCCTTGCCTTTGGGGATGTGTCAAGTAAGAAATTGCTGAGGCTGAGGTCAGAGAGGTCTTTTCCTGCTTTCTCCTCTAGGGTTTTGACGGTTTCCTGTCTCACATTCAGGTCCTTTATCCATTTTGAATTTATTTTTGTGAATGGTGTGACAAAGTGGTCTAGTTTCAATCTTCTGCATGTTGCTGTCCAGTTCTCCCAGCACCATTTGTTAAACAGACTGTCTTTTTTCCATTGGATGTTCTTTCCTGCTTTGTCAAAGATCAGTTGGCCATACGTTTGTGGGTCTAGTTCTGGGGTTTCTATTCTACTCCATTGGTCTATGTGTCTGTTTTTGTGCCACAAGCTCCGATTTCTAAAGGCCTCCGTGTTCTGCCTACCTCTCGGTCCTTGTGTCCTCTGACCTACCCTCACCACCACGACCCAGCCACACTGGATTCCTTGCTGTTCCTCAACTGCACCACAGACAGATGCAGCCTTTATACTTGTTCTCTCGTCCAGAATCACTGCATCACTGTTCTCTTCTTATCTCTCAGGTTCTAGATGAAATGTCATCTCTCCAGAGAGGCATTCCAAGACTACCAAATCAAAAGTCACCTGAAAGCCACCTTCTCCCATAGCCCTACTTTCCTGCTCTGTATGACACTTAGCTGGTATATGGCTATCTTTGTTTGCTCGTTCTAAAATGGAAGCTCCACAAGAGCAGCAACTGTGTCTGATTTTCCATGGTACCCCTGACCCCTAAAACAGTAGCTTTTAGTAGATTCTAAATAAATTAGTGAATTTATTAAGTTGATGAATAAACTCATGAATACCAGAATTGATATAAAGACAGATTTCAAAATCTAGAAAAAAAAACTGATCAAACCACCTATTGGAAAGACCTTTCTAACTTATCTACAAGACATGTCCAGAAGTCATGAAAGATGGATCAAAATGAGTTCAATAGACATGACAAAGGGCAAATTTCCTCCTACTATATCCAAAAATGGAAGGAACAAAAAAGTGCCTTACAAATCAACTAGAAAGTGATGAATAATAGTGTGGAAAACAGGTCGGACATAAACATATTATTCACAGGAAAAGAAATAATAAGCCCATAAACACAAGATGCTTGACTTCATTAACCAAAGTAATAAACATTAAAGCAATGAGATATTTCTACAAATCAGATTAATGATCTTCTTCCCTCACAAAATTCTGGCATGAGATTTACAACTCCTGAACACATGCCTAGAAATCTCAAGGAAAAATAATCTTTTTACCACTATCACTATAAAGAAATTTACTTTTATCTATAGCCCTTACTTGGATTTAGTTTGCAAAATAATTCCCCAAATCATTATTATCATCTCCTTATAATGCTTATCATGTAAGAGAAAAATGTCAATTAAACTCTTAACACAATTTCAGGTATCCTTACAAAAACAAAAAAGCTTCAAACAAAGATAAATTTCTAATTTCTAACACTGATTGTCTCCAGGGAGCCTGAGGGACAGAGATAGGAGGACTTTTCAATGTTTATCTGTTGAATTCTTTCTCTTTTTTGAGAGAGAGACAGAGACAGCTGAGTGGGGGAAGGGCAGAGAGGGAGACAGAGAAACCCAAGCAGGCTCTGCGCTGACAGTACGGAGCCCAACGTGAGGCTAGAACCCACAAAACTGTGAGATCATGACCTGAGCTAAAACCAAGAATTGGATGCTTAACTGACTGAGACACCTAGACTCCCCTGTTGAATTCTGTAACATGTGCAGTTATTATATATTCACAAAATAAAATTAAAAGTAAAAAGTAAAATAAAAATCTACTACAACGAAAGCTATAAAGAAAAAAAAGCTTGATCTAAAATCCCAAGGGACTAAATCATACAGAATACACTCATAGCAGCATCATGCTTAAAGTGTCTTCTACCAACAGAGTACTATCCGAAGGAAGCCTACTGCAGTGTAAATTAAAACAGTTTCAGGGTAAACTATTTATTCTGGAGCAAACAGCCACTGTAATCACTTGGTATGAAAAGGCACCTCTCATACTTGCTGTCGATCCTCCCCTAAGACATTTAGCTTATTAGATTACAGGCCTCCCCTTAATACCACCATATTAGAGGAAAACCTAGTAGACTAGAGAGCACACATGTGGAAATAAATATTTCTATCAGCCAGGACATATTAATGAAACTATAGATATCACTATGGAATGCTTGTCATGGCCATCACCTATTAACCTGCTAGTGTCCAATAACAACTTGGATAAACAGGTTGTTAAAACGAATTGTAACTTGTTATCTCTAACAGCCCTCTTTAGGAAAGTGACTGGCCTTACTATCTTCTTTAATATAGGATGACTATTTACTAAAACAGCCACTAATTAGGAATGTAAAATCTCATTATAAGGACTGAGAAAGACTAATATCAGTTCTCTGTTAAAATAATGTAAGTCAAAAACTAGTTAGTTAACAGAATCTAAATTATATCTATGGCATACTAAATTTCTTTTAAGGTAATCCCTTTAGACTTATTTATAGAGGCATTAATTTAGAAATAAGAGTGATAAGGTCTATATTAATCATAAAAACCTGGCAAAAGAATAGAATTTTAAATATGTTAAATTACTTGGTGAAGTACAAATTATTCAAATTATTCTATTCATTACTAATTTAAGTTTTATCCAAAAATAGTTTAAATGCTACATTAAACCACACATAACTCTTATAAAATAAATTCAAATAAGACAATTTTAAAGAATGGACCTTAAAATATATCTATCTGAACCCATCAACAAATATATCCTCAGGGATAATTCATTCATTTATCTCCTCACAGACCAAGATTAAAAATATTATTATTAAAAATATTATTAAATTCTCTCACTAAGCAACTGAGGTAGAATAATCTAAAGTAACACATTTTTGAAAAATATACTGTAAATCATGAAGAACAATAAAAATTTGATTTGCATGTTAGAATTAGTTATTTTAAACCATAGTTATGAGTGCTTTATACACCAACACTGCAGCACAGACGTAACACATATTTTTTAAAGATTACCATTTTAAAGTCATCTGCTAGTAAAATTCTATTTTTAATAAAAATAATAAAACAAAGTTAATCCAAATCCTGTGTCACTGACAGTCATAAAACACTCTGAGCTATCATCCACATTTCCACCTCACCTCACCAGTGAATGGAAATAACTGAGAAGCTTCTACTCGTGACTTTTCTAATTTAGCCATCCTGGGAACAGCTTGTAAAGCAAACCAGTATAGGTCAAAACATGGGCGAGGCTGAGCTAATCAGAAACTGACAGCCACAGCATAAACAAGTTAAATTTTAAGGTTCCAAAGTATCCACTGCCATGCCAACAGGACTTCTGAGTGTCCGGTTAGACACTTGCTCATCTTAAATCAGGATGAATCTCTCTTCCACCAAAGATCTGACTTATGAAGTGAATGTCAAAAGGTGTAAAAATTGTTCCAATATTAGTTAATACATAATTTTTAAAGACAGACCTTTTAAAAAACCGAGCAAAGATGTTTTTATCTGTTTTTATCCTGTTTAAGTTTTCCACTAACATGATCTACTGTGCAAAAGTATGTTTATTTCCCTTACATGGAAAAAGTAATAATACATTAACTAACACTTGCTGGACTCCTACTGTGGGTGAGGAACTGTTACAGGTGCTTTCATACAAAATGTCAATCCATACAAGACCTTCACAAGGTAGGTTTTGTTGGCTCCGTTTTGTGGATTTGTAAACCACTGGTCAAAGGGCTCAATCAACAGTAGCACTAAATACGTTTTTTGGTAACATTACCAAACAACAGCACCAGACTACAAAAGATGCAAGTCCAGTCAAAGTTTTAAAAGCAGTTTTCTCTGATGTAGTAAAATGAGCTTTTTAAGGGCATATTCATCTTACACGCGCTAGAGAAACATGCTGGTGTTTGTCTATCTGCATCGATCTACTGAATAATTAGTATCCTTCCCATTCTTCTGGACTATGCAAACATTATATTTTTCAAAAAATAACACAAACTTAAAATGTTAACATTCTTTTTGTTTAAAAACTTAATTTTTTGCTGGTTAGAAAAAAAGTAAAAAGTCTTTGAAAACATCCACAACTCAATTAACGTGTTATTAGTACTAACTTGACCTTCATTCAATAACTTGGTAAACTAATCCTTTAAAAACAATGAGTAAACAGCTGTCAGTGCAACAAAATTAATTCTTAACTTACAAAACACAAGGATTTTAAAAATTTGAGTACACTGTTGTTTTTTTTTAAGAGATTTTTTAAAAAGAGATTTCTTCAATCATATTCACTAAGACTACTTCACATAAGGGACAGTTAGTTATGCTCAAAACATTATGCTTAAATGTGAAAAATTATGTATCAAGGATTAAAACCCTGGTTGGAAAAGAAATTTAACTTTATGGAAGCTTTGTGTTACTTAGCAAATACTGATAGGCCTTATAAATCTTAAGTGAATATTCTTCAATTTAATACAGGAAGAAAAAAGCTGCATGATGGAAGAAAGATATAATCATTTTTAGACAAGTATAGAAAAAATAATTTCACATAGTGTCATCTTAAATATTTCCTACTTTAGTTTGAGACTTTTGTCTAGATGGAAGCATTTCTGAATCCTGATCCTCAGAATTCAAGTTCAAAAACAACAGACACATAATAAATCTTACATTTTTTCCAACATATTATAAGTTAGGTACACATCTTAGTAGCAGTAACACTTTAACAGAGAACATGAGAGGTTATTATTTAGTTTTTAAAAAGTTCCTAACTGTTCAGAAATTCTTAACAACTATACATTAAACGTAAGTATTAGGAAATTCTTATCTCCAAAAGTATTTAAAATATGTATACCAAAACTATAAATTGTTTAATAATTATTTAATCTTAAAAGGTATATTTCTATAACTATAAAAACTTCTTTAAGGGGATGATACTGAGGGAAGCTACTTCAATACCGAGGAATGATACCATAAAAAGCCCTTAAAAGGAGGAATAAGGTGGGGGGAAGAATAAAAATTACACGCTTAACCACAATTAAGCTTTTCAGCTGACAGGTAAAACTCATAGCTCTTTTAATCAGAAAAATAAAAACTGAAGCAAAAGAAATTCATAGTAAATCTATTCCAATCAAATATATAAACTAATGATGAACGTCACAATCCTAAAAATAAAGATGGCCTACCTTAGAGGCGATCCACTTGATAAGAACCACAGCCAGACACCAGATCAATGTAATTCCCATTGGATCAACCAAAAGCCCACTGCATAATCTCCCTCCTCTTCCAGCAGGCAATGAGTAAGGAAGACTTATTATGAGTTTGATAATAACCAGCTGTCCGGAGGCAGAAGAGAGGGGACACTGACTGCCTTGAACCTCAAGCAGCTGCCTTCAAACAACGATCACCTGACTCCTCTGAGAAGGCGCTGCCAGCCAGCCTTCCTACCCAGCGCGTGCTTAATGCCACAACCCCAGGGTTGGGGGAGAGCAGAAGTAATGTTGGAAGAGGAAAGGAAAAACCTTAGTGAGAGCTGACACTCTCACAAAATGTAGACAGAAGTCTCACAAAATGTAGACAGAAGAGGTCTCGGGCTACCCCCAAAGACTTCTACATCTGAATACTAAACAGAGTGCTTTGACACAACTTCCCAAAAATGTTTAGCAATACAAAAAATTTCCTAATTTCTTTCACATAGACAAGCTTCACAAGTATAATGTCCTGGCATTTAAAAATATTAATGCATTTTATTCTTTCTTTTCAACTTTTAACACTGAATTTGTTTGACTTTTTATTTCCTTTAGGGCTAGGATTACTTTATGAATGTTAGAGTCTTTCATAAATATTGCCGGCCCTATTTAACATTATAATTCACTCATTTAGCATTTATTGACAAAGGCCAGTCTAGCAGCACATTTTCAGACAATTAAAAGTATATTATCTCTACGTCCTAAATGCCATCTTGTTTATAATTACAATATTTTTCAGTACATGTCGCCTTTTCTTGGCTGGTGAGTGAACTCTCTATTAGCCAAGTGTGCCTATATTCATCCACCTTCATGACCTCATAGCAGCCAGCAGGTTGCAGGTAGTACTGCTGAGAAAGTCTTTCCTGAAACTTTCATCCAAGTATTCTACAAATAGTTACTACGCTGCTCCTATGCAGCAGGCCCTGTGCTAGATGCCAAGGGCATCATCACCCAGTGAAAACAGAAATGGCTCCCGCCCTTGAGAAGCTTACAGTTTCGTCAGAGTCTTCTGTAACCAAAGTCTACAAAAATAAGTGCAAAATTGCACATGTAACAAGTGTCCACAATGAAGTGGAGGTAAGAACTGCCAACACAGCCTGGATCTGACCTAATTGAGAGGTGAGGGTCTTCTTCCCACAGTTCCTGAAATGTCCCTGAGCTGAAATGAAGGGGCAAGAACATGAAGAGGACAGGAAGAGTGATCTGTGTAGACACCACAACACATGATGGCCAAGGAACTGATGAAACAAAGCACAGTAAGAAGAGATGGCAAGAACAGGGCCGGCTAGAACCCAGGGCGAGCGAAAGCGGAGGCCATGTGAAGGTGTTTGGTCTTCATCCTGAAAGCTACCCTAAAGAGCTTCAGCAGGTATTGGTCAAGGACAGCTCTGTGGGGTAGAGCTGGCCAGGCAGTTAACAGGCCACTGCAGAGGTCCAGGCGAGAGGACATGAGCCTAGGCTGGGTGGTAGAGATGAAAAGAGGGGGCTGGCGGGAGAAATACTGAGGACGTGACAGTACTGCCAGACTGCAGTCCGTGACAAGACAGAGGCATCTGCATGTCAACACCACACAAAGGATGGTTCTAAAATATTTGAAATAGCCCAAATGGGTCAAATACTAATGCTATTTTCATGATCCAATCCTCAGTACGAAGAGTTTATTTAAAAGAAAAGTTAATTCTAGACCTGTCAAAATGAAGCATAAATTAAATTAGCAGATCTAAATCAAAATTTTCCTAAATTGAAACCGTTTATAACACATGGTCATAAATTTCTCACTCTACCTTATACATTATGTATATCTCTTCTTGCTACTGAACTAACAAGCTGTAATGCAATCCTTGAACAAATGGAGAAGACTTTTTTTGTCAGGAACCTAAGCGTGACATGAGATTGTCAGGGTCTTTCATTACTCTCTGCATTCTAGTAGGGTTCCAGTAACCAAACCGAAAGGATGCCCAGGGATAGGACAGAGCAGCAGAACGCGTATTCACCAGAGTCTCAGGAGAAATGCTGGTGGCCATGGGTAAGGGGCCGTGGAGCCTGCGCCAGTGGCTACCACAGACTTGAGGTCATTATCTGCCACTCTAGCCCATGCTGCACACTCTGAATTAGCCCAACACCGTGATGCTCAGTCCAGGAGTACATCTCATTTTCATACTTCCTTTCCAATCAGCTACTTAAAGAGTCAAATTTTGAGAAGCAAATACAAGATTGCTGTTTTCAGTACAGTACTTAAATATTTTTATAAATGTCTTTTTGGTTAACGGTGAGCTCAAGAATCTGCACTTTCATTTAGTCTACAAAGGAAGGCTCGAACAGGAAAAAAAGGCAAGAATCAGAATTGAGATACAGAATTAAAAAAAAAAAAAAAGACAGTAAGAAAGGCAGTCCTAACAGTTCTCTCATTTAAGTGAATTTCTGTCAAGAGTTTATTTCCACCATCTCAAAACTCTACTAGTCTTAGAGACAAGAGTCTGGGTTTATTTTGCATCTTTACTCCCAAGAGCTGAGTGAGCCAGGGCAAGTCACCACTTCGTGGGCCCTTCTACTCCTCACCTTCACAGGACTTACAAGAGTGTCATACAAGAACACTTCGCTTATAGCAGCTCTCAGTAAATTTTTGCCAAATCAGAATTAGATATTTAAGACCCAAGGAGGATACTGACCTAATCACTCCAGCTTCAACCCAACAAAAGACTTAACTGAAGTCACACGGATCTATGAGGGCAACTTGCACTGTGCTTGTCTAGGGCCTAGGAGAGCTAGGGTCTTGGCTTTCATTGTTCACACTAGTGAATAGGTTGGCTCCCTAAAGTGGTTTTCCCAGCACCCTCTTCTGAAATTTCTACTGTATGTCTAACAGTAAAATACAGAGATAATCAGGACACAAGCCTCCCAAATTAGAACATTCTCTATTTGAATAGAAACAGTATTGAATTTATGCCTAAAAAAACCCATAGATCCTTCATTGCTAATGATACATGTACATCATTCACATCTTACAAAAATCTTAGGCAATGTAATTTTTTTCTTAAAACAGTACCCTTAACACTCTTAATGGCATGGACCTATTAGGTTTAAATTTTTTTCTTTTTGTGAGATAT
Source organism: Panthera leo (assembly GCF_018350215.1). Taxonomy (NCBI): domain Eukaryota; kingdom Metazoa; phylum Chordata; class Mammalia; order Carnivora; family Felidae; genus Panthera; species Panthera leo. Next base: position 16,470,905 of record NC_056695.1, read on the forward strand.
GAGATATTTACTACTAATTTATAAGTTACAAGACTTCTTTTAATAAAAAATTCAGTAAGATGAAATAAAAGCAAAAGCTGCTATCAAATTAGTATGAATATTCCTTTACATTATGTTTATTTCATAGAAAATTCTCCTAAATATTAGTCTTTCCAGATTGAATCATGTAAGTTATTCCATAAAGAAAAAGCTACCTCTTTTACACTAATGACACATGTATCCTTTTACATGAACTTTTCTCACCCCAAAGCGTTAGTGAAACATGGAAGGATAACAACAACAAAAAAATCAGACTATACTAGAAAAATTAAGGCCCAGGATACAACTAAGCTTTCAAAAACAGAATTTGATACTTTAAGAACAAAGTATAATTTTTTTTTAACTTTCTGGGGCTAATATCTGAAAAATCAAAGTATTAAAGGCAGACAATTTTAAAATAGTTTAAAACTGTGATCAATAGAAAGAAAAGACATTGACTTTGATCATTGTGTTTTAGAGAAGTAATCCAAGTGCAAATTTTATCCCTGGGGCTCTCTGCCACCCACAGGACACCTGTCAATCTTGGCAATAGCCTTTAGCTATCCATATAGAGACTCAGCATGTCCTTCCCTCAACCAAATTAGGCTACCCTCATCTGCATTGACATCAGCGTCTATAATTTTGGATTCTCATGGACAGAAATAGCCTATCCCAGAGTTCTTTATACAAATGTTGTGTCTGTGGAAAACTATAACGAAACTTATAATAGAAAAATATAAACACTATAGTCAAAACCTTCCAATTGTGCTTTTATCATTTTGAATTCCAGCCAATTTTCATAGCAAATAATGTGTCAAAGCAAGTTTTTTGTTCAAATCCACATATCAGGGCTTATTTTTCTTCAAATGGTATGAATTTCAAGAGATATGAAAGTGACAAAAAATGAAGCTTCAATAACAAAAATACTTTAGAACTATGGTAACATGGGAATTTTACCAGTAAATTAAGACCTTTGTATCATATTGATTTACAGCTCCCAATTAAGTTTTTTGTTACATAGTATCTCAGTAGTTGATGACAATGGGCATGCGATTAGTCCTAGAGTATGGAGGAAGCAGTAAAAGCACCCTGACATTTTACAAAACATTCAAGTCTTCTGTTACAGACAACTGTCTTATGATACTAAAAGAACTGAGATTTGCATATTGAACCATTGTTCATGATATATTAAAAATTATGGAAAAGTAGAAGTGGTCGCAATTTTTAGAAGAAAAAACAGTAGTGCAGATCTATAGAGTACGAACTTAGAAAAAGAACATCAACGTGCATGCTGTAAGTGTAAGACTACTGGTATATTATTAGACCAGGAGAATGTCACAAACAAGGGACACCTTAATTTCAGCAAAGCTGAACATGAAGTCTCTAGTGGCAATCTTAAAAAAAAAACAGAGCAATGTGAGCCCCACACTACATTTAGGCAGACTCCTAGCTGACTAAAACATACCCAGAGATTAAGTACTTGATATCAAACTAGTGGAAGAATTCTAGAGGTAACTAACAGAACTCTGCTTTTGACCTCATCTAGTTCCATAGTTCATTTATTGGGGTGCAGATCAGACAAATGCATATCAAATCTGCATATAAATGCAAAGGATAAAACAGCATGCTTAATTACAAATAACAAAAAAAGTCAGAATGTTTAATCTCTAAATAAGAGACAGTAATTAAAGGCAATCTTAGGAGACATTGAAAGTCAAATAAGTATCCAGATAGAGGATGTTCCATTATTCTCAATACAGACCACTTTTATGAGACTGAGTTCAGTCTGAGTATCACACTGGAAGATGCATACATATATGGCATTTTACTTTTTATTTATTTTTAAAAAAATGTTTATTTTTTTGAGAGTGTGCGTGTGTGAGTGAGTGGGAGAGGGGCAGAAAGAGAGGGGGATAAGGGACCTGAAGCAGGCTCTGTGCTGACATCAGAGAGTCCGATGTGGGGCTTGGATTCACAAACTGTGAGATCATGACCTGAGCCAAAGTCAGACACTTAACCAACTGAACCACTGAGGCACCCCTTATATCTTAATTTTTTTTTAAATTTTAGGGAGAGTATGTGTACAAGTGTACAAGTCAGGGAAGGGGCCGAGGGAGAAGTAGAGAGAGAATCTTTTTTTAAAAAATTGTTTTTAATGTTTATTTTTTAGACAGAAAGAGACAGAGCGTGAATGGGGGACAGAGAGAGAGAGAGAGGGAGACACAGAATCCGAAGCAGGCTCAATGCTCTGAGCTGTCAGCACAGAGCCCGACGTGGGGCTTGAACTCACAGAGCATAAGACCATGATCGGAGCCGAAGTCGGATGCTTAACCGACTGAGTCACCCAGGCACCAGAAAGTAGACAGAATCTTAAGCAGGTTCCATGCTCAGTGAAGAGGCTGACACAGGGCTCAATCCTATGATCCTAAGATCATGACCTGAGCCAAAATCAAGAGTCAAATGGTCAACCAACTGAGCTACCCAGGTACCCCATACATGGCATTTTAAAATGCAGATAAGAATAATATACATAAGGGATAACAGTATTATGAACGGAGATGCTTTTGGCAAAGAAATAAAGAGGGGCAGAATTGGTATTAAACAGCTATAAGGTAAAATAATCTAGGCAGTTTGGCTTTTTTTTTTTTTTGGTGAAATTACAGAAGGTAGAAATAAGACTAACATGCAGTAAGTTTGTGGAAAATAGAATTTGATTCAATATTACTATCTAAGAACTTTCTACAACTTGAGCCATGTAAATTGAGAAGAGCTGCCTCAAACAAGCCTCTGTCAAGGAGGTTATGAGACAGGCTAGGACAAATGATCTTCATGCTCTCTGCCAATTCCAAGATTCCATAATACTATAATTGAATCAGACACTGGAGTTCAGGGAAGCTGAAGTGCTTGAAATTTGTAGGTTGAGTACCAAAGAGGGAAAGTGTGAAGAAAATAGGCTCTAAAATTCTGAAAGTGAATCTTCTTGACTCCTTGGCTAAATATTAAGCTAGTTATGTACAGTATGAGATTCCATGAGGCCAGGAGAATAACCAAGGGAAGAACTACTAAAGGAGACATGAGTCGCAACCAACCACTGTAAAGAGCTCTCACAGAATATCTGGGACATTCCACAGAGACCCCAGAAATGCCCTACCTTAGGAGAAGGGCAAAACTAGTCCATCAATGCAGCAAATTTTATTGAACAACACCATTCTAGACCCACACTAACAAAACTCATAATATGCCGAAAAGGATCAGGCTGATCAGCAAGTAACAAAACTGTCTGCCAGATCAAAATTCAACACTCTTTTAAGCATGACAAAATTACAAATTAGGAGAATAAACAGGAAAAGGTAACCCAACCCAAGGGGTAAAAAGTCATAAAAACAAACCTAGAAATGATCAAGATGATGGAATTAGTAGAAAATAATTTCTAAAATGTTATTATATATAATATTTTCAAAGATTTAAAGGAAAACATGCAAACAATGAAAAAATAAATTAAAACTTAAAAAAAATGGACTATTTGTAGCTGATAAATATAGTATCTAAATTAAAAGATTCACAGTTGGGCTTAACAGCAGAATAAAGAGAGTAGAAAAAGAGAGCAGTGTAAATTACCTAAACATTTCCCAAATTTGATGAGAACTACCAATCCAAATATCGAAGAAGGTCAATGAACTTCAAATAGGAAAAACACAAAACCACACCAAGATATGACAACAAAATTGCTGAAAATCAGTTGATACCAAAACCAAAAACATTATAAGAAAAAGACACCACAGATGAAACCCCTCATAAGACACAAGAGTCTTTAAGAAAACATTAGAAAATCAAATTCAACAATATATAAAAAGGAAATGCATTATGACTAAGGGTAAATTATCCCAAGAATCCAAAATTGGCTTAATGTTTGAAAAAACAATTAAATGTAATTCAACATATTAAAAGAAAAAATCATACAATCACTTCAATTGACAAAGAAAAAGCATTTAACAAAACTCAATACCCATTTATGATAGACACTCCTACTAATAATATAATAAATGAAAAATTTCCTCACCTTATGAAGATCTATGAAAAATCTACAACCATTATCATACTGAGCAACAAAAAACAATGCTTTTTCCCAAACATCATGAACAAGGCAAGGATGTCTGTTCTACCACTTCAACATAGTATTATAAGTTATAGCTAATGCATTAAGACAAGAAAAAGAAACATATGGCATACAAATTGGAAAGGAGAAGAAAATCTGTCTTTATTTGCAGGACAATCAGTTTGCCTATGTAGAAATCCTAAAAACTCTACCAAAAAAACCCTATTAGAACTAAAATTTACCAAAGTCACAAGACATAAGACCAATATACAAAAATCGCTGTATTTCTATATACAAATGAAAAATGTTTGCAACATGAAATTTAAAAAATATTATTTCCAGGGCACCTGGGTGGCTCAGTCAATTAGGTGTCTGACTCTCAATTTCGGCTCAGGTCATGATCTCATGGTCATGGGATCGAGCCCTGGGTCAGACTCTGTGCTTGGTGTGGAGCCTGCTGGGAATTCTCTCTCCTTCTGCCCTTCTCCTGCTCATGCTCACTCACTCTCTCTCTCTCTCAAAAAACAAACAAACAAACAAATACATATTATTTCCAATAGCATCCACAAACATGAAATACTTAGGGACAAATTTAATAGAATGTGTGCAATAAGCGCTATACAATGTAAACTATTTAAAACATTTTTGAGAGAAATTAAAGAAGAGCTACATAAATGGACAAATATACCATATGTTGTTGTGGGACTGAATTGTGTTCCCTCAAGAGACATGTCAAAGTCCTAATTCTGGATACCTGTGAATGTGACCTTATTTGGAAACAGGTTCTCTGCAGATGTAATTAAGATGAGGGCATACCGGGTTAGAATGAGTTCTGAGTCCAATATAACTGGTGATCTTATAAGGAGAGAGAAATTTGGACACAGACATACAACTACACAGGGAGAAGACCATATAAAGATGGAGGCAGAGACTGAAATAATGCATCTACAAGCCAAGGAATGCCAAGGATTGCCAGCAACCACCAGAGGAGGCATGGAAAGATTCTTCCCCTGGGGACTTCAAAGAGAGCACGGCCCTGCTGACATCTTAATTTGTGATGTCTAGCTTCTAGAACTATGAGAGAATAAATCTCTGTTGTTGTAAGCCACCCAGTTGTGATGTTTTGTTTGGGCAGCATACCTAGTAAACTAATAAACATGGATTGAAAGGCTCAATATTGTTAAGACATCAATTTTCCCAGTTAATCTATCAATTCAAGGCAATCCCAATTAAAATTTCAGCATGCTATTTTTTTTCCTTTTTTTTTTTTTTTTTTTTGGAGAGGGGGGAGAATATGACAAGCTCATTCTAAACTTATAAGGAAATACAAAAGACCTAAAATAGCCAAAAGTTTTTTTGGAAAAACGAAAACAAAACATGGAAGGACTTATACTACCTGATCTCAAGACTCCTTTCAAAGCTACAGTTATCCAGATAGTGGTTATTACGCAGACAGACAAAATCAATAGAACTGAACAGAGTTCAGAAACAGACCAACACTTTTTTTTTTTTAATTTTTTTTTTTTTCAACGTTTTTTATTTATTTTTGGGACAGAGAGAGACAGAGCATGAATGGGGGAGGGGCAGAGAGAGAGGGAGACACAGAATCGGGAACAGGCTCCAGGCTCCGAGCCATCAGCCCAGAGCCTGACGCGGGGCTCGAACTCACGGACCGCGAGATCGTGACCTGGCTGAAGTCGGACGCTTAACCAACTGCGCCACCCAGGCGCCCCAACACTTTTGTGGCCAACTGATGTTCAACAAAGGTGCCAAAGTAACTCAAAGGAAAATGTAGTCTTTCCAACAAAAAATGGCATTGGAGAAAGCATATAAACATATGAGAATAAAAGAACCTCAACATGCAATCTCTCACTATGTAAAAAATTAACACAGATCACACATTTAAACATAAAGGCTAAACATTTCTAAGAAAAAGTATGAGAATATACTCATCATCTTGGGTTAAGTAAAGATTTCTATATACAAAAACAGTAATCATAAAAGAAAATTTATGTTAATTGGACTTCATTATAACTAAAAACTTCTGCTCTTTGAAAGACAGTGCTCAAATATGAAAAAGCAAACCACCAGGTTTTTTATTTTATCATAGTCTGCTTATATTTTTCATGGCCCCTAATAATCATAATTCAAATATTCTAAAAACAATATTTTATTCCTTTGTCAAAAGAGCATTTTCTCATTATATCTGTGTAAATATTTTTTAATTTATATCCAAGTTAGTTAGCATATAGTGTAACAATAATTTCAGGAGTAGATTCCTTAATGCCTCTTACCCATTTAGCCCATCCCCCCTCCCACAATCCCTCCAGCAACCCTTTGTTCTCTATACTTAAGAGTCTCTTACGTTTGGTCCCCCCCCCCCCCGTTTTTATATTATTTTTGCTTCCCTTCCCTTATGTTCATCTATTTTTTATCTTAAATTCCTCATTGAGTGAAGTCATATGATATTTGTTTCTCTAATTTCGCTTAGCATAATACCCTCTAGTTCCATCCACATAGTTGCAAATGGCAAGATTTCATTCTTTTTGATTGTCGAGTATCTTTTTCTTTTTTTTAATGTTTATTTATTGTGAGAGAGTATGCACATGAGCGGGGAGGGGGCAGAGAGAGAGGGAGAGAGAGAATCCCAAGCAGGATCCACACTCAGTGTGGAGTCCAATGTGGGGTTTGATCTCACGACCATGAGATTATGGCCTGAACCAAAATCAAGAGTTGGACACTTAACCAACTGACCCACCCAGTCACCCTGTAAACCACTAGGTTCTGTTAAATTGTTACACATACCTTAAGTTTTTGTTCATTAATTTATATCCACCTAATTACATAAAGCAAATTTGGAGGGGGGAACAACATAAATTTGACATATATCTGACAAAGAACTTGTATCTGGAATATATTATATAGATATTAAAAATTCATAGCTTTAGCAGAAGACAACCCAATTAAAAGTATAGGCTAAAGATTTCAACAGATAAGTCACAATAGGAGATAAATAACTAATATGCACATGAAAAGATGCTGAACATATTTAATAAAGAAATGAGAACTGAAACCACAAGATACCACTACACACCCACAAGAACGGCTAAAATTAAAAAGACCAACAATACCTAGTGATGGCATGGATGTGCAGCAATTTGAACTCCGCAAATCCAATGTATGTCCAAAAAAATGACCTGAACATGAATGTTCACAGCGGCTTCATTCATAATAGTCGAAATTGGTAATGATGCAAGTATCCATCAACTGATAATGGATAAATGAACTGTGATATATCCATACAATGGGTTACTTACTCACTACTAAGTAACAAAATGAAACTGATTCATGCATGCAGTAAAAGGGATAAATCTCAAAAACACTGTGATAGTGAAAGAAATCAGGGAAAAAAAAGTGCATTCTAGAAAAGGCAAAACTAATCAACAGGGATTGTCTACAGCAGGGGCTGGGGGGAACTGATGCAAAGAGGCACAAAGGAATTTTTGGGGGTGATTGCAAAGTACAGTATCTCGTTTGGAGTATTAGTTGCATGGGTGTATGCATTTGTTAAAACTCCTCAAACTGAGTAGAAATTGTACTTCAGCTTGAATTTCAAAAAGAGGAGCAAAATCTACTCCCTCCCACTCACAAAAGAAGTTTAATACAGGTAAAGTATAAAGTAAAGTTGGGAGTGGTGAAAAGGCTGAGACCAGAAAGGTAATAAAAGATTTTGGTCAATGGTATTAAGGAATCTGAATCGTACACAAAGGATAAAGGAGGAGCACTGAAAGATTTCACATAGGAGAGTGATGAATAAATTATATTCTGGAAAAAATACTTTGGGTCCCAGTGTGTGGAATGGATTAGCACAGTGGACTTCAGTCTTCCAGAGATCCGTAAGAAGGCTTTTAATCCAGGCCTTAAACCAGAATGAGATGATGCCCTAGATTAGGACAGGGGGATAGTCATGGGAATGGAAAAAGATGATGAGATTCAAGAGACTGATTAGCTTTAATCTTTCGGTGAAGGGTTAAGCGGTCCAGGGACAACTAAATGGAAGTATACCTTCTGTAGCTGGGCTTGTGGGTCTCAAGGCCTTGAAGGAGAGGTGGACTGGAGAAAGGGATTTGGGGGTAGTCATCTACTAATCAAGACCATATAGTAGGATTACCAAATGAGATAAGATGGTTAAAACCAAAATCTAAAGGCTCACAAGCAGGAGAGGACTGGGAGGGCAAAAGGCCAAATCTCACAAATGGTAAAATTCAAATTAAATAGCACCCACCCCCCAGCTACCTGGTGCCCCCCCCCCACCCCAGCACACATATATGCAAATAACATTCCTTTCTCTTACATCTCAGTAATGTTAAAACCAGTAAGAAACAGCTTTGAATACAATACAAAAATCAAGTGACAAGAAAGCCACTGCTCAACAAATCTCAAACCAAATCTTTTGGGCTTAAAGTTTCTTCCAGACCTAGGCCAGAGAAAGAATTTTTGGTTTAGCTCTCCCTAGTCCACACTCCTTTAGTAGATGAAAGCAAGTTACAGCAGCTAATATTAAAACTTCTATCCAGTTCTGTAACTGACAGTGATTTGGAAGAAGTCGTTGAGGTAAATAGTAGCTAACCAGGACAAAATCCATGTTTCTATTATACTATTTACAAGGTAGAATGAATGAATCTCTTATCAAAGTCTCTGAGATCACTTTCATTTCCAACAGTGGACTAGTTCAGAGAACAGATCCTACCACTGAAAAGTGAAAATAGCGGAAAATATAGAAAATATCTACTGCAATGAATCCATGAGCTGGTAAGAAATTTAAGGAACACTCAGGCAAAAACTAAGTAAAAGCAGGAATGCACAAAGGTAAGCAGAGTACTGAAGCTGGCTTTCACTTCAAGGTCAAGGTAGAGAGGGTGAACCTGAGCTTTGAATTATTCACAACCTCACGAGTGTATGGAATAAAAAAACCCACCAAAGCACAGGGTCTGGCCAAGTACAAAGCACCAATAGTAACTATTACTAATGTAATACACAATGGGCAATATTACATTTTATGTTCATTAAAGAAATAGGTTGAATCAAACCATATGCAATTTGACAACCATCAGCTAGGAGAACAGAATACAAATTTATGTAGGCTAGCAAAAAGATTGCCATGTTTTGGATTTGCTACCTTTCTGGTGAACCTGACAGCGAAGGCAGTTAAGATTAATTAATGCCACCTTAAGGAGCTGTAACTACAACAACGTACAAAAAAAGTTTACTAAGGTTCAGAAAAAAGAGCCACTTTCCCTTAAATAAACACCAATTGTTTATATTTAATAAAATGAAGAGAACACTAAGGCTTCTGTACTTAGCATATATAATTATAATGCTTTGTTTAAAATAGAATAGACAAAGAATTAAAAGGACAAAAATAATTTGCATTGAACTACATAGTACTTATTCAAAAGAAATGCATTTATACTCAACATTCTACAAATATAAAACTTATCTAACACCAACAAAACTCTCACTAAAAAATATTTTCTTTATAGAGGTTACCACCAGTGGGGGGGAAAGGGGAATAGCAAGTTATTGTTTGATGGCTACTAAGTTTCTGTATAGCATGATGAAAAAGTTTGGGAAATGGATAGTGATGATGGTTGAATAACACTGTGAATGTACTTGATGCCACTTAATGGTACAATCAAAAATGGTTAAAATGGTAAATTTCATGTTAGGTGCATTTTAGCACACAAAAAATTACATACAAAAAACTATATCTAATTTTCCTTAAAGTTTGGAATTCTCTTAAGTCTGAAATTCATGCAAATAAGTATCCTGTAAAAACTGGACTAAAGGAGCAGAGTTTGGGTTATGTGATCATAGATTTTTTTAATGTTTTTAATGTTTATTCATTTTGACAGAAAGAGACAGAGTGGGGGGGGGGGGGAGGGGCAGAGAGAGAAAGGGAGACACAGAATCCCAAGCAGGCTCCAGGCTCTGAGCTGTCAGCACGAACTCACGGATGACCTGAGAGCATGACCTGAGCTGAAGTCGGACACTTAACCAACTGAGCCACCTAGGCACCCCAAGGGTTATGTGATTAAAGATTTAAATCTGAGGTCTACCTTTCCTACCCACGGAGTCTTGATACAAGTTACATTCTGGAAGGCTCTGTTTCCTCCACCTGAAAAACAGGCAAGTACTTGGGACACAAATTGTAGTTAGGATTAAAACAGATAGTTACGGTATGCAGAAAGATAATGCAGGAATTTCACACCAAGGTGTTCTTATTAAATTCTGTGACATATGAGGAGTTATTAACTAAATGAAGTTATTAACTCAAATTTACTAACCTTTTAAAATCATCTACCACCCTTTAGCCAGTGCTTGATAATATATTCAGGCATACAAAACTTGATTCAAATTCTTTAAAATGGCTTTTCCCTATGTTTATCAACCCAGCTCTTAACTTAAATTACCAGTTTCTCTAAGTTACAATATGAAACAGTCAGGAATATTAAAAAAACAAAACAATTTATCATTAAGTAAAAGAAGTTAGACTCTAATGCTCTCTCCTTTTCAACTTTTTGCCGGCTGCCACCCAATGGCAATAGTCCATTTGCAGTCACCTCCATGAACAACAGGCTTGCATCTCACAATATTAAACCAGTCAGGAATTTGCCCAAGCGGTTCAGAGTCTAAATCATAATTTTACTTTTAAGAAATCAGACCTGGCTGGCATACATGGTATTTAATTTCCTTAAGTATCAAATACTTTGCAAACCCCCACATGATACAAGTTAATTCTCTGATAGCCTGTATTGTGTGTATTTTTTGAAAATCTGTATATTATGATGTCCTACGTCTTAAGAAAACCTTCCTGACTGGGAAGAGACTGCCAGTCCTAGAGCTAATCAATTCTTGGAGACAGCAAAGGGCCCAGCCAGGAGGATGCCCTTGATATGCAAACTATCCAGAGCCAGACCTCTTCCATCAGATCCTTGTACCCCAAAGTAATCACCCAGAGCCAGGTACTAGGTAACTAGGGACCACTCCAAATGCCCAAGGCCCCAAATTATTCAAATCTGCCAATCCAAAACTGTTCACTATGCCCTGCCTTTCTCTGAGAACTCCCAACAGAGACAGTGGCCTAATGCTCTCCCCTGTGGCCCTGCATGGTGTGCCCTGTCTCCTGTCTCTAGGATCTCTGAGTATAATAAACTCTGTTTTTTCTCCTGAACCTTTCCTGTGTCTCCTCTTGTGGCTGCACCTGGCTATTGCAGCAAACAATGCAAAACATATCCACTGATTGAGAAAATACAAATTATTGTGAGTTCAGTAGTTATGTTTAAATAATTTTACTTAATCACAACAGTATCTCCTTATATTTGAAAAGCACTAGTACATACATGAGATTTATATTTTTAAGTTTACTGTGTTGAGTACATGTATATTCATGAGTCCCTTGCCAAAATCCCAGATTCTCCTGGGATTTGCCATTATCATTTGGGAACCACTGGCCAGAGGAACAAGACAAGGTGTGTGTGTATGCATAACCTCCTCTCCCCGCCGCCCCCCCCCCCCACTTATGAAAGAGAGATGCCCCATTCAATATACCATCATCTCTCTAAAAAGCTGCTAAGATGGGGGGGTCAGGTGTTAGGTGATCTAAGAAAAACCGATATGGGACACCTGGGTGGCTCAGTTGGTCAAGCCTCCAACTCTTGATCTCAGCTCAGGTCAGGATCTCACAATTTGTGAGATCAAGCCCCACAATGGGCTCTGTACTGACAGCATGGAGCCTGCTAAGGACCCATGCTCTCTGCCCCTCCCCTCCCTCTCAAAAATCAATAAAAAAAAAAAAAAGAGAGAAACTGATCTAAGAAAAAACCTATATGATCAATGTTAAAAGGGGGACATACCAAAGAGCACAAAAACCTTTAACCCTCTCATCAAATTGCAAACACAGCACTTTATCATACATCTTTCCTTATCTTATAGCATGCTTTATTACCAAGAAGATATAGAAAACCACTTAATATTTGTATTTTATGGCACAAACTTAACTTTTAATATCATTTCCCCCTATACATATTCTAATTCCAACCAATTACTCAAGATTTCCTGAACACAGCCTAGACATTATTGCCACCACACTTGTCCCCAACTCATTTCCTCAATCTAGACTAAATTTCCCCCCTCTCGGGAAAGTTATGTCAGTTTTGACACTTCCAACATGTATTTGTATAAAGACAAAAATAAAATCCAGTCACTTTTAGCTATTAGTATGGCTTATTTCAAGATTTCCTGGGAAAACTTAAAAAAAAAAACAACAAAACACCTAAAATAGATAATTGGATAGAGTTGAAAGTTTTAATTCTATGGACAATTTGAACCAGTTAGATGTAATCCAGTCAGTTTAAAATGGACAAATAAAATATACTTAAAGAGTCTCTTGTTTAGAACCTAGAATATAAGTTCTGGTACCATATATATATAGAATATAGACTGTTACCATACTAACTTTGCTATGAGAGACAATGTTTCAAGAACAGTTGATTTTTAAATAACTTGTTCACTGAAAAGCTTCTAAAGTGTCAAGTAGAAAACAATTTTCAAAATTAGTCAACATTTAATTGGGAGACAGATATCACCCTATACATAAAAATATTTATTTATTGTATTATTACACTTTACAACTTTTTGAGTTTTTTAAATATTTATTTATTTTGGGAAGAGCACAAGCAGGGGAGGGGCAGAGAGAGGGGGACAGAGGATGTGAAGCCGGCTCTGATAGGCTGACAGCAGCGAGCCAATATGGGGCTGGCCCCATGAACTGTGAGATCATGACCTGAAGTCAGACAATCTACCAATTGAGCCACTCAGGTGTCCCTTTTTCTTACATTACTGTTTGAGTGTAAATTGATATAAGCTTTCTTGCAAGTAATTTGGCAACGTGTATCAAGACTTAAACTAAACCTAACATTAAAAAAAAATTTTTTTTAACGTTTATTTATTTTTGAGACAGAGAGAGACAGAGCATGAACGGGGGAGTGGTAGAGAGAGAGGGAGACACATAATCGGAAGCAGGCTCCAGGCTCTGAGCCATCAGCCCAGAGCCCGACGCGGGGCTCGAACTCACGAACCGTGAGATTGTGACCTGAGCTGAAGTCGGACGCTTAACCGACTGAGCCACCCAGGCGCCCCTAAACCTAACATTTTAACTAGCTATATACCACTTCTAGGAATTAATCTTAAGGAAATTATCATGGATAAGCATGAAGACTTAAGCTACAAGGATTTTCATCACAACACTGTTTATAGCAGTGAAAAACTGTAAACTTTCTAAATATCTGACAAGGGATTGATCAGTTGACTGATTATAAAATTAGAAACATGGAATTTTTCAATCATTTGAAGTGAATACTGTAAAACATACATGTTCAAAGTGTCTTGAAACTGATTATAATTCTTGGATACTTTTAACTATTTAAAATTTGGGGCGCCTGGGTGGCTCAGTCGGTTGAGCAGCCGACTTCAGCTCAGGTCACCATCTCGCAGTCTGTGAGTTCGAGCCCCGCGTCGGGCCCTGGGCTGATGGCTCAGAGCCTGGAGCCTGCTTCCGATTCTGTGTCTCCCTCTCTCTCTGCCCCTCCCCCATTCATGCTCTGTCTCTCTCTGTCTCAAAAAAAAAAAAAACAAAAAAAACAAAAAAAACCACGTTAAAATTTATAGTACTGATAATGCACATATCCAGTATGTTAATACACAGAGATAGAGATCAGATGCGCAGTTGCCAGGGGCTAGGGAAGGGGACAGTGGGGAGTGACTGCTAACAGGTGGTTTTTAGGTGATGCAAGTATTCTGAAATTAGACAGTAGTGAAGGTGTGCAATACTGCACAACCGTGTGAATATAATAAACCACACTGTACACTTTAAACGAGTGAATTTTAATGATAATTATTTCTCACAAAGTACACATATGCAAACATTAAAAAATTTTAACTATTATAAGTTAGATATAAATTATAAATATATTTACACAAATCTTAAAGTAGGCCATCGGTTGGCAACTCTCTGCATACATCTGAATGTTTTATATACGTGTTACTAATAAGCCAAGTTTGGGCTCTGAATGGACCTTCTTTTTTCATTTAGGCCTGTGAATGATTCCTCATGTAAAACTGTGTTCTACTAAAGCAACTGAACTCCAAAAACAAATGCAAGGCAAAGCTCACATGCATCTGTTCACATATTTCACTAAAACAAAGCAGTTTTATACTAACAGATCAACATGTAAGAGAACTATTGGGACGGTTTAATTTTAAATGCTTATGGCAATTCTGGCATACTTTTCTAACTTTTATATTCATGACAAAGAAGATGGATAGAATTTTAGATAATTATGACTGACTCCACCATGAAACAAAAATTGTGGACTTTTTTCTTCAAACTTCTGAATCACTACTTTAAAAGTATTCTGTAACCATAAGGGAAGCTTTAAATACTGATAACATTTTTTAAACAGCTTTCTTGATATAGTTCACAAACCATACAATTCACCCATTTAAATATATAACACAATGGTGTTTAGTATACTTACAGATATGTACAACCATCATCACTGTTAATTTTAGAATATTTCATCATCCTAAAGGAAACCTCATACTCATAAGCAGTTATTCTCCATTCTCCCTTCCCCCTAGCCCTTGGCAAACATCAATCTGCTTTTTCCTTATGGAAATACATTTTCTGGGCATTTCATATAAATGGAATAACACACTGTGACCTTTTGCGTCTGGTTTATTTCACTTAACAAAAAGTTTTCCAGGTACATCCAAGTTATAACAAGTATCGGAAATTCATTCCTTTTTATGGTTGAATAACATTCTACTGTATGGATATACCACTTTCGTTTATTTACTCATCATGTGGCAGACATTTAGGTTGTTTCTACTTTTTGGCTATTTGAAAAATGCTGCTATAAATGCTCAAGTTTTTGTGTGGACCTGTTTTCATTTCCCTTAGAAGTGAAATTGCTGTGTCATTTGGTAACTCTATGTTTAGCATTCTGAAGAACTGCCAAACTGTTTTCCAAAGTGGCTGCACCATTTTACATTCCAAACAGCAGTGTATGAGGGTTCTGATTTCTCCACATCCTTGCCAACACTTATTATTTTTTATTCTGTCTCTCATTGTGGTTTTGATTTGCATTTCTCTGATGGAAATGCTGGAGCATCTTTCCATGCTTATCGGTCATTTATAAATCTTGTTTGGAAAAATACCTATTTAGATCCTTGGCCCATTTTTTAAATTGAGTTGTCTTTTTTTATTACTGAGTTGTAGGACTTCCTTGTATAGTCTAGATGTAAGTCCCTAATTGGATGTATGTTTGCAACTATTTTCTCCCATTTTGTGGGCTAAAACTTTCTTGAGTGTCCTTTGAAACACAAAAGTTTTTAATTAAAAAAAAACACCTTTTTTTTTCTTTTATTTTGAGAGAGAGAGAGAGCACACACACACGTGCAAGTATGGGACAGGAACAGAGAGAGAGAGAATCCCAAGCAGGCTCCATGCTCAGCATGGAGCATGGATCCATGGGATCCATGGGATCCATGGGATCCGTGGGATCATGCTTGATCCCACGACTCTGGCATCATGACCTGAGCTGAAATCAAGAGTCGGACACTCAATCGACTGAGCGACCCGGGTGCCCCAAATGTTTTTAATTTTGACGAATTCTAAGGCATCTATTTTTTTCTTTTGTTGCTCATGCTTTTGGTGTCATATCTAAAAATCCATTGCCCAATTCAAGGTCATAAAAATTTACTCTATGTTTTTTCTTCTGAGAGTTTTATAGTTTTAGTACTTATAATTAGTTCTTGGATCCATTTTAAGTCCTAAAGATCAATTTCATCTTTTTCTGTGTGGCTATTCAGTTGTTCTAGCACAATTACTGAAAAGGCCATTCTTTCCCCCTTGAATGGGCTTGTCACTCTTGTCAAAAACCAAGTGACCACAGACACATGGATCCTTGACTCTCAGTTCTACTCCACTGATCTCTATGTCCCCGAGGTAAGTACTTAAGGACCATAAGTGCCAGTATCATGCTGTCTTGATCACTGGTGCTTTGCAGGAAGTTTTGAAATCAGAAAGTATGAGTCCTCCTGCTTTGTTCTTTAAGATTGTTTTTCATTACTCTGGTCCCTTGCAATTCCATTTAAATTGTCAGGTCAGCCTATCAATTTCTACAGAGAAATCAGTTGGGATTCTGAAAGAGACTATGTTGCATGTGGAGATCCACTTGAGGAGTACTGACACCTTAACAATATAAGGTCTTTTAATCTATGAACATCAGGTATTTTTCCATTTATTTGGATCTTCAATTTCTTTAAACAATCTTTTGTAGTTTTCAGAGAATAGTTTTGTACTTCCTTTTGTTAAATTTATTCCTAAGTATTTTATTCCTTTTACTGCTATAGAAATGGAATTGTTTTAAGTTTGTTTTGGGGTTGTTCATCTCAAGTGTACAGAAACATAACTAATTTTTGTATACTGATCTTGTATATTAATAATATATTATTATTAGTTCTAATAATTCTTTAGTAGATTCCTTAGCATTTTCTATATAGATCATGTCATCTGTGAATAGAGTTTTACTTCTTTCTTTCCAATCTGGATGAGTTTCTTTTTTCTTGCCTAAATGATCTGGTTAGAACCTAGAGGTTCTGACCTCTAGGTTGAATATAATGTTGAACAGAAGTAGCATGAGTGGATATCCTTGTCTTGTTCCAGCTCTTATGAGGGAAAGCAACCAGTCTTTTACCATCAAGTACGATGTTAGCTGTGGGTTTTTCATAGATGCCTTTTATCAGGTTGAGGAAATTCACTTCTATACCTAGGTTTCTGAGTGTTTTGTTAGGAAAGGATGTTGGATTTTGTTAAGTGCTATTTTTGAATATTGAGATGATCATGTGGCTTTTATTGTTCTGTTGCCATGGTGGATTACAATAATTGATTTTTGGATGTTAAGCCAACCTTGCATTCCTGAGATGAATCCCACTTGGTTGTAGTGTATAATTCTTTTTATATGTTGCTATATTCAATCAGTATATTGTTTAGGATTTTTGTGTCCATATTCATAACAGGTATTGTTCTACAGTCTCCTTGTTTTTTGGGTTTTTTTGTTGTTGTTGGGTTTTGGTATCAGAGTAATACTGGTCTCTCAGAATGAGGTGAGAAGAATACTGTAAACACAACTTTTCTGAATAAAGGAAAACCTTACCAATCAAAATAGAAACATGAATATTGAGGCTGATAATACAATTGGAAGTGCCATCCCCAAAACACGTGCAGCAGACACTGTTGATTATATAACCAACATCTACCCCGCTTCTTCCTTAAAGAAGCAGAGCTTTGTTCAGATGTCTAGGCAGCCCTATGTTTCAGAGTATGTGGCTGCAGCCTCAGACCTGAAGAGTGGACCCTGACTGGTCCAAATCAATCATAGTGGTTCCACGCTGCTTACCAGAGACTGTTTGAAAATGGCAATGTGAAACAATCAGGTGTGATGGAAATCTGCTAGAGAAGCCCCATGGGATGAGTTTTGTGCACTTAAAATGCTACAAAAGTTAAGAGACAGCCTTTCTCTTTCCCTGGAAGTTGTCACGTCTGAATACATGGAACTGTTACAGCCACTTTGCAACCATGATAAAAGCTGGTGTGAGGACAACTCCAACATACTGAAGATAGCAAAACAGAAAGAAAGAATATGGGTCAGTGATGCTGCTGCTGAGCTGCTGAATTAACCAAACCTGGAAACACTCAACCTTGAGTCTTCCTGGTAAATCTTCTGTTTAAGCACACTGGAGTTAAGTTTTTTGCTACCTGCAACTAAAAATATTCTAGCTGGTAAAACCAGTTGTGTGCAGGAGGCTGCTCTCATTGGCTCAGAAGAGCCAACTCTGCACCTCTCTTCCTAACAACTCATTCAGTAACATTGCACTGGTAGCTTTGAATCAACCACAGTAATAGTAAGCATACTACAAGAAATCAGCAAGCACCACAAATCAGATCTATTTCTCCTTCACAGACCCAAAGGAATCTTGTCGTTGTGGAAATATATTCCAGGATATTTCATACAAATGGAATCATACACCATGTGATCTTTTGAGTCTGGCTTATTCAGTTAGCATATTTTCTAGGTTCATCCAAGTTGTAGGCAATAAGCATTTTACAAGAACACCACTGGATACAAGACTCTTTCAAATTTTTTTGTTCATGAAACCAACCTTTTTATTCCCATAGTAAAAGTAATATAAAAATTTTTACCAATAAACACTGCATAAATTTGGGTTTCTAATAAGACTTTATTTAGAAAAAAGTCTCTAGCATCTGAAGTATTGCTATAAAATATTTCATAATATGAAAAATTACTATGTAAATTAAAAAACTGACTATAAAACATTATGCACAGTAAGAGGCAGAGAAAAAGAATATATTTAAACAGACAGATACTAGAATTGTTGAGCTCAACACCAATATATTCACATTGTTAGCTCTGGGTTGTAGGATTACAGAGGATTTTTATATTTTTGCCTGTTTTTTCCCCCCAAATTTTCCTTCATAAACATGTATCAACTCAGTCATAAAGAAAAAAATATAAGTCATGCTTTTAAGAGGAAAAAGTTCAATATTTTTTGTTCATGAGCAAATGAAGCCACACTATTTTTTCTTCCACTTGTGTCTGGGAAGAGTCTATATAAACCTTGCTGTATATAAACCTACTGGAAGGTAGCTCCAGTTTTTAAATTGGGTGATTCTGGCTACCATCTAGGGTATTAAGTTATGAACCTATTCTCTGACTACTTCAAGAAGATGTTGTAGTCATAAACTGAATTATAATATGCATTATAAGAGTGCTAAATTCTTCACACATAATCACTTTGAAAATAAAATCTGAGCCAAGGTCTCTCCTATTTTGAAATATACATGTGATCTGATTTGCATTGACTCTTTTCCTAAAGATAATGAAGGAGCATTGACCATGTGTCACAAGATTTGTTTTCTAAGTCTAGAGGTAAATCTTATTAGCCATATGAACTCTGGGAAGCAGAAATCTCTCTGAATCTAAACCTTCTTATCTATTAAATGGGGCAAAGACCTACCCCTTTTCTCTTCATAGGATGAGGTAAAGTAAATGAAACGTCAAGTGAAAGATAGTGTTATATGTCACCACTTCATTACATACACATCTTAAGTCTTGTAACAACTGTGCTTTGTACCACTTTGATACAAAAGACAGCCTTATAATAGCAATGTATGATGCCAGGTTTCCCTGGTAACAAGCTAACTTCCTCAATGTTTTAAAGATGTTTGTGTGCAGTGTGTAAAATCTCTTTTCTTTGCTGCTTTACTGTTTCTAACTTGCCTCTAAAAATACTAGGATGATGTAAACAAAAGTACTGCTACCACAACATGATACTGGATGGGGACAGAAAGCCCTAGATCATTTTTTAGTAAGACATATTGTTGCAAAGGTCCTAAACAAAATATTATCAAGTAGAATCCTGAAGAGAATCATATATCTTAACCAAGTAAGAATTATCCCAAGAACATAAGGGAAAGTTAATATTAGCATATCTCTAAGAAAATATACTGAAGTAGATCAAAGGGAAAACATTTTAAGCATCAATAGATGCCCAAAAATGTATTTAAATAATATAACCATTCCCAAATAATATTAATGAAGAAAAAAATAGGCAAAATTATCATGATTTGAAACTGATGCATTGTCTACAGGTGATTATGAAATAAGGTACTCAAAAACTATGGAACAATAATATGGAAAAATATGGAACAATAAGAAAACTCCGTATACAGCTAATCATACACTTAACATAAAAAATCAATAGTTTGCCTATATCTAATTAGTTAGAAAACATAATGAGAGAAAAGATTCTATTTATAATTCCAATGGAATAAAAGTAAACCTTGGTATAACAACAAATGATAAAGGCCTTTATAAAGAAAATGTTAATCTCTACTGAAGGATCTCAAAGAAGACTGGAATAAGGAGATTCAATATTAGTAGTAATGAGGATGAGGAGAAGGAGAAAGGGGAAGAGGAGAGCAGTTTCATCAGTCAGGCACCCAACAGGAAAATGATGGCACAGAGGGCTAGCAACAGCAGGGAGCTGTTACCACAATTTACTGTGAGACCTGAGGTGAGGGCTCTCAGCATGGGAGAGGGGACCCAGCCCAACGGAAGGTGTGGCCTTAGGGAGACAAACACAACCCTATAGGGTAAGAGGCTTGGAAATATACCTTTTTTCCTCCTACCCACCCATCTCCTACTAGACCTTCTACTGGCCAAATGCAACAAGAAGCCAGGAGGCTAGAGAGCCTGGAAAATGCATTCCACAGAGGTCAGACTGCTGGGGCACAGAGCAAGATGGAGAAAGTGAAGATCATATTTGAAGAGGCAAAAAGAATATCCAGCACAACCGCTAGTCGCTTAGCTGTTTACTCTGGATTAATTCTAATAAGGTCAATTTGCCCAAACTACAAATTCAAACAATCCCAGTAAAAATACCAATAGGATATTTTATAGGTAGTGAGAGGGCAGAGGGGAGTTTGTGACTGTCATTAAGTTCTTCTAGAATAATAAACATATATGCAAAATCAAGTAGGGAATAAAAAACATTAAAACAGGCTATTAAGCTATAATAATTAAAAGCTTAATCCTAGCACATGAACAGACTGATCAATGAAACAAAATTAGAATCCAGAAACAGACCAAGTAGATGCAAAATTTTCACATATGATAGAGGTGGCATTTTAAATAGACAGGGAAGGCATTTTAAATAGACTGGGTGGCTCAATCGGTTAAGTGTCGGACTTTGGCTCAGGACATGATCTCACAGTTAGTGAGTTTGAGCCCCACGTGGGACTGTGCTGACAGCTCAGAGCCTGGAGCTGGCTTTGGTTTCTGTGTCTCCCTCTCTCTCTGCCCTCCCCAACTCGTGGGCATGCGAGCACTCTCTCTGTGTCTCTCTCTCTCAAAAATCAATAAAAGTTTTTTAAAAATTAAAAAAAAATGTTTTAATCTATTTTAAAAAATAAACAAGGAAAACATACATTATTTAATTAATGATTTAGGAGAAACTGGATGGTGAATGGAGGAAAAGACACTAGATCTCTGCCTTATTCCTTACATTACAATAAATTCCAGATGGAGTAAAGATCAAAACATGAGGAATTAACTGTGGAAATAGAATTATGAGAAAAATGTAAAAGACTGTAGGAGAATACAAGAAAGAATATATTTATTATCTTGAAACACAGAAGATAATACACTATGACATAGAATCAAAAGCCTTATAAGGGGAAAATGAGACATTTCACTACATAAATACAAAACTGCTACATAAAAATTTACCATAAAAAGTTAGAAGAGATCAGATAAAATAATACTATAACACGTCTTTATTTTCCTAATATTGGAGTATCACTCTGGTAATACAATAAGAAGGTAACTGGAAGGTACATGTTTAAATATAAATGCCACTAAAATTAAAATATGAGTTATATTTAAAGAGAAGCAAAACAAACCTAATGAGACATTTTTATTTTAACCTATCACACTGGCAAAGATTACAGAGACTGATAATACCTCTGCACCAGTGAGAGGACAACAGGTAATCTGTGCTATTCAAACTCTCCCTGCCCAGCTCAGGAACTAAACAGGTTACAGTGAATTTTCAAATGAGCCCCTCATTATCTGGACTGTCCCCACTCTGAATATCCAAATCTCAGGAAGTAAAGAGATTTAAATAACATCACATCTCTCACTGTACAAACTCTCACACTACACATTCTCACTGAGCTAATTCAAGAAAAGGTTTGGACAAGGAATACACTGTGGAAGTGTATACAGAGTTTTGTAGTGAGATTGTAAATTCATGTAATCCTTTTAGGGATATCAAAATTGTAAACACACATAGTTTTTGACCCAAGTCCTTCCCCTTCTAGACATGTATGCCATGGACACACTCACATGGGAATGTAAAGCTACATGTACAGGATATTATCTAAAGCACTGTCCAAGAGAGAGAGAGAGAGAGAGAGAGAGAGAGAGAGAGAGAGAGAGAGAGACATGGACACACACACACACACACACACACACAAATACCGCGAGCCTAAACATCCTGATTGGCAGAGACATGATTAAATTAAATATAGTACATCCATTCTATGGAATTCATGAATTCCTAGTTTTCTAAACATAACTGATCCTGAGGTGAATTCTCTTAAACTAAGGGCCAAAATGTAATTGTAAATATTAAAAATAATTGATTTTCAAGATTTTGACTTGAAAAATAAAAAAAATAAAAGTTTTAAGTTATCTTACATTTGACAAGATTTAAGTTATAATTTCAACTATGCACAAATTTCTTAGACTAAAAAAATCAAGGGTTGACTTTATTTTTTAGTGTAATCTTTTCAACAAAATTATATAACACAACATACCACATCTTTCATGTTTTTCTCTTTAGAGAGGATCACAAAGATCTTGTTTTCAGAAATACTGAATGGCTTCATCCATTTTTCCTAGGAGCCTTCTCTAATCATTTGCATCAAAAGTCACTGTAATCAAATTAGGCTCCCTTAAAAGCATCTAGTATGTCATCCTTGAGAATTTTCTTTTTCAACTTAGTCTGTATCTTGGAGTTAAGATCACATCCATGAACATCATAAAACCTACATACTTTGCAAGACATGCAATTTCAGTTTGCAAGTGATTTTATTATTTTTGAGCAATAAAACTGACAACAAAGGATCAGGAGCAACATTTGAGTAGGAATTTTAAAAGGTGTGCTTTCATTATTAAAAATTTTTTTCCTAATGACCAATCTAGTAATGTCTATATTAATCAGTCATTAAAAAAGGATGACATTATACTAATACAAAAATATCCAAGATTTATGTATTTACAGAAAACATGATTCCATTTGCTTAACAAGATTTTCATATGTATACATATAATATATATAACACATATCACAATTCCTATATGTGAACAAATTTTCAGGAAAAACATTCAAGAAACTATTAACATTGCTTATCTCTCAGGAATTCAAAAGGAGAGTTTTCTTTTAATTACATTTTACACCCTTCTGAATTATTTAGCTTTCCCATAAGGAGGTACAGTAACTTTTACAATGATGATGATGATGCTACATATAACTAGGTTTTCAATTAAATACATAATAATAATAATCTGCAATTCCAGCTGCCAGTAATTTAAATTAAACCCTAACATCTAAAAGGCATTAAATTTAGAAATCTCAAACACTAATAAAAGAAATTTCAAAAAACATTCTTATGCAATACTCAATTATCTTAATAGTTTTTTCCCCAAATTATTTCAGACAGAACTTGTTCCATTATCCTTTAGAGATAAACAGGAATGATAATTTTGATGTATCAAAGTATACTGCTTAAACAATGAATCAAAAAAATTCACAGATATGTATGTTTCAGATTCCACACTGCAACTAACTTTTACAAAACTACCACTTCTTGAGTTCTGGCATCATATCAAAGAAAAATATCCACAATTGTAATTAAAGGCTACTGTTATACATCTCATTTTTCCAACCACATCTGAGTGGGGCCAGATTTTCTTCACATACTTCTGCCAAATCAATTTATTTCAATAACTTGAATGCAGAAGCCTATACGAGAATCCAGTGGTCTTCTATTAAACCAGACACTGATGAGATTTGAAAGGTGTAAAATCAATGCCATTCTTGTATCTTTTTTACTTTGAAATACATATGTAGTTTTTTTCATTAAAAAACACTTATGTTAACATGGAACTGGTATTGTCATTTTTTTTTTTTTTAATTTTTTTTTCAACGTTTTTTATTTTTTATTTTTGGGACAGAGAGAGACAGAGCATGAACGGGGGAGGGGCAGAGAGAGAGGGAGACACAGAATCGGAAACAGGCTCCAGGCTCCGAGCCATCAGCCCAGAGCCTGACGCGGGGCTCGAACTCACGGACCGCGAGATCGTGACCTGGCTGAAGTCGGACGCTTAACCGACTGCGCCACCCAGGCGCCCCTGGTATTGTCATTTTTAAATAAGTAGAATTTGACTTTTTTCTCAGTTTTCTTTTCTTTCTTTTTGAGAGAGCATGTGCGCACAAACAGTAGGGGAAGAGAGAGAGGGAGAAAAGAATCTTAAGCAGGCTCCAAGCTCAGCACGGAGCCCAATGTGGGGCTCAATCACATAACCCTGGGATTATGACTTGAGCTGAAATCAAGAGCCAGACATTAAACCCAGTGAGCCACCGAGGCATCCCTCAATTTTATTTTCTAATACAAAAAATATCAATACATAAAGCCCATTTAAGCAAAAACTCTCTGGAGTCTTCAATAACTTTTCAGAATGGAAAGGAGTTCCGACACCCAAAATTTTGAGATCCTCCAGACCAAAAGGCAAACAGTGCAAACAATTTGTTTACAATAAGGACGAATGCCCTATAACATGTGGGGGTGGGGAGAATAAAATGTTATAGATACTAAATTTGTTTTTAGATAGAATTCCAGTATTTTTTAAGAAATGAGAAAAACTGTATTTAAAGTTTTCATATTAACCTACATATTTATTTACATTTCCAGTGTCTGCCTTTCTTCCTATGGATCTGAGTTACCATCTGGTATAATTTCCTTCTTTTAGTATTTCTTATAAGGCAGGTCTGCTTGTTACAAATTCTCAGTCTTTGCATATGAATGTATTTATTTCACCTTTATTTTTCAAAGATAGTTTTGCTAAATATAGAATTATTCATAGACTTTTATTTTTCTTTCAGCACTTTGGATACGTCATCCCATTCTAGCCTCCAGTGTTTCTGATGAGAAGGCAGTAATTAATCACACTGATGCTCCACTGTATGTAGCCAGTTATTATTCTCTTGCTGATTCAAGATGTTATCTTTGTCTTTTAACAGATTGGCTAGCCTGTTTCTAGGCACAGGTCTCTTTGTATTTATCCTAACAAAGTTCAGTGAACTTCTGGATGTAGTAAGTTTTTCATCAAATTTGGAAAATTTTCCAAAAGGCTATTTTCTGTACCTTTCTATTTCTCTCTGCATTTGGGGCTCCCATTACAGATGTGTTCTATGCTTGATGTGTTCCATAGATCTCTAAGACTTTCTTCCTTTTTCTTCATTTTTCTGCCTTTCATATTGAGTCATATTTATTAGTCGGCCTTTAAATTTGCTGATTCTTTTTATTGGCACCTCAAAACTATTGCTGAATCCCTCTAGTGAATTTTTCATTTCAGGCATTGCATTCTTCAAGTCTAGAATTTCCATTTGATTTTTTAACTTTTTAGTTTGGAATAATTTAGATTTATTTACAGAAAAGTTGCAAAGACAGTACAGTGAGCTCCTATGCTTCACCCAGCTTTCCCTAATGTTAATATCTTACATAAGCATGGTACAATGTGTCAAAAGTAAGAAATTAACATTGGTTCAAAACTGCAGACTTTATTCAGATTTCATCAGTTTTTCCACTAATTTTTCCTTTTTCTGTTCCAGAATCCAATGCAGGATACCACATGGCATTCAGTCATCACATCTCCTTGGTTTCCTCTGATCTGTAATAATTTCTCAGTTTTTCCTTGTTTTTCATAACCTTGACAGATTAAGAGTACTGATCAGGTGCTCCTATAGAATGATCCAGAGTTGTACTTTGTCTGTTTCTTCTCATGATCAGACTCAGGCTATAAGTCTTGAGAAAGACTACTACAGAGGTGAAGTACCCTCTCATGACATCGTATCAAGAGTGGCTTTTGTTTTGTCTTGTTTGGGTTTAGTTATTGTTTTAATTAGTTATATACCCTTATGGAGAACCTGCATTTGTTGACTTACTGATGTTGTAATTCCCTTTATTTAAACATGGTTCCCTTTAGTTCTTGTAACAAATTTATAATTGTTGAAGTCTTTATTAAATCCAAATTTGGGGACATTCAGAGACAATTCTTTTCTCCTGCTTTTTTTTTTTTTCCTGTGCAGGACTCACACATCACTGGTTCCTTACATGGCCTGTAATTTTGTTGCTGCTGTTAAACCTAGAGATTTTATAAAACACAGCAACTGAGGATTATTTTTTTCCCACTTAAAGGTACTGTTGCTGTTTTGTTTACTTCTTTCATTTTGTTTAGTATCATGCCTAGGGTAATAAATATGCAAAATCTGTCTCCCTGTGGTATGAAGTCACTGATCTCTCTGTTCACTTTTATTTTAAATATATTGTTTTTATTTTTAGGCCTAGCTTCCTAGAGGTTACCCCTTTGCATCACTTAGGGGTCAATTTGTGAGGAGACAGAGTTTATTTCAAATACCTCAAGCCACTAAGGCTCTTCCCCTTGCCAATGGGTATGTGTGTGGGTAAAACAAACTCATTTGTAGTTCAGTCTTTTTTCAAGTTTGCCCCAGGTTTACCTTTCCATTAGAGCCCTTTCAAGTCTCCTAGGTGCATGAATGCAAGCAACTTCAGGGTCAGTCAAAAGTATGTGAATACCTTGGGCCTTCCCAGGTCTTTCCTGTGCTTATGTGCAGCCTCAACCAGGAATGTTTGCCTCAGATAGTACTGCAAGCCCCTGCCATGCAAGCGGAGCCATTGGCCCTCCCTCACACTTCTGAAAATTCTCATCACACACAATGCCACTGGCATCACTGGCCACTCTAAAGAGCTGACCCTCCCTTCAAATTGAGGTCTTTATGCCTTGCTTCTTGCTGGCAGAAACTCCAAGCCAATCAAGCTGGGTCAGAGTGGGGTGGAGAGTAGTCCCAAGCTAGAAAGCCACAGGTTCCCATTTCTCTTACTTGAAGTTCAACAGTGTAACACTTTTGAAAGTTTTATACAATTGGCCTCTGGTCAATCTCCAAAGTACTGAAATGATTGCTTTAGAAAAGTAATGTAGAAATAAAAATTCTATTCAAGTATTCATATTGTTTGAACCAGTAATCCCAGTTATACAACACCATCCAAAAGAACTCCCCCCTGCCCCCGCCAAAATATGAAAAAAGCTGTGTACAGCATGTTCCTAACAATGTCAGTTCTCTTTTTGTGCCTCCCTTACAGCTAGATGGAGCCCTGTGACTAAGTTCTCACCAACGCCATCAGAGTGGAAGAGATACCACAACTTCCTCCTCATCAACCCCAGAGTAAACAGCCCTGAACTTCTGGTCTTTCTCCTTCCCAAAGGCCTAAGTTTGCGTTGGTAGCAACTCACAGACAACCATGACAAATGGATTCCTGTATTACTTCATGGAATAGAATCACTTCACCAGCCTGTACCTATTTCCAGGCTATTATATCACAACAAAATAAAATGTTATATTACTAAGTGACATTACAAATGCATGCTTTTAAAAGAAATACATTCCAAAAGGCTATAAAATTAAATATACTGATTCATCACAGCTACCTTAAAATATGTATGTAAACACAGTAAATACATAAAAATAACAATGTCATGGTGGGATTATAACTTTTCTTTTTCAAACTTCCAAAAGTACTGTTTAAATTACTTTGATAATTTCAAAGGTTGAAACTGTTTAATTAAATTGGTTAATTAAATATTTTGAAATCCAAATTTAAGGAACCTTTATCCTATCCACTTTCATACTGGTATAAAATGGATCCTCTGGCCAATGTTCAAATCCATAGGGCCTGGTCTGTAATCCAGCCATTGTGTTCTTTCTTTAATAAACGAAAAACTACCTATTCGTATGCCTCAAGGGCACTACTAGCTAGGAAACTTAGCTAAATAAGACTGACTTCATATAACTCAATAAACTTTTTCTACTTAAAGAAAAACTTTTTGCTTCATCTTTTATATTTGTATTTCTTAAGAGAAAACAAAGTTTCCATGTAAGGGGATATACTGGAAACTGACCCAACAAAAAGCTTTATGCCTTTTCTCACCCAACAGCTTCCCTCAACCTAAAAATATATCTGAAGAAGGATGAAAGTGGCTTCACTATGAAAAGCACAGCTTTTAAGATTAAAGCCCCTCCCCCCACCCCAAAAAACACAAGAAATTGAAACAGCCCAGCTCAAAGAAAGCAAAATAGAGCGGCTAAAAACTTTGCTGTCCTCTCATATTTGAAACTACACAGTATCTCCAAAAATGCAGCTAATTTATACAGTATCTTGAGATTTCCAAGCTTCCTAATAATTAAAGGTATGAACAAGGGAAATGTACCGAACTATACAAACTATAACTACACATATGTCTAATTATTTAAAAAGAGATGGCCCTGACTCCCTCTAACAAGATGTACCACAAAACATTACTTCTAGAGCTACACTGTTCAATGAATCACTAGCCACTTGTAGCTACAGAGTACTTGAAATAGTGCTTGTCAGAATCAAGATGTACTCTCCAAAAATATATAAAAATATATCAACATATTTTAACACTGATTACATGTTATTATTTTGGATATAGTTGCTCAAGTTTATTAAAACTTTCTCATGTTTCATTTTATTGTTTAAAATATGGCTCCAGGAGAACTTTAATTTACATATGTGGCCACACTAGATTTCTATTGGATATCCCTGGTGTTACACCTGAGCAAACCAGCCCAGTTTCTAACAAGCAAAATTTTACAACCAGTTTCTTTTGGTGTAGTACTCTCTAGTTCTATGCTTTTATCCTAAAAACAAAAAGGGTATGTTGACCTAGGATTATGTACCACACGGTATTGAAGATAAGGGCCGCCTATAGTCATCTGGTTATTCAACAACAGGGGTCTAACCTGTTATCACAACCAAGGCCCCAGGAGAAATCCAGAGACTTTTATAAAGTTCTAAACAGGCTGGAAACCAGTCCCTCACTCTGACAATGTCATTTATCAGCTTTATATTAGGGGATATGAATACCAATACCACTTCAAGAGGCTCTCCACAAATCCTCTAGTCATCAGAGAGTTAAAAGTGACCACCTTGAGATGGTTTAAGAGGATTTAAGACAGAATGGACTAGCTTGCACAGCAGGGTGTGAGGCCGCACTGTGGGAAGGCAGAGAGAGGAGGGAGTGTGAGTAAAGCAGAAAGCTGGACTCACTAGCACTGGGTCACAGACAGGACCTCATAAAGGTCTAACACACTTTTTACATCTGCTGAGTATCTACTTTGTGTGAAGCACTGGGTTTAACACAGCTAAATAAACAATGTGCACTCTTAAGGAGATCACAGTCTAATCAAACTGAAGTCAGGACAGGTCAGCGTACAAGGCCAGCTGTTCTGACAGTTAATCCTGGGCTTCAACCTTAAGGATTGAAATCAGAGTTGGCTAATAAAGTCAAATCGCTAGACAAAAAGCTGCAGCAAAGTAGACTCAGGAGACAAGGAAGGTTATGGTTAAATGGGTCTCATGGTGAAAATGGACTCTAAGAACCCTTTGAAATTTTACATATGGGGATGTGTGTGTGTGTGTGTGTGTGTGTGTGTGTGTGTGTGTAAAAGAACTCACAGCAATCGACAGATGCTCTGAGGTAGTGGTCTCCAAACTTGTAATGCATTTATTTATGAATTATACACATTTACTTTTATGTACTCTATGCGACATGAATAAAATTAGGATAGAAAATAAGGTTAGAAATAAATATAAATAAAAGTCCTAAGTTTTATTTCTATATCTTCAATAGTTTTTCTTTCATAGCCCACCACATGAATCCTACTCTAAAGAAACGTAAAAAACACCACTGATGGGGAAATTAGTGTGGAAACCTCGACAGTTATTAAAACTACCCCTCAACTAGAAATGAGCTGGGGCCAACCACAAAAATTCTTGGTCACTTCCAGGAAGTTTTTCTCTGAAAATGGAGAATTTTCACTATGAAACAAAGGAAAAATGAAAAGGTTGGTTGCACATATCATGTAATATATATTTTGCTTTTATCTTCCAATTGTCCTTTTTTATGTTAATATTTTAAACCATTAAAAAACCTTTTAAATATCAGACAGAAATTATCTTTAAAAATTGAGATTTTAGAAAAGCTATGTAAAATGGGTCTTATGTTCCATTTTTCTTATTAATACAAAATTTGAGGTAGTATCACTAATTTTTTTTTAATTTTTTTAATGTTTGTTTTTGAGAGAGAGAGAGAGAGAGAGAGAGAGAGAGAGGGACAGAGCGTGAGCGGGGGAGGGGCAGAGA
The DNA here is from genome assembly GCF_018350215.1 of Panthera leo. Lineage (NCBI taxonomy): Eukaryota > Metazoa > Chordata > Mammalia > Carnivora > Felidae > Panthera > Panthera leo. Next base: position 16,501,255 of record NC_056695.1, read on the forward strand.
AAGAGGGGGACACAGAATCTGAAACAGGCTCCAGGCTCTGGGCTGTCAGCACCTAGCCCAATGTGGGGCTCGAACTCACCAACTGTGAGATCATGACCTGAGCTGAAATCGGACACCCAACCGACTGAGCCACCCAGATGCCCCAGTATCACTAAATTTAAAATATTTACTTGAGGGAGAGATTGTGTGCTGATAGTTTTTAACAGTGAGCATGCTTCAGTAGTACATCCAGAAGATTTCAAGTCATTAATTTTCAATATACTTTTCTAAGCATAAAATTTCTTCCTCCAATGTCACATTCTCAGCTCTAGAAAAATAGGCAATGGATATAGACAAGTCACAGAAGATAGGTATCAGGTAATTAATAAACATCTATTACAAGTTTAATATCAACAAAAATCCAAGAAATGGAAACTAAAAATATCAGCAACTTATGAAAAGGCACTCATATGCTGCTCATGGAAATATAAACTGGTATCACTTTATCACTTCTTTCTGGAAAGAAATTTGACAGTATGCTCTGATCTAGTAATTACATCAGGAAATTGTTTCAAAATTTAGAGAAAGACTTGTATATGAAAATGACATTACAATATTTTATATCGGTACAGAAAACGATTGGATGAAAATGTTCTAAAATGTTAACTATTTATCACTGGGTGATAGGATTACAGACAATGTTTACTTTCCTCTTTCTTCTTTGTATTTTTTTATATATTCCATTTTTTAAATAATAAGCACATATTAACCTCAATCCAAAGAAAAAATTCAAGTTTCTTTTTAGAATTCCTTTTAACAAGTATCACCTAGTTCTTCTTAAAGAAACAAATACGAAGTGTCTGCTATTTCCATTCAAAATGGAGAGGGCTCCTATTCTAATTTTTTATTTTTACCTCCCCCTCACCAAAAAGCATTCAGCAGCCTACTCCAGTACAGCAGACAGGGGCTCTAGTCAAAGACAGATCTAAGTTCAAACCCCAGAAACACCATTTACAGTTGTGTTACTTTGGGCAACTTTTCTAAACCTCAGTGAATTTTTAAATAAGATTACATAAATTTAGAGATTAAGATAGCTCCATACCACAGCGGCAGCTCAGAAAGAGTATAAAGATGAAGGTGGAATTTTAAGGGGAGGGTGTAGGTGGGACTATAAACTGAAATTACAGGAATACAATTTGAGATTCATCCCAAAGAGAGATATGGTGACATACGATCAGACATGGCAGCATGAGACTAAAAGAGCAAATTTTTCTTCATTCTTCTGTATTGAACACTTCCTGTATGTTGCATGCTAGGGACATGGCACTGAGCTGGGTAAACAAGATCCCTGCTTCCTGACCACACAGTCTGTGGTAGTGAGGTGGGGAGTGAGGTGGGGAGTGAGGTGGGGAGTGAGGTGGGGAGTGAGGTGGGGAGTGAGGTAGGGGTGGAAGCCAGGCAGAGGCAGACAAATGAATTGAGTTAGTGTTGTATGCCATAAATAAAACAAGGTAAAAGGACAGACGGGGGAGGGGTGCCGTCAGGGAAGATTCCTCTGCAGAGTGGACTGCGACTTGAAGGACAAGGAGCCATGGCAAGATCTTGAGTCTCAGAGAAGAGCAAGAGCAAAGTCAAAGATGGGCACAAACCTGGCACGTTCACAGGAAGAAGACCACTGTGAAAGAAGAGGGGGCTGAAAAGTTGGCAGGTACCAGATTATATGGGGCCATAACATGAAAAGGAGTTTGGATTTTATTTTCACTGTAAAAAGAACCCACTGACGTTTCGGCAGTGGCATGAGCTGACTGCATTTAAAAAACTACTTCAACAGATCTGTGGAGAAAGAATTCTAGTGACATGACGCTATCACAGCAGGCCAAACATGCCTTGGGCTGGGCAGGACTGACAGCACTAGTGGTGGTGGAATCAAGCAGAATCACCACAGAGGCTGTTTTCAGCTCCATCTTTCAAACCAAGCACAAAGGTCTTTCTAAAACCCACCTTGGTTCTCCCAGTTCATCTGTGCCGCTACTCATCTTCGTATACGGTCCTGATGAGGACACATCAGTACTGCAATTACAGATTTACATAGCTCCTTTTCCTACTGGACCAAGCTCCAAGAACCAAGTCAGGAAACCGTTTTATTCACCTGTGACACACCTAGCAGAGTACCTGGCGTATAAAAAGTGCTCAGTAAGTGTCTGCTGATGGAAAGAATGAACAAATACATTTAAAATAATCAAAGCCATTTGTATCCATTTCCTAGGGCTGCTGAAGTAACAAGCTTTGTGGCTTAAAACAACAGAAACATATTTTCTCAGTTCTGGAGGCTCCAAGTCCAAAATCAATGTTGGCAGGGCAGGGCCATGCTCCCTCTGAAGGCTTCAGGGAAGGATCCTCCTGTGCCTCTTGGGAGTTGCTGGTGTGCCCTGGCAATCCTTCGCATTCCTGGCTTGTAACCTGCATCATTCCAAACTCTGCTCCATCTTCAGGGGGCCTCCTTTCTTATGTGCATCCTCTCCTCTCAAAGACACCTGTCACTGGACTTAGGGCCTGCCCTAATTCCATATGACCTCATTTTTATTATATCTGCAAAGATCCTTATTCCAAATAAGGTCATATCCTAAGGCTCCAAGTAGACATGAATTTTTGGTGGACACTATTCAACCCACTACACCATTCAACACCATGGACTGCCTTTTAAAGTGGTAATCTTCTCATCCTAAAAATGCACAAGCAAAAACTGAGTAGCCAAAATCTGGATGTTCAACAGAAGAGATTTCTACATTGCCTTTGTAAGTCCCTTTAAACCTTTCTGCTTTCAGTTTACTCATCTATATAGTGAGGAAACTGATTTCTATAGTCTCTTCTAACATTAATATTCTATGATTCTGGGCCATAAGTTTTCTTGATGACTTTTCACATTTTATAAATGTTATGCTAATGTAGAGACCCTCAAATACTTGAATAAATTATAACAGAAAGCTTACCTTCTCAGTTTTGAAACAGGCAAAATACTTTTTTGTAAACTATCTGCCGCCAAAGTTACTTACTTTCCCCATTAAAAATGCAGTGTATTCCTCCATACATCAAACCATTACACTTCCATTTTAATAAACCACTTTGAATACTTACTATGTGCCAGTGAACAACCTACTTCTGACCCATCTATTTATACTTATTAAATTATTAACTAACTAGACCTTTCTTCATTATTTCTATATAATAGGTCATTTAATGGTAAGTTTTAAAAAAAAATAACTTTACTGATTTCCCTTATTACGAAAGTGATATTATTTTTGTTTAAAAAAATTCACGAGTACAAAGATATTAAAATTAGAAGTCCCAGTCCCAAAGATAACCACTGTAAATATTTTGCTGACCAACCTATCAGACTTGTACGTATGAATACATTGGTGAACAAAATATCCTTCATGTTTTTATTTACAAAAATCAGATGTTATGTAGAAAGTTACATAAACAGGTTAATACAAATACTACTCTGCAGCTAGCATTTTCTGCAAACTGTTATGTATATTTTTCCAAAACAAATATGGATATAAGGCATCATTTTACTGGGTAGAGTTTCATGCTGAATTAAAACAACATATTCTAACCAACCGCCAGACTGGTAAGCACTGAAATAATCTAAATATCCATCATTCTAATGTTGCAAATTGTTACCAAAATAACCTATGAATATATGTTTTAGCAAATTTTTGCAACTGTCCCTTCAGACAAATTCCAGAACTGCAGAAAGGGTAGCATTCATACTTAAAATTTTGATTTGTAAAGACCTACTACCCTACCCAAAAGCTGAATCAAATAATGCTCCCAGCTCCATATATAAGAATACCCATTTTCTCATACCCTGGTAACACTGGGTTTTATCAGTCTTTGCCAGTATGAAAATATGTTTCCCCCACCAAGAATATTTTTCTTTCTTGCTTTCTTTTCTTTTCTTTTCTCCCATTCATTCATTCATTCATTCGGCACTTCCTTTATTACTAGCAAAGCTAAATATGTTTTCCTACATTTGTATTTCTTCCTGGAGCTGTGAGTCTTCTGCCAATTTTCTAATGAGTAGTCTTTTTTTCCCCCTATAGATCTTATTTCTATTGCCCTGTTCAAAGAATACCTCAGGTATAAGGCAAAGATGTTTCCTCTCATCATTCCTTTTCAATATTACACTGGAAATCCTAGCTAATTAATAAGACCAAAAAAGGAAACACAGTATAGATTGGAAAAGATGACATAAAACTATCTTTGTTCACAGATGACATAACTGTCTATGTAGAAAATCTGAAAAAATGGAGCAGGGGGTGGGGGAAGTCTCCTAGAACTAATGAGCAATTATAGCAATGTTAAAGAGCAATAAACGAAATTTGAAAATTGAAAACACAATACCATTTACACTAGCACTCCCAAAAATGAAATACTTAGGTATAAAACTAACAAGATATGTACAAGATCTATGTGAGGAAAATGACAAAACTCAGATGAATAAAATCAAAGAAGAACTAAATAAATGGAGAGATATTTAATGCTCATTAATGAGAAGACTCAATATTGTCAAAGTCTTCCCAACTCGATCTGTAATTTCAATGCAATCCCAATCAAAATCCCAGTAAGCTATTTTGTGGATATCAACACACTAATTCTAAAGTTTACATAAAAAGGCAAAAAGATCCAGAGTAGCCAAGATAATATTGAAAAGGAAAAACAAAATTGGGAGGACACTACTGGACTTCCAGACTTACTATAAAACTACAGTAATTAAGACAGTGTGGTATTAGTGAAAGAACAAATAGATCAATGAAACAGAATAGAGAAGAACCAAAAAACAGACCCACAGAAATATAGCTAACTGATCTTTGACAACAGAACAAAGATAGTCTGAAGCAAAGATGGTCTCTTCAACCAATGATCCTGGAACAACTGGACATCCACATGAAAAAATGAGTCTAAATACAGACCTTACACCCTTCACAAAAATTAACTCAAAATGGATCGCACACCTAAATATAAAATATAAAACTATAAGACTCCTATAAGAAAATGTAAAAAAAAAAAAAAAAAAAAAAAGCTGGACTTAAATAAAATTTAAAACTTCTGCTCTACAAAAAACAATATTAGAATGAGAAGACGAACCACAGAATGGGAAAAAATATTTGCAAAAGACACATCTGATAAAGGATTGTTATCCAAAATATACAAAGAACTCTCTTTTTTAATGTTTATTTATTTTGAGAGAGAGAGCACAAGCGAACACACGAGCAGGGGGCAGTGGGCAGAGAGAGAGGGAGAGAGAGAATCTCAAGCAGGCTCCTCACTCGATGGGGGCTGGATCTCACAAATGGTGAGATCATGACCTGAGTCGAAATCAAGAGTTGGTTGCTTAACTGACTGAACCATCCAGGCACCCCTACAAAGAATTCTTAAAACTCAGTAATATAAAAACAACTCACTTAAAAAATGGGCCAAAGACCTTAACAGACACCTCACCAAAGAAGATATACAGATGGCAAATAAACATAGAAAGATGCTCTACATCATATGTCATCAGGAAAATACGAATTAAAACAATGAGATACCACTATACACCTATTAGAATGGCTAATCCAAAACACCAACAACACCAAATGTTGGGTGAGGTTGTGGAGTAACAGGAATTGTCATTCATGCTGGCGGGAACGCAAAATGGTATAGCCACTTTGGAAAGTAGTTTGGTGGTTTCTTATGAAACTAAACATGCTTTACCTATATGACCCCACAATCACATTACTTTTGTATCTACCAAAAGGAGTTGAAAACTTATGTCCACAAAAAATCTGCAGAGTAAGTCTGTAGCAGTTTTTACTCATAAGTGCCAAAATTTGGAAGCAACCAAGATGTCCTTCAGTAGGCGAATGGGTAAGTGGTGGTACATCCAGACAACACTATTCAGTGCTAAAAAGAAATGAGCCATTAAGAAAACATGGAGGAAACTTAAATGCACATTATTAAGTGAAAGAAGCAAATCTGAAAAGGCTGGGGACTGTAAGAACCCAACTACATGACATTCTGAAGAAGGCAAAATTAGGGACAATAAAAATATCAGTAGTTGTTACGGCCTGGAGTTGAGGAATAATTAGGTAGAGCACAGAGGATTTTAAGACAATGATAATACTCTGTATATTATTAATGATGAATACATATAATTACATATTTGTCCAAATTCATAGAATGTACAACACCAAGAGGGCAACCCAACGTATAGTGTGGACGCTGCATGATTATATCAATGTAGGTTCATACAATAGTAACAAATGTACCACAGTCTGATGTGGGGTGTTCATTATGGAGGAAACTATACATGTGTTGGGGCTGGAGGTATCTGGAAAATCTCTGTACATTCCTCTTAATGGTGCTGTGAATCTAAAACTGATGTAAAAAAAAAGTCTTTAAAAAATGTTTGCCTTTTGGAATAACTTCACTGTTTTTCTTAAAATGTTCACTATGAAGAATTCGGGGAAAAAGTAAAATGAAGTAAAAAAAATATTTAAAAATTCCATCACCCACCATTTCATACATAAAAGGCTACAGAATGAGCAATTTATAGATCAGGAATATCATTTTATTCCTCAATGTAAAAAAGTTTTACTCTTAGTTTTTAAAGTATAGGTGAAATACAACCTTCCTTATAAGAAAAACCTTTCTTTATAAAAAAACCTTCTTTTATACATAAATCTCATTTCAGCAAATCAAATGGTATCATTCCAACTGGCCCATTATAATTTCAATAATGGCTTTGCTTTATCTCTGATTATGTTTTAAGAAGTAACTCAAACATGTTTTAAATTGAGTGTGTTTGTACTCTAACTAGTTCAAATAATCACTGGACTATATAGATGCTTTGCTACTCAATAATGTTCATTAAAGAAAGATTGCTATTTAAGGAAATTACAAAGATCAATCCTTTTACAAGGAAGCAGGGGATATAGTAAGAAAAGCAACAAAGTTGGGAAAAACAAATTTTTAAAACTCTAACTTCTCTACTTTCTAATGGTCAGATCTTGGAGAAATCACTTAGCCTTTCTGAATCTCAACCATCAACTCTTTAAAATGATTTATAGGGTCCCTTTCAAGGACTGATACCCTGATTCCATTTCCAAGGAAGTCATAGAGTGATTAAGTATGAAGACCTGGGATCAGGAGCAATCAAAAACCAGAAAAAAAAAACCAACGTTGATTTATGAAGTATTTCTGTATACCTGCAGAAAATGGTAAAATACAGCAAAAAGATAAGAATAAGATGGAATACAGTAAACCCGTGGTCTACCAACTGTGTCATGCATGTATAACCCTTAGAAGTACACGAGCATGGAGAGTTTCAAGGAAATGGATTTCTCAGCTCTCAACTTCCATCTATACAATTTTCTAGAACCATTCTGCTAAAACAACATATCAGTTTTCATTTACCTCCTCTGCCCTTTCATCTCTCCCCCTCTACTACCTCATAAAGGAAACCGTAACACTCAGCGCTTCCTGAAACTTACTGTGGAGCTGGTGTCTAACAACATTTGAAGAGCCAAATGGAGAATTCAAAATATCTGTGGTGAGGAAGTTAATGATTCTACACACTGGGTATCCAGTTATTTTCAAGTTAAAGGGGTCACTAATTTCTACTTCCACAAATATAGACATTAAACCAAATCCACTTACTACTTGACCAATTATTCGGATTATAGATCACTTTGCTGTCAACTTGGAAGAATGGGTGATATGGCTAAAATAAAGCACGTTTTATAACCATCTACTAAATTCATGAGATTTCTCAGTACTTTCACTATTAAAGTAAAAAAGTTAGAAAGGTAATACAAAACACCATCTTATCTAAATGGTATTTATAAATGGATAAACTATAAATATTTATGAAATTTAAAATAGAATCCATTTCCAAAAATGTTGTTTTAATACTTTTTAAATTTCATAATTTACACGTTGTTTTGATTTTCTACTGACTATAATTGTATTGCTTACTCAGACCAAAATAAATTTGATATGGCTTTATGGACATAGGAAAATTTAAATGTTTTTAATTATAATTGTTTTTGCATAGAACTCAGAAGAACTGGGTGACAATTTAAAGCATTTTTTTATTCCCATTCACTAAATACATGAATGAATTTACTTTTCATTATAGAAAAGTATGATCGTGTGATTGATAAAATTCTTTCCAGTATAAAAGAATACATTAGGATAAGATGTCAATGCTAGAAAAATACAAATGAGTTCAAAGAGAAAAATAAGGAATGTAAAATTCTGACTGTTAAAATTAAGATATTGTTCATATATTTTTTCTTTTCTTTTTTTTTTTTTTTTTTTTTTTGAGAGAGGGCACAAGTGAGCGAGAGGCAAAAAGAGAGAGGGAAAGAGGGAGAATCCCATGAAGGGCAGGGAGAGAGGGAGAGAGGGAGAGAGGGAGAGAGGGAGAGAGGGAGAGAGGGAGAGAGGGAGAGAGGGAGGGAGGGAGGGAGGGAGGGAGAGAGGGAGGGAGAGAGGGAGGGAGGGAGGGAGGGAGACAAAGAGAAAGAGAGGGAAGAAGCAGGGCTCATCTGAAGCGAGGACTGAGCTTACCCATTGCAGGACTCAAACTCACAGGAACCGTGAGATCATGACCAAGCAGGAGTCAGATGCTTAACTGACTGAGCCACCCAGGCACCTTGTTCACATATATATTTTTTTAAATGGACAACGTAAAATATCAAGTTTTAAAAATTTCCATAATGTATTTTAAATTGTTTGAATTTCACAAAAATTCTATCATTTACAAATACTGAAACTTAGAGGAAAAATTCGAGATGTATGAGAAGGTATATAGTTTTTTGTTTGTTTTTCCAATTCTTTGAAGGGGTATAGGAGCAAAAAAACCAAAAAAACCCTAGTAGTGAAAGTCAGAATATATCACTTGTCTTAACCTTCCTCCTAAGATACTGCCTACTGGACATCCCCATCTGGATGCTCCCCATACACTTGAACTCAACATAATCCAAAGTAAATTTATTCTCTTCCCCCAACCACCCCCCCAGAAAAACAAAACCTGCCTCCTCCTCCTATCTGTATTTTTATTATTAGCTCCATGATCTACCTGGTCTCTTAGACTAAAAGAGTGGGAAATTTTTTTATTACCTCCTACACCAAATCAGTTCCTAGGACCTAACTCCTAACGATCTCTATTCCTTGTGCCACAGTAATCGTTTAAGGTCTCTTCACAGGCTGTCATCAAAAAGTTCTTCAAAACAATAACTATATACATATATAAATATATATATATATATTTAATACAGTTGACATATGATGTTATAGTTTCAGGTGCACAATACAGTGATTTGACAAGTTTGTGCTGTGCTCATCACCAGTGTAGCTAACATCTGCCCCCATACATCCTTATTACAATATCATTGACTACATTCCTTATGCTGTGCCTTTTATTCCCAAGAATTATTCATTCTATAACTGGAAACCTATATCTCCCACTCCCTTTTACCCATTTTGTCCAATTCATCTATGCCCCTCCCCTCAGGCAAACACCAGGTTTGTTCTTTGTATTTATAGGTCTGATTCTACCTTTTGTTTACTCATTTTCTTAAAAAAGATTCCACTTATTTCACTCCATATGAGTGAAATCATATGGTATTTGTCTTTCTCTGACTTATTTCACTTAGCACTATACATTCTAGGTCCATCCATGTTGTCTCAGATGACACGATCTCATCCTTTTTTATGGCTGAGCAATATTCCTGTGTGTGTGTATCGTGTGTGTGTATCATATGTGTGTATGTGTATCTTCCTTATCCATTCATCAATTGATGGACACTTAGGTTACTTCCATAACTTGGTTATTGTAAATAATGCTGCAATAAACATACAGTATACCTTTTTGAATTAGTGTTTTTGTTTTCTTTGGGTAAATACCAAGTAGTGTAATTGTTAGATATTTCTATTTTTAAGTTTTTGAGGAACCTCCATACTATTCTCCACAGTGGCTGCATCAATTTGTTCCCACCAACAGTGCACAAGAATTACTTTTTCTTCACATCTTTGCCAACACTTATTATTTCTCATCATTTTGACTTTAGCCATTCTGACAGGTGTGTGGTGATCTCTCATTGGTTTTGATTTGCATTTCCCTGATGATGAGTGATGTTGAGCACTTTTTCACATGTTTGTTGGCCATCTATAGGACTTCTTCGGAAAAATGTCGCTTTAGGTCCTCTGCCCATTACTTAATCAGATTGTTTTCTGGTGCTGAGGTGTATAGGTTCTTTATATATTTTTCATATTAACTGCTTATTAGAGCATATTGCAAATATCTTCTCCCATTCAGTGGGTTGCTTTATTTTTTTTTTACCTTTTTTAAATTTACATCCAAGTTAGCATATCGTCCAACGATCTCTGGAGTAGATTTCTTAATGCCCCTTACCCATTTAGCCCCTCCCCCCTCCCACAACCCTTCCAGTAACCCTCTGTTCTTCATATTTAAGAGTCGCTTATGTTTTGTCCCCCTCCCTGTTTTTATATTATTTTTGCTTCCCTTCCCTTATGTTCATCTGTTTTGTACCTTAAAGTCCTCATATGAGTGAAGTCATATGATATTTCTTTCTCTAATTTCGCTTAGCATAAGACCCTCTAGTCCCATCCACGTAGTTGCAAATGGCAAGATTTCATTCTTTTTGATTGCCGAATAATACTCCATTGTGTGTGTATGTGTGTGCACACACACACACCACTTCTTTATCCATTCATCCATTGATGGACATTTGGGCTCTTTCCATACTTTGGCTATTGGTGATAGTACTGCTATAAACATGGGGGTGCATGTGTCCCTTCGAAACAGCACACCTGGATCCCGTGATAAATGCCTAGTACTGCAATTGCTCGGTCATAGGGTAGTCCTACTGTTAGTTTTTTGAGGAACCTCCATACTGTTTTCCAGAGTGGCTGCACCAGCTTGCATTCCCACCAGCAGTGCAAAAGAGATCCTCTTTCTCCTCATCCTCACCAACATCTGTTGTTGCCTGAGTTGTTAGCCATTCTGACAGGTGTGAGGTGGTATCTCATTGTGGTTTTGATTTGTATTTCCCTGATGATGAGTGATGTTGAGCATTTTTTCATGTGTCGGTTGGCCATCTGGATGTCTTCTTTGGAGAAGTGTCTATTCATGTCTTTTGCCCATTTCTTCACTGGATTATTTGTGTTTTGGGTGTTGAGTTGATAAGTTCTTTGTAGATTTTGGATACTAACCCTTTATCTGATGTCATTTGCAAATATCTTCTCCTATTCCATCGGTTGCCTTTTAGTTTTGCTGATGGTTTCCTTCGCTGTGCAGAAGATTTTATTTCGATGAGGTCCCAATAGCTCATTTTTGCTTTTGTTTCCCTTGCCTCTGGAGATGTGTTGAGTAAAAAGTTGCTGTGGCCAAGGTCAAAGAGGTTTTTACCTGCTTTCTCCAAAATCTCCAAAGAGGATTTTGATGGCTTCCTGTCTTACATTGAGGTCTTTCATCCATTTTGAGTTTATTTTTGTGTATGGTGTAAGAAAGTGGTCCAGGTTCATTCTTCTGCATGTTGCTGTCCAGTCTTCCCGGCACCATTTGTTGAGGAGACTGTCTTTATTCCATTGGATATTCTTTACTGCTTTGTCAAAGATTAGTTGGCCATACGTTTGTGGGTCCATTTCTGGATTCTCTATTCCTGTTCCATTGATCTGAGTGTCTGCTTTTGTGCCAAAGTAGGTTGCCTTTTGTTTACTGATGGTTTCCTTTGCTGTGCAAAAGCTTTTTATTTTGATGTGGTCCCAACAGTTTATTTTTGCTTTTGTTTGCCTTGCTTTAAGGAGACATATCTAGAAAAGTATATCTATGACCAATGTTAAAGATATTACTGCCTGTGTTCTCTTCTAAGGTTTTTATGGTTTGGGGCCTTACACTTAGGTCTTTAATTCACTTTGAGTTTATATTTGTGTATGATGTTAAAAGGTGGTCCAGTGCCATTTTTTTTTTTTTTTACATGTAGCTGTGCACTTTTCCCAGCACCATTTATTGAAGAGACTGTCTTTTCCACATACTGTCACCTCCTTTGTCAACAATTAATTGACCATATAATCAAGAGTTTATTTCTGGGGCTTCTAGTCTGTTCCATTGAACTGTGTTTACTTTTGTGCCAGTACTATACGGTTTTGATTACGACAGCTTTGTAGTATAACTTGAAATCTGGAATTGTGATACCTCCAGCTTTGTTGTTGTTGTTGTTGTTGTTGTTGTTGTTGTTTTTTAAACAATAATTACACTTAAATTTACTTTTCAACATCTCTCATAGAGGATGAAACTACTTTATACTTATTAGAGCTATACAAAATTACCTGTCATGCATATAATTGAGTTACTCAAAGAAATTAGAGAATCATGAAGTTGGAAGGAACCAAAAGAGTCAATCCCTTTGACAATATCCTTATCCAGGTATCTTTCAAGCTGTTGTCAATTTATAGCCTCATGAAGTACCCTGCTCTCTGTCGGGACATCACTGTCAGAGATCCGGGCCCAAATACAACTTGTTGCACGTTTTCTAAGATTATTGTGATTTAAAAAAAGATTTATGCTAGCAGAAAAACAATGGTAAAATTACACAAAATTCGAAACAAAAAGTTAAAAATTAGTTAAAATTTAACATACAGAGATAGCTTCAGTTAGCATTTGGGGATACATCTGGCTTTTTTTTTTCCTTTTTTTTGTTTGAGTATGCGTGGTGTGTAGATATGTATATATTTTGTGATTTAGTTTTAAACAAAATTGGGATAAACTGTTGATACTCAGTTTGTTTTTATTTTTTCACTTAATTATGTTATAAGCAATTCCCCATGCAATTATGTATTCTTCAAATTCTTCAAAATATTTTAATGGATATATAATATAGCAAAACTAAAAAATATTAACTTTTAGTCAATCATTTGTAAACTACTTATCATATATCCTTTAAATTTTTCAAAGCATTTTTGTGGTTACATAATATAGAAATAACAAATACTAAATACTCACAATATTATAATTTATTTAATCATTTATAAATTACTTGTTGTTTCTAATTTTTCACAGTGATGAATACGTGATGAATATCCTTGAAGATCAATCTTTATCTACATTTCTAGTTATTTGCTGAGGATAGAGTCCCAAAAGTAAGGCAAAGTATTAATTTTTTTATTCAACTGCTAAATTACCTGTCAGCAAATTTACAATTTATAATCCTACTAGCACTGCGTAGCATAATCTTCATGTCATACACTTGTTTGTTTGTTTTTTTTTTTTTACTTTGTCAATCTTAAGCAAGTATCATTCTTTTAGTTTGTTTCTTTATTAGTATGATTACACACAAGATCTCCCTATTTCCCTATTGCTTTTACCTATTCATCCCATTCTACTCTTTGCGGTAACATCCTTTTCCCATGTTGTAAAAGGAAGTAGAAGAAAATGCATAGGTGTTAGGGTCAGGTCAGAATGACCTAGGATTTGATCCATTTCCACTACCTAGCTGTGTTACCTTGGACAAGTGACAACTAAGTTTGTATCTTCTCCTGTGTATTGTCAACAACCCTCACAAAGTAGAAACAGGGTATAGCAATCAAGAACATAAAACCAAACAAAATCTAAATTAACTCCCCTCCTTTTTCTCATTTGCATGGTAGTCCTTCACATATTGGAAGACAGCAACACTCTTACCGTCTCTCACCAACTGCTCTTCTATCCCTATCCTTTTGGCCCAAATCTTGGGGATTCCTTTCTCCAAGCTAAATGTCTCCAATTTCTTCACTCACATATCAAACAATATGCTTTCAAATTACCTCATCATCTTGGTATTTCAGAGTATGATTTAACCTAGTCATGTTCCCCTAGAAAGTGGCATCTAGAACAAAATCCAGATGTGATTTGAAAAGACCAGAGTAAAGGTTATCACTTCAAATCATCCAATTTGTTTTCCATATCCAGATCCACGAGCCAACAAAATCTATAATCCATAAACCTAAAAGACTGTATTTACCTCACTTTCACCAACAAGGCAGGCCAGGTTAAATGTGAGGGTGTGGAACACTCTTGAAGTTCTTGTGATGCCTTGGGCAAGTAATGTAGTAATGTCTCTAAGGTCAGTTTACTCCTTGGGAAAATGGGAGTAATATCACTTATCTCAAAGGGTTTTCGGAAAGATTAAAAATATTAATTATAGTATCTGGCATGTAGGAGGTATTCAATAAATAGAAACAATTACCACTGAAGCAAGACTACTGCATCTTTATTAAGCACCATTTGTCAAGTACTTTACATGGTCTTGAGCTAGAGCTTGGTCTACCCAAAACACAGACGATGGAGTATATGTTAACCAATTAACAACTCATCTTCTTCTCCAAATTCTGCCCTGCTCTGCTTTCATCCTCTCCTCCCTCTTGCCATCATCTTCAGAAAATGAAGAGCCATCTCCACCAGCAGGTGGAGGAATGGAGCAGTCACCTACAATTCTTACTCAAAATTACAAGGAGACAAGAGACACTTCTGATTTCAACCATAAGATCACTGGCACTGGTCCATTAGGAAGGGTACCTGCCAGCAGCTAAAATGAAGTTCTGCAAGCTTCAAAGACTCATCTACAAATGTAGGGTTTTTTTTCCTTTCCGAACATACTACTGATCTACTTCCTTTCCTCATATACTACACCTGAATGCAAACATACAAAAGTATCATTTATTTTGTGAATAACCTTTTGAAAGACACATTTGACAACAATATAAAAATCAACAGTCTATGTTACATTTAGGCAAGAACAGGCCATTTAAATGAGGAAGAGAATAAACACTCAATTTTTTCTCTCAATTCAAATAGATCCAAGCAATATGTACAATAAAAAAGTTTTAAGTTGTTTCTAAATTAGAAGATTAAAAATTAATTGTTGAACTTTTCTGGAGTGGCCAAACAGAATGTAAGAATGCCCAGATTTTAAAGATCTTTAGTCAAACGACTTCTAACAAAATTAGATTTTAAATAAACACAGTCTTTAGTACAGAAAATTAAATTCCTTAAGATCTGCATGCAATGAGAGTTCTTTACCACCTAAATTTCCTAAGTATATTTAATCCTACTAAATGGCTATCAGTAGTCCCAGGCAAAAAATCTGAATTAAGCTAAGCTTTGTCTACTTCCTCTTTCTTCAGCTCTTCTCTTCCCAAATTTGTCTCTATACTCATCCCTAGAAAAGAAGTCAATTCCCTAAAATTATTCTAAAAATTTTCTTCATGAAAAGAAAAAAAAAGGAAGGAAAGATGGGTTGAAACTTACCCTAATGTATTAGAAGTCTTATCAAACTGCCTCAAAGAGAATGGATAATACCTCTCCTTCTTTCCATCCAAAATGAGCTCCCTAATCTTTGTTTCCTGAAAAGGATGTAATATTTTACCTCTTGCAGGACATTTGTGTTTAAAAAAGAATTCTTGGGTAGGCAGTATGTACAGCTGATGGAACTCTAAGCATAGCAACAAAGCAGAAAAATCTAGGCATAGGTCTAAAACCTCTTCAAATCACATCCCATACATTAAATGTGTTCCTGATGACAACTTATAAACTAGCAATTTGAACACCCTACTCCTCAATCAGAACACTCCAAATACACTATAGATTTACATTAATATTATGTTTGAGCATATATTTGAAGTATAGCATAAATATACATTACTTCAGAAGAGCCAAACATGATAGTATTAAATTTAAATCAAAGTCTGAAACATTTCTGAAAACAGAAAAATGAAACTAAGATCCCAACAAAACAAGTGTTAGGGAAATGGACAGGGAGGAAAGTCTCAGCAACTGAACCACTCCCAGGATATCCCACCAACTGCTCCCACTATCCCCTGTATTGTCTTCTGAATGTCGATTTGCGAAGAGGCAACTACTGTGGTAACAGTAATTTGGAATAATGCACATTTACAAACTGATATTTGATATATAACAGTCCTTACACATGAGCACAAGATATGCAAATGAAATTTGACAAAAGAAATGCAAATGCACAGAAGCACTTCAGAAAGTGTCCATTTTGCTTACTGCAAGTTGAAACAAACTCAGCATACCACAGTGCATCTACTGACACAGTAAAACATTTATATAAATGTTTACAAAATATTTATAAAATTTTATTAAATAATTATATAGTATTATAATCTCATAATATCATAATCATTATAATATTATACTGAAAGAGAGATAATCATTTATCTAAGTAAGGACAGAACATTCTAGGAAACCAAAAAATATTCTTACCTCTTGACCCAACCTAGTGATCCTACTCTAACAAACATGCACGAAAGTATTAAAGTTTTATATACAACACCAAGACCTGAAACAACTCTAACATTCAACATTCAGAGAATAAATTACTCATAGATCAACACATCATCACTACTAATGTTCATTAGGTATATATAAAACTATACTGTATTCTGACAGTAGCCACAAGCCATATGCAGCTACTTAAATAAAACTGAATTTACCATTCAGTTCCTTAGTCAGACAAGCCACATTTCAAGTGCTTACCTAGCACTTTCCATCATCACAAGTTCTGTTAGATAGTGCTGATCTACACAGCTACCTGGACCATCCTCTATCCTCCTTCCCTTATATGCACCCTTTTATCTACTTAATCTTCAGGCTTTGGCCTAAGCCTCAACTACTGTGTGAGGTTCCCCCTGATTTATGCAGGAAATTTGGGTATACCTTCTTGTAGTCTCATTACACCTTGGTAACTGGCAATAAATTCCATCACATCATATTATTTCCCCTACCACAATCCTGCAAGCTTCCTTAAAGAACCAACTTTTATCCAAGGGACTTTGAACTGTTCTGCCTTGATAATTTGTCATATACTAAGAGAACTGCTAAAAACAACAGAGATGTACACTATAAGTGAAAAATGTTTATGCATAAGGAATATAATGCATCAAAGAAAAACATGGCTAGGTTCGCAGGCTCACAAGTGATTTTTAAGATTATTTATTTTGAGACAGAGAGTGAGCGGAGGAGGGGCAGAGAGAAGGAGAGAAAGAGAAGGCCAAGCAAGCTCCACAGGGCAGTGTGGAGCCAAAGGCAGGGCTAGAACCCATGAACCCGTGAGGTCATGACCTGAGCCGAAACCAAGAGCCGGACACTCTACTGCCTGAGCCACCCAGGTGTCCCATCACAAGTGATTTTTGTTTTCAATTTCTAATTCTTTACATTTTCTTAGTACTCAACATAAGGAGCCTCATTCTCAGAAGGTGTTTAGCAAATATCTGTGGAATAGTTTCTGTATTAAAAAAAAAAAAAAAAAAAAGACACCAGGAATGAAGCCTAATGTAAACTATGCACTCTGGGTGGTAATGATGCAGCAATGTAGGTTCAACAATTGTAACAAATGTACTACCCTGTTGGGGGATGTTGATAACAGGGGAGACTATGCATGCACCAGGTCAGAAAGCACATGGGACATCTCTCTGCCTTCCAGTCAATTGCGCTGTGAACTTAAAACTGCTCTAAAAATATAATGCCTTCAAAGAAAAAGATCCCAATATTTTGTTCCATAATAATATATACCATTGATTTATAATAAATTTTAAAAACTAGACCACAAATTTCTAACACAAATAATATTTATCTACAGTGCTTAGAAAATCTGACTAAATTAACTGCAGGTGCAGTGCTGTCGGTGCCATCGTTACACTAACTCAACCTCCTCATTTACTGAGCACCGACCCATGCAAAGCACTGTGGACACAGCAGTGAACAAGACAATTTCTGTTCTCACAATATTCTTTCTAAATAACAACTTTATTCTGCAAGATAAATCTTTAACCTCAGCTATCAACAACAGATAGCTCAAAATGGCAAAACAAACTTCTCTTATCCTGATTTTTTTCAAATAATTCAAAAAACTCATATTAACCTTCAAGAAAGTAGTACATGACCTGGTTTAAAACAAAAAGTTAATGCCTCATTTACTTGGCATTCTTAGGACAGTTGGTGCTCCAAAGAAATGAATTTTTCAGATAACTCACTCTTATCCATTTAAGCACCAACACTTACATTGTTTGGCATGGAGATTTCTTTTTTAAGTGGGAATCTTTCGATTTTTAAAAAGATTCAAT
The DNA here is from genome assembly GCF_018350215.1 of Panthera leo. Lineage (NCBI taxonomy): Eukaryota > Metazoa > Chordata > Mammalia > Carnivora > Felidae > Panthera > Panthera leo. Next base: position 16,519,429 of record NC_056695.1, read on the forward strand.
TAAATATTATTTTGACTGATAATTATTGTGTTGTACAGCACTCAAGCTCCTAAACTATATGTCCCCAGGGTTCTTTTTTAAAAGTTGCTGGCTTTGAAGAGTTTTTCTTCTGATCCCCAGCTTTGGTGTGTCAGCTGTCAACTTTTGCTGGTATCAGTGTGAACCTGACTCAAGCAGCCTCCAACTCCCTTCAAATTTGCTGCTACTTGCAAAACAAGTTTGTCAGAATTTTGCCTAAAACACACAGGCTTTGAGAGGATCCTCAAATCTACATTTTGGTTGTTCCGTCTTCTATTTATTTCCTGAATCTCTTAAAGTTTGCAGTTACAAGTTCCAAACCAAATTCTGGATAAATTACTGCTATACCCTGATAAAAGTCGTTACGTTGTTTTCATATTTAAAACTGATAGTCAGAGATAGCTTCATTATTTATTCACTCATCCAACAAGTATTAAGTACTTGTGTTGTGAAGTTGGTAAGTAATATTATGGTGAAAATAACTAAAAAGATTGCTAGTTTTGAACATATTCTAAAATAGAAAAACTCAGAAAAAACAACTTCTTAGCACTTAATAAAAACAGGGTTGTTGTGTGGGTTTTTTTTAATATTAAACTACAAAACCACCTCAGTTTTTTACAATTTCTATAGCTTTAGACTTAAGAACTGAAGATTCAAGGGTTCTGATTTAACCAAATATTTATTTTAGAGAGCTCTGAATAAGATTCCAAAATTTTATACCTTTTTTTCTATTACACATTCCCATCTAGCCCTAAAGAAATCACTAGCAACATATGCTTTAGTTTTAAATGATACTCAAAATCTTGGTAACCATTTCAAACCATGGTAAGTTTATCTTCATTTTAATGTTGAGCAACAATAATTTGATAAAAAGTGTAAATTCAGGAAACTTCCTGTCCAAATTTTCATAAGTTCCTATATTTGGGGTGCAGAAAAATTTTTTTTTAAGTTTCAGGAGTAAGAGATGGTGTGGCTCTACAATATTTGCTTTATCTGCCACAATCATATTTTTAAAATTCCATTACCCATTTAAACCTAAGGCTAGGAAATGAGTCAAAGAGGAGTAGGGCTTAAAATTGGTCTCTGAGGATTAATTAAGACAACTGGTAAAAACCCCTGGTGTCAGCCTTACTTGTTTTAATACTCTTGGAATCTCCTTTCTCATTCATTTTCTCCCCAGGGAGCACAAGTGACTTTTTCTGTATTTTATAATTTTATAACTGATTACTGGTCACCTTTATTATGCAGACTGAACTGGAAATGGGCATTAGTTATGTGCCTGTAATCTGAGACAGTAAAATAATATTTCTAAGTGAAAAAAAGTTACTACCATTAAAAACTATTAATTACTACCATTAAAAACCTTTTCCAGCAATGCATTAACATTTCTTCAACATTAATTCTGGAACCTGCAGATGCTTTAAGCAGTACTATAGAGGCAGAGCACGGACCTAACTTTCAAAATAACAACACAGTATTATTTAAACTATTAGAGTAACCATTAAAGTTGGCTCTGACCTCATCAGCATACCATCTTGTCCCATGATATAAGTCTGATTTTAAATAAAAACAATTCAGAGAAAAATCCAAATGGTCTCTTGCTCTCTCTACAATTTAGGCAAAGAAGCAAATGGCAAATACTGGACACACCTATCATAAGCAAAATCTCCACGAGGTACTATCCACACTACCGGTTAAAAAAAAAAAATACAGACCTGGCTCAGGATATTTACAATACAATTGGAGAGAGAAAATATGTTCCATAAAAGATACTTATACTAACCAATAGTAAAAATAAAAATAATTGAATTAAATTAAAAACTGATCATGAACATTTAACATTCTGAAAGCAGAAACGGAGGGCACTTAGTTCAAATGTAAACAAAATTCTTTTTGCCTATTTTAAATCTGGCAATCAAAATCAGCCAGAACTAAGGAGTTGGGCCAACAGCATCACCAAAGAAAAAACCGAAATTCTCAGGAGCAACTGGTATTGGACCATTCAAAACAGTCTTCCTGTGAGTGCTCATTAGGAGTTTCTCTCCTAAAATCTCCTTATCAAATTAAAAACCTGGCTATCAACTTTGCGGAAACCTAAGCTTCAGAGAAGCACTCTCGATACTTTTTTTTCAAAGCACTTAAGGTCCATCCACAGAATAGGAGCTGGCGAACACCGAGGAGGAATTGGCCTATTGTTCGAAGAACCGCAGGACCATCCGAACGCCACGGGGCGCGCGGGAGCTGGGGGTAGGCAAGGCTCAAACGCGGCACAGGTGTGCGTATGGGGGAGGGGGGACAGGTGTGCCCAGGGCCACAACTAAGGTTAGAGAGGCCCGACTTCAGATCCAGACGTCGACTGGATCTGAGGAAAAGAGTCATCCCTGAAGCTTAAACCACGGAGCATGGAGGGGGGCGGGCCTGGGGAAGGTCTTAAGGACTCCAAAGCCCACCCGGTTTGGCAGTGGGGGTGGTCGGAGAAGGCCGGGGCACTCAAGGTGTAAAGCCCGAGGATAAAAGAAAAGGCTCTCGAATCGAGGGGCCAGCGTAGAAATCTCTAAACAATGAACCATGCTGGGTCTGGGGTAAATGGCTAGGAGACCAGGGGTGTCGCGGAGGTGGGAAGAGGGAAGAGGGTGGGAAAAGGGAAACAAAAGAGAAGCCCCCCCAAGTGTGGGGCCCCGGTGGCGGCGGCGCCGGCGATTACCTGTGAGAGTTGACGGGGATTGGGGCAGCCGAAGAGCGCGGAGCTGGAGCTGAAGCTGATGGCTCCTCGGCGGCTGAGGACGTGCTGGGGGACCGGCCTGTCCAGGGGCAGCACCGGCAGCTGGTAACATACTTCCATTGAATACGCCCGCCCTGCCCCCGCGCGGCGCCCGCCCAGCCGCGGCCGCCGGCCCCTGTGCTGGGAAGGGGCCGCGGCTCGGGGGCGCCGGGCCGAGGCGGGGGCAGGGAGGGCGGGCGCCGACCCCGGGAAGCCGCGCTCACGCCTTCCCACCCCAACGCTCCGCCCGGGCCGCCGGTGGGAAGACGCTGCGGCGGCCGCGGCGACAGTTACGAGGACCGGCGCGCGCCCGGCTCCGGGGTGCAAGCGGGGGCAGCGCAGGCAAAGTGGGAGAGGGAACCCTGCCGCCCCAGATCTCCTCGGCCGGGAGGAACGGGTCCGGGCAGAGCAGAGCAGGAGTGGAGCAAAGACAGAAGAAAGCGGTGCAAGAAAAGACGGCTGGAGCCAGCGGCGAGACCCAGGTCGCACGGGGCTTGGGACCAGCCACCAGCTCGGGCCGCCGCCACCGTCCTGCCCCTCCCCTCCCCCGGAGCCTGACTTCACTCCGCCGCCGGCGCGAGCCCGGCGTAATTCACACTTTGCAGCCGCGGACGGTGCGCCAACCACTGCCGCCGCCACCCTGACGTCACGACGCCGCGCCGCAGGCCCCGCGCCTCCGCAGCGCCCTGGGAGACGGGTTAGCGGCGGTGGGGGTGAACCGTCTCGCTCCGGTTCTGCGCTCGGTCACTGTCCCCTCCCGCCACACACTGGCCCCCTTCCTCCTCTCCTACCAACCTCAACCCATAGCCCCCGCCCAGCTCTCCCTTATCTGCCCTCCACACAAGGCGCGTGCGCACGAGGCCCCACCGTTTGGGGACATTCCCCTAATCGTTAAACTCTTGCTTTCGAGCGCGCTGAGGGTGTGGGGTGGGCTCAGCCTGTCTACAAGCAAGATTCGGGCCTTCTGACCCCAGAGACCCGAAGCACAGGGCGCAGTGGCAGCGCTCAGCCTTAACTGCGGGGTCACCGCTGTGCTTCCCTCCTTGAATTCCCATTCTTGGGCTTCGCTGGGGACCGCTGCGGCAGTGACGTCAGCGGACCGCGCGGGCACCATCCTCCCCGCTACGTCACTGCCAGTCCCTTGGCGGGGCCCGGCTGGGGCTCTCCCCAGGCAGGTACGGGCCCCAGGGCTGTCCCGGGCCAAGGGGAGAAGAGAGGAGTCGAGAATGCGGGAGAGACGAGAGGGTGAAGGGGTGGTGGGGAAACACCGAGACCGAGAAAGAAGAAGTGAGAGTATGCACTGGAAAAAATGAGAAAGAAAGGATGATACTGAGAAGACAAAGGAAAAAAGGATCCTGCATGACCTTTTACCAAAACTGTTTTGGTTTGTTGGCTTTGATTTTTAGAAAGCAGAGAGAGTAAAGAGCTCTTGACCTGCTTTGTAAGTTGGATACGTCATTTGCAGGTTCATTTTGTCAAATTTCTCCCTAAACTGCAATCCATTGTTTCAAATGCATTCCAGCCCCTGGGATGTCGGCCTGAACAAGCTCTTTCCTGCTGGCAGAATTGTTGATTCGGCTCTGCTCTCAGGGCACCCACCCTTCCACTTATTTGCTATGACTAGCCACTGGCAAGATGGCAGATCATTACCGAGGATATCAGGTATCCACTACTCATGGTTCCATAAATCAATAAAAGTCTGCAAGACTTTTTATCATCTTTCCACAGCATCTGTTTCTTTTACATCACTTAAAACTTTACCTCTTCCATGGTTATTTCTCTACTTGTGTGCTACTATTAAAACAAATATAACTTCCCCTGTGGTTTCATGGATATTGTCTTCACTAGATGGCAAGCTCCCCTTTAGTGCAACAACTGACCCAACTCCTCTTGGAAACCCTAATTACTCCCACAATATCTAGTACATATATTGAGCATCTGCTGTATGCTTGGGATTAAGCTAAGCACTCTCTCTTGTTCTGACAAAAACCCCATGGGATAATACTAAGTTGAAACTAGGTTTAGGGAAACATAACTTGCCCTAGATCTTACTCAAAATAGTGGCAGAACTAACCTCAAATAATGTTTGAAATCTGTATACATTTAAACACCCAGAGATGGTATTCGTGTCATATAAAACTGTATATGCCAAATTACTGTCACATTTAATAACATTTAAGAGACTCCCTTCCATTAAATCATTTGATAAGATTCAGGGCACTAATTAAACAGTGCATCTCCCTTCAGCAGAGAGGGGAGCTAACATTTACTATGCACCCACTGTGAGCCATGACAGGTATTCTACATATAATGTTTAACTTAACCCTTCACAATATTCACATACGTAAAATTTGATACCAATTCTACAGATGAGGAATCAGTTTCCAAGAGCATAAGTCATTTGTGCCACTGAATTTTGTTCTGTGTGATTTCAGAACCATGCATTTCCACCACACCATGCAGATCAGAACTTCAACTGTTCTCAGTGTTCTTTACAGTATTGGGGAGCATATTAGGGTTCTCCAGAAATACAAAACCAATAGAAGATATGTGATATGTGTATGTATGTATGTATGTATGTATGTATGTATGTATGTATATATGTATATACATATAGAGAGAGAGAGATTTGCTGTACACACGCCTCATCTAAGACAGAGAAGCTAGAGGAGCTGCAGGCCCTGCTCCTCCCTAGCTAGTAAGGTGAGTCAGCAAATCATGTGTAAAATTACAGCAGTGCTTGGGACCTGGCATGGACCTACCAAGTGTAATGGCTGGTGCTTCACTTCCACTTCTCAAATCTTGCAAATTTCTATTGTTGCCAACCAAAACCCTAAAAAGAAGAGAATTCTGGGAAATGTATTTCCAACTTAGCTAAGTTGATAGTGCAAAACCACCCCAGTCCAAACTCTTGTCAACTTGACCTCCAGAAACACTTTTTTAAATCATATTTAATTTTAAAATAAAGATCATAGTAAAATCATGCTTATGTCCATATGATGCAAGTATCATACAGCCTGAGACAGCTCCCTCCCTCCCCAAAAGAGGATAGAGTCTTTGAATGATGTTCATCCCTCTTCTTGATAAGTCATATTATTCCTTTGATGTCCTGTAACTTAAACACTAAGATATAAAGTTAGCCACTATTAACACATCTTAGGGGAATGGGGGGGGGGGGGAGAAAATAATCGGTTAATACATACACAAATGTATTCATATCAAAATGAGGGGAAAATGTTCACAACTATTACAGTCCTTGTATCTGCAACCGGCAATGTAATCATAATGACTACTTATAACTACTTTCTTTTTTTCCCCCAATACCAATTTAATATACCCTTTGCCTTCAGCAAGCATCTCAGCTGATAATAGTTTCTTCACTTATGTGGCAACCCATATTATTATTCCTGAAAAATCTGGACCATTAGAGGTTCTACTTCTACTGGGTTGCTGTGTTTTTTTCCATTAACCCATATAACAGAGTATGGGAATACTAAGAAGCACCCCCAAAGAATCTCCTGCATTCCAGGCATATTCCCATGTAACAGAAACTCAAGATCAGCTTAACAGTCAAAATCGATCACTCTAGGCAGGAGAGTAACCCCCTTCTTTGCATGTTGGTTAAATAGCACAAGGCAGTCTCAATTTACAGACTAATTGAACTCTTGGTTTGTTCAAGATGTTCCTGGTGGAAGCATCCTTCCTTTGGAACTAAGACCTCTAGACAAGCAAACCCAAAGCTACAGTAATTGGAAACAAAATCTTGCATTTGATTGACTAGGGATAAAACAGGATCCACTTCCAGTCCCACCTCTTGATTCCTAAATCATGAATATATATTTAAATTTAGAACATATGCCGAAACTTGGAGGACATTACCCTAGCTGCACAAGGTATTGTCACTCAGATGGAGAGATTATTGAGACTTCTGAGGCCATTTCAATGCTACAACATGGATGAACCTTGAAAACATGCTGAGTGAAAGAAGCCAGATACAAAAGGCTACATAGTGTATGATTTCATTTTCATAAATTATCCAGAATAGGCAAACCATAAAGACAGAAAGCCAATTAATGGTTGCCAGGGACTGAGGAGAGGGAGGAATGGGGAGTGACTGCCTAATGGGTATGGGGTTTCCTTTTGGGGTGATGAAAGTTTTGGAACTAGATAGCAGTGATGACTGCACAACATTGTAAATGTACTTAATGCCATTGAAGTGTACAATTATAAATGGTTAAAATAGTAAATTTTTATCATAATAAAAAGAAAAGAAAGAGGGCCTTCAATCATCCTATCAAGCCAGCTATCTCAGGATAATAAGCAACATAATACGACTAGTGAATTATATGAGCATGAACCCATTGCTGACTTTATTTGTTGTAAAATGGGTTTCTTGGTTAAAAGTAATGCTATATGGAATAACACAATGGTGAGTAAAACATTGCATAAATCTAACATACCTGGTGGTTTTGATAGAAGCACTGTATGTGGGGAAGGAAATTCATTTTCAGAAGAAGAATCTATTCAGTAAGAAAAAAGGACTGCCCATTCCATAATGAAAGTAGCCCAATTCAATGTACCTCGTGGATGGGAGACACTTCTAGGAAATGGAAGCTTAGTTGTGGACTTTGCTGTTAGCAAATTGGGCACTTAGCAATAGTGGTAGCCAGATTGGCCTTATTGAGTGGAAATCCATGTGCTGAACCCACATCTCACTTGTACCATGCCATCATGGCCACTTTGTTCATGAGTCTGTTGGTCAGGGCCAGTGATAAATGGGGGGAAAGGCTGACTAACATACATAGAATGTATCACTCATCCAACTGATTATTATGATCATCCTCTAATGAAATTTCTCTTTGGAATCACATGAGACACACTCTGCCCGTTCAATCTATCCACAAATACCCCTTCCCCAGACCTCTTTGTCATCAATTTTCCGATCATGTTCCTTCCAAGTTCCAGACTATCCCACCAGTAAGACACTGCCCATGAATCAGTATGATCCATACACCTAGCTATCTTTCTTTTCAGACAAAGTGAGCAATTAGGTGCATTGTTTTAAGTTTTCTCCCAACCATAGTATTTCCCTTCATCACCTTTAGGACTACCCAAAGAGTAGAAATAGTGCTGTAGCTATCTGGTTTCTGCACCATAGAATACAGAACTACTGTTAAGTCAGACCCAAATAGTTTTCTTCTGTCACTCAGCAGGACATAGGGGGCTAACAATAATGCCTTGGATGAAAGTTGAGAGGGAGGAGGCAATGTAGTAGTAGTAGAGATTATGGACAACTGGGACACTGTTCATACAATTTACTTGAGCCTTAAAAGACTTGCTTGAGGGGCACGTGGGAGGCTCAGTTGGTTAAGCCTCCAAATCTTGATCTTGGCTCAGGTCATGATCTCACAGTTCATAAATTTGAGCCCTGCATTGGACTCTGTGCTGACCGCATGCACCCTGCTTGGAGTTCTCTCTCTCCACCCTCCCCCTCTCATGCTCTCTCTCTCGCAAAATAAATAAATAAACATTGAAAAGAGAGAGAGACTTGCTTGACCTTGATCTCATGCATACCACTTCTACTTAATGATGGAGTACTCCTGGGCACAACCAACTTTATGGTTTGGTGTATCAGGATACATTTAGTATATTATGAGCTACTCAGGTCACAAGGTAATTTGTTAGCTCATGGTCAAACGTTCAGTTTCTACTAGGGCCTGGTAGTAAGCCAAAACAATTTCTCAAAAAGGGAATAGTTATGTAAAGAAGAGGACATAACTTAGCTACAAAGTCCTAAAAGCCCATATAAGATTCAATAATAGAAGATCATCAAAAGCTTCCTACAGTATCACTAACCTATCACAGATACTTCAGCATCATACCTGCTGGGTCACATGGCCCAAATGACAGAGAAGCTTATGTGGTGATATGGATTCCTTACATAGACTTTTCTTGTTCTGAGCTCCACCCAATATTTAATTTTTTGTATTGTGGTAAAATATGCATAACATAAAATTTACAATTTTAACATTTTTGGTATAGAAGTCAGTGGCATTAACTACATTCACGCTCTACAACCATCACCACTACTCATATCCAGAAAGTTTCATCATCCCAAACTGAAACTCTGTGCCTATTAAACAGTAACTCACCCCTTCTTCCTCCATCAGTCCCTGATAACCACTATTTCACTTTCTGTCTCTATGAATATGACTACTCTAGGTACCTTATAAAAGTAGAATCATACAGTATTTGTCCTATTGTGTCTGTCTTATTTCACTTAGCATAGTGTCTCCAAGGTTTATCCATGTTGTAGCATGTAACAGAATTTCACTCCTTTTTAAGACTGAGTAATATTTCATTATATGAATGTATTTAGACATGCAGTTTATCCATCTGTCAATAGACATTTGGGTTGTCCTACCTTTTGGGTGCTGTGAATAAAGCTGCTATGAACACGCGTGTATAAATATCTGTGTGAGTTCCTGATTTCAATTTCTTTTAGATATATATCTAGAAGTGCAATTGCTGGATCATATGGAAATTCTATATTTAATTTTGGGAGAAACAGGCATATGGTTTTCCACATCAACTGCACCATTTTATATTCCCATCCAGAATGCACAAAGGTTTCAACCTCACATTGTGGCAAACACATGTATCCTGTTTTTAGATAATAGCCATGCTAATGGATGTGAAGTGGTATCTTATTACGGGTTTGATTTGCATTTCCCTTATGATTAGTAATGTTAAGCATTTTTTCGTGTGCTTTTTGGCCATTTTTGTATTTTCATTGGAGAAAAGTCTATTCAAATCCTTTCCCCATGTAAAAAAAAATTAATGTTTATTTTTGAGAGGGAGAGTGAAAGAGAGAGCAGGGGAGGGGAAGGGCAAAGAGAGAGAGGGAGACACAGAATACGAAGCAGGCTCCAGGCTCTGAGCTGTCAGCACAGAGTCCAACGCGGGGCCTGAACTCGTGAACAGTGAGATTATGACCTGAGCTAAAGTTGGACACTTAACGGACTGAGCCACCCAGGCACCCCTGGTGAGAAGTTTTGATTACTGATTCAATCTCCTTACTTGTTTTGTGTCTATTTAGATTTTTATTTCTTCAGGATTTAGTCTTGCTAGATTTTCTATTACCAGAAATTTCTCCATTTCATGCAGGTTACCCAACTTGTGGGTGTACAATTGTTCATAGTATGCTTTTATAATCCTATTTATTTTTGTAGAATATGTCGTAATGTGTTCATTTTCAATTCTGACTTTAGTGATTTGAATCTTCTCTCTCTCTCTTTTTTTTTTTTTAGCCATTTTAGCTAATGATTTGTCAATTTTGTTTTCAAAGTACCAAATCTTGGTTTAGTTGATTTTCTCTATTGCTTTTATATTCTCCATTTAATATATCTCTACTCTTTATTATTTATTTCTAGTAGCTTCAGGTTTCAGTTTGTTGTTCTTTCTTTGGTCCCTCAAGGTGTTAGGTACCTTAGTGATTTGAGATCTCTTTTTTTAATATATCTATAAATTTCCCTTTTAGCACTGTTTTTGCTGCCAGCCATAAGTTTTGAAATGTGTTTTTGTTTTCATGTGTCTCAAGATATTTTCTAATATTCTTTGTGATTTCTTCTTTGACCATTGATCATTTAGGTATGTATCATTTAATTTTCACGTACTTGTGAATTTTTAAATTTTCCTTCTGCTGCTGATTTCCAGTTTCATTTCACTGAAGTTGGAGAAGTTTCTGTGTATAATATCAATATTTTTTACATTTATTAAGACTTGTTTTGTAGTCTAGCATTTGGTCTATCCTTGAGAATCTTTAATGTGCACTTGAGAAAAATGTGTATTCTACTGTTGTTTGCTGGAGTATTCTGCATGCTATGTATGTCTGTTAGGTCCAATTCATCTATATTATTTTCAGTACATTACATCCCAAATTGTAACAATCTATTTTAAGTTTATACCAACCTAATAACAATCCCATACAGAAATTCTACTCTCTTACAGCTCTTCCTCCACTTTCTTATTGATGTCACAAATTACATCTTTGGATATAGTACACCTATTAACATAAATTAATAATTATTTTTTAGGCATTTGTCTTTTAAATCTTATAGAAAATGAAAGGTGATGGGGCGCCTGGGTGGCTCAGTTGGTTAAGCGTCCGACTTCAGCTCAGGTCATGATCTCGCGGTCCGTGAGTTCAAGCCCCGCGTCAGGCTCTGGGCTGATGGCTCGGAGCCTGGAGCCTGCTTCCGATTCTGTGTCTCCCTCTCTCTCTGCCCCTCCCCTGTTCATGCTCTGTCTCTCTCTGTCTCAAAAATAAATAAAACGTTAAAAAAAAAAATTAAAAAAAAAAAAAAAGAAAATGAAAGGTGGAGTTACAAACAAAAATTATAATAATACTGTTTTTTTTTTATATTTGTTCATATGTTTACCTTTACTGGAGATCTTTATATCTTCATTTGGCTTTGAGTTATGCTCTAGCATCCTTTCATTTCAACTTGAAGAGCATGAGTGAGGGAGGAGCAGAGAGAGAAAGAGAATTGCAAGCAGGCTTTGTGTTATCAGCATGGAGCCCAGTCTCACGAACCTGTGAGATCATGACCTGAGCCAAAATCAAGATGGACACTTAACCAGCTGAGTCACCTGGGCACCAATTGAAGTTCTTTAAAACAAGCAGTTAGAACCCCAGACAAGTAACTTGCTCTCCTTTGTTTCAGCAAACAAGTAGATGGATTGAACCAAATGGTCTCTGGACATGGGTTAACCTGGCAGAGGTGAGGGTGGGGTTGTAGTACCATATGAAAAGTAGCAGGATAAATGAGAATCTGTCTACCTGTTGACAGCCAAATTTTTATCCTAGAGGCAAGAGGACAGAAGATTCCTCTTTTAGAAAAGTGGGCCCACCCTAGGAAAAAGCTTAAAGGTGCTATTGGCTTGGGGTCATCCAACCAAAGAAATGGGCCTACACGTAATTTTAAGGTAAGTTTTACCCATGTATATGGAGTTCATTATCAATATCCCATTCATAAATATGACAGAAAAATCAAGCACTACCAGAATTTGAATAAATCCCATTGCATGAGAGGTAATAGAAACAAACAGAGAAGTAAACAAACAAGGGGAAACAGAAAAATACAGAGAACCCCCTCCCCCCAAAATCAATAAAATCCTTAGAGAGATGAAAAGATATATAAGAATGGGATGATATAAAAAGGAGAAATGAGATAGTTATTTAAAATTAAAACCTATGATAGCAAAAATTAAGGATATATTGGATGGGTTAGAAATAAAGTTGAAGATATCTTCCCAAAAGTAAAATGATTAATTAAAGATACAGATAATGTGAGAAAAGATATTAAAAATGGAATTCCAGTCCAGGGGGTCTAACATCCAAATAAGGATAATGTCAAAAAGAAAGAATTGAGAAAAATGTAGGAAAGAAATAATTCAAGAAAATTCAGCAGAACTGAAGGGCACACATTTCCAGATGGAAACAGTCCAGTTTGTAATTAGAATAATGAATAGAGAAAAGACCTCCACCAAGACATATAGTGAAATTTCAGCATAATGGGGACAAAAATAAGAACTTAAAATCTTCCAGGGAGTAAAAATAAAAATAGCTCATGTACAAAGGACTGTGGATCAGAATGGCAAAAGCCATCTCAACAAAGAATTAGAAGCTAGGAGATAATGATATAAAACCTTCAGAATTGTGAAGGAATTTGATTTCCCATCTAGGAATTTGTATACATGGCCACACTATCAATTTAATATGATAGTAAAAATACAGATATTTTTCAGACATTGAAGAACTCAAGTGTTTCACTCCTACTATACCTTTTCTCAGGAAGTGATTATTACAGGATGTGCTCTAGCAAGAAGAGGGAAGAAACCCAGAAAGGGAAATATTCCAGAAAGGGACCTTCAACACAGGAGAGAGAGAAAGAAAGCCTCAGAATGACAGTTCTTAGATCACAGCCACAGAGGATAACTAGAGAGAAACCAGGCCATATGGGAGCAGGATTATGGGGGCTCTGTGACGGAAGTGAAAGTAACAGATGTCCTGAAGAGGCTGAACACAGAGTGAGAAGCTCTGGCAGAATTTGGGAATAAATTTATTATTATTACATAGAATATTAAGGGGGTAAAAGAGATTCAATTACTCACACCATGAATAAAAAGTTGTAAAAGAAAATCAATTACTGTTCATTATATGGCCCTTCTATAAATAATAGTTACGTAGTCACAATAATATAAGCACTGAATATTCATTTAACAAAAATATAGTGCTATAACTATACTGAGAAGTGGAAGAAGATGAAAAATGTGTATTTGGGTATTAGAAAGCTAAATTTTCATCTTCCACAGTAAGACATTAATAGGTAATAGCAAAAATTGAGATGTGAATTAATACATGGAGTGAAATATCATAAGAAACAGCTAAAAACTGACCATTTCTTGTGTCAGCAAAGCAGAAATTGGTAGATTATTGAGATGGAACAAGAGGCTGCTAGGTTTGTTATAACACAGTAGGACTACTGAACTCTAAAAACTATGTATAGGGGCACCTTGGTGGCTCAGTTGGTTAAGCGTCCGACTTTGGCTCAGGTCATAATCACGCAGTTTGTGAGTTCGAGCCCCACACAGGGCTCTGTGCTGACGGCTCTGAGCCTGGGGTCGGCTTCAGATACTGTGTCTCCCTTTCTCTGCCCCTCCCCTGCTCACACTCTGTGTATGTGTGTGTCTCTCTCTCAAAAATAAACATTAAAAAAATATGTATACGTATTATGTTTCTCATTTTAAAAATTACCCATTGTAGTGGGTTGGATTGTGTCCCCCCAAAATATGTTAAGTTCTAATACCTGGTACCTATGACTTTGTTTAAAAATAGGGTCTTTGCAGATCTAATCAAGTTAAATAAAGTCATATGAGATTAGGGTGGGCCCTATACCCCACAACTGGTGTCCTTTAAGAAGAGAGAGACTTGGAAGCACACAGGGAAGAAAGCCATGTGAAGACAGAGACCATGGCTGGAGTGATATGTGTACAAGCCCAAACCCCAAGAGACAAACAACCCACCAGAGATGCATGAAACAAATTCTCTTCCAGAGCCTTCAGAGGGAGCATGGCATTGCCAACACCTTGATTTTGGGCTTCTAGCCTCCTGACCTCCGAAAGAATAAGTTTCTGTTCTTTTAAGCCAATTTATGGTAATTTGTTACAGCAGCCCAAAGAAGCTAATACAATCATTTTACTCAATTTCTGTGTATCTGAATTGGAGCAGGAGATGTTCCACAGAGGGTCAATTCTTCTAAATTCATTTCCACACTTGAGGCTTCAAAACAACAACAACAACAACAACAACAACAACAACAACAACAACAACAACAACAAATCAAGTTAGCTGGGTTTTTTAGGGCACAGTATAAAACCCATCTGTTCAATTAAGGGATGTGGGAGGACTGGCAAATGTGAAACACATATTTTGGTCTCTGGTTATAAATATTTAAGTTTATGCCTATTTGAGGTTTACTTTCTGTTTTTAAAAATGTCAGTTCTTTCCTGCTATCTCTGAAGAATAGTTACAAAGAACAAAGGCTTCTTTTCTTTACACTTCACACAGTAACAGTGTAAAATGTTGAATAGAATGAATATTACTCAGAAAAGCAAAATATTTTACAATATATCTAAAAATTGATCATTAAACATTTTTTCCAACTAACGACATTGTTACATGAAATAGTAACAGAATTAAAGAAAACACCTGCATTATTTACATTTCCTACACTTTTGATTCCAGTGCCTTGTCTTGGGGTCCAATACCTTCTTTAATCTGGTTCAAGTAATGAGATATTAATTTTTTTTAGGACAGTGAGCATGAGCAGGGCAGAGGGAAAGATAAAGAGAGAATCTTAAGAAAGAGAGAAAGATGAGAATCATGCTCAGCACGAGCCCAACATGGGGGCTCCATCCCACGACCCTGGGATCATGACTTGAGGCAAAATCAAGAGTTGGATGCTCAACTGACTGAGCCACCCAAGTGCCCCAAGTTGTGAAGATCTTAAAGCACTTGGTTCCAGGATGTTATGGGTTGAAATCCATCTGTTCCTCTTTCCCACCAACAAAAAAGATACAGTTGAGATCTTAACCCTCAGTACCACAGAATGTGAACTCATTTGGAAATAGAGTCATTGCAGATATAATTAGTTAAACTAAGATGAGGTCATACTGAATTAGCATGAGTATTTAATCCATTTTGACTATTGTCCTTACAACAAGACAGCCATATGAAGGCATAGACACAGGGAGAATACCTTGTAAAGATGGAGGCAGAGATTGGATTGATGCGTCTACAAGCCAAGGAACACCAAAAATTGCTACCTGTCAGCAGAAATTAAGAGACAGATTTCTTCTGAGATTCTTCCCCAGAACACTCAGCAGGAGCTAACCCTGCAGACACCTTGATATTGGACTTCTAGGTTCCAGAACTGTGAGAGAATAAATTTATTTTGTTTCAGGCCACCTAGTTTACACAGCATAACATGAAATTTATCATTAGCCACTCAGTTTGTGGAATTTGGACAGCAGCCTTAGGGAATGAATATTTAAGAATTTTATCAAAATTATGATAGCTGGCAGAGGGGAGTTCTTTAAAGATTTTTCAATTCCAGTTTATATTTAAGAATTTTATCAAAATTATGATAGCTGGCAGAGGGGAGTTCTTTAAAGATTTTTCAATTCCAGTTTTTTCATTCGTTTATTCACTAACTATTTCTTGACTGATTACTAACTTTTAAGCACTCTGTAGGCACTGGAAATAAAAAGAAAAAAAAGGGGACAGAGAAAGGTCCCCTGCCTTAATGAAGTGAAAATCCTAATGAAGTCAGAATAGAAAAAAACAGATACATAATGTAATATAACATAATATAAGCTAATGTTAGGTGTGCTATGAAGAAAAATAAAGCAGGGAAATATACTAGAAAGTGGGATACAGAGGTCAGGGAAGACCTCTTTGAGAAGATGACATTTGAGCAGAAGGCTGAATGAGGTAAGGAAGTAAGCTAGGCCAGGATTCGGGGTAGAGAAGTACTTTCTTGATAAGGGAACCAGTACACATGTTCTGTGCATAAATGGGGTCAATGTAGAGGGAACTTACTGCCTGAGAAACAGGGAAGGGAGATGAGATCAGATCAATGTAGGCCCCTGTGGGCCTGGTTAAGGATTTGGATTTCATTCTAAATGTGATGGGATGCCACTGGAATGTTTTGTTTTGTTGGTTGCTTCTTTTGTTTAATCAGAGAAAAGATATTATATGATTTATATGTTTTGAAGATCTCTCCAGTTTCTCTGTAGACAATACTTTCTAGATGAAGAATGGAAGCAATGAAATCAGTTAAAAAGCTTTTAAATAGTCTGAAAGGGTGATGGTGGTGCCTTTGAGCATCTTTGAATGTGGCACTATGCAAATTTATACAGAACAAATTTATAGATAATCATCTAAGCCTAATGTCATTCCCTTTTCAAGTTCACAACCATAGCTTCTTGGGATTCTTCTACACCTCCTGAACCACTTTATTTTTAAAAAATTTTTTTAGTTTATTTATTTTGAGAGAGAGCGAGTGTGAGTGGGGGAGAGGCAGAGAGAGAGAATCCCAAACAGGCTCCACACTGACAGTGCAGAGCCTGATGTGGGGCTTGAACCTGCGAACCCTGAGACCAGGACCTCAGCTGAAAATCAAGAGTTGGACACTTAACAGACTAAGCCACCCAGGCGCCCCAGTCCTGAACCACTTTAGACCAGAAACTAGTAAGGGGTTTCTGGATAAAGCAGTCAATATCCATTTGAAGGTCTTATTTACAGCTCAAAACTTAAAATAACTCTAAAGTTAAGGGATAAAAATAAGATTACTTTTGGAAGATCTCAGGATTAATTTTTTAGGTAAATAACTTACATAATACAATCAAAATTTTACAAGGTATAGCAAAATAAGTTAAATATATATGTACATATATATATATTATCCATATCAAATCAGTTTTTAAAATGCAACTAAATTCTTCTCCTTATAGCATATAGGAATCTTAAAATTATTGAAGAATTAGTAAATGTTCACAATTCTTAGAGTGGAAGGACTCAGCATTCAAAATTTAGTTAAACTGAAAGTGACATTGTGCTATAAGTGAAATAAATCAGACATAAAAGGACAAACACTATGTGATTCCACTTATATGAGGTGCCTCGAATAGTGAAATTTACAGAGACGGAAAATAGAGTAGTGGCTACTAAGGACTGGAGGAAGAGAGGAATGGGGAGCTAGTATCTAATGAGTACAGAGTTTCTGTTTGATATGATGAAAATATTCTAGAAAGGGTGACAGTTGCACAACACTGTGATTGTATTAAACGCCACTGAATTGTACACTAAAAAGTGGTTAAAATGGTAAATTTTATGTTAGGCATATTTTATCACAACAGAAAGGAACAAAGCATGTGCTATGACAGTTCATTGCTTTAGCCAACCAGTCTCCGAGCTCTAGAATAAATGTGTGGACACAAGTCACCACTCTCGTTCTGAAGGCCCAACCCCTTCAATGTTCAGAGTGGATCTAGCTTCAGAAATAGGGCTTGATAAAGCATGGCGGTGGCATCCCATCACTGCAGGTAGCAGAGCCTGGGCTAATTCTAATTCTAATTCTCATTAGAATTCCTATTATGCATTTTTTTTTCCCTCTACTGTTTTTCTGGAAAGTCTGGAAAAACACTTTTCAGGTATTCTATGACATTTGCTTTCTCTTTTCATTTCAAATATTCTCAGAGTTGACCAAAGAAGACTGAGTCATTCTCTGAGTTGAAATTTGCACACTGATGATTTTCCTTAATGCTTTCCATATGTTGATTTTTTAAAAACATTTATTACTGAGAGACAGAGAGAGACAGACTGTGAGCAGGGGAGGGGCAGAGAGAGAGGGAGACACAGAATCCAAAGCAGGCTCCAGGCTCTGAGCTGTCAGCACAGAGCCCAACACGGAGCTTGAACTCACGAATTCCAAGATATGACCTGAGCCGATGTTAGCTGCTTAACCGACTGAACCACCCAGGCGCCCCTCCATATGTTGATTTTTAAATTCAGATTGGTCCAATTGTAGGTGACATGAATGTTGTCAATAACGCCTAAAGACTTCATTGGCAACAACATGCCTTGACAACTCAGCTCTTGTACGTTTCCTGGTTTGAGCAATCTGTCCAAGCACAGCAGGCAAAGTGCTGTAACTGCAATGTATCTGCTGGCAATGATGATAAACCACACACCTACAAGGCGACACCACAAGTAACACTGTAGTACACAGGTGGGAAGACAAGGAAACTGATAAATTGTAAAGCAAATACAAATATTAATACAAGATTTAAACCAAAAGAGTGCTTTACTAAAAAAGCCCTCCTAACCAACAACAAAAAGCAATCAAATGTCTTAAAAAATTATGGAACAAAGCCACAAGAAACAAGTTGCTCTTACTTTAGTCAAAGTTTAGTCAGAGATACGAAAGAGATAACTGGAGAAATGTTTTTCTTTATCTGTGGAGAGTTTCATTTGCCAAATAATCCTCAGATGGCCTTCCCTCCTTCAGTGCATCATGTTTAAGTGAAATCACAAAGACTGCCAGATTTATAACAAATGCAGTGATGATGGAAATTCACAATGAAGTAGGAACAAAAATGTTTGCACATGCATGAATAAAAGTTATCAATGAAGAAACAAACATATCAATCATTCTGGAAAACAAGTGACCAGAAATGGCAGTGGGGGGAACAGCCCTGGCTTCTGCAAAACCCACATAACACTGGAGTCTGTGGAATTACTCATATCTCAAAGCTTTTACTCTAGCATCTTAAACTTCTTTTTAAAAATATTTATTTATTTATTTATTTATTTATTTATTTATTTATTTATTTATTTTGAGAGAGAGAAAGAGAGGCAGAGAGAGAAGGAGGGAGGGAGAGAGAGAGAGAGAGAGAGAGAGAGAACCCCAAGCAG
Organism: Panthera leo; assembly: GCF_018350215.1. Taxonomy (NCBI): domain Eukaryota; kingdom Metazoa; phylum Chordata; class Mammalia; order Carnivora; family Felidae; genus Panthera; species Panthera leo. Next base: position 16,538,250 of record NC_056695.1, read on the forward strand.
ACTTTGCACTGCCAGTGCAGAGCCTGACAAGGGACTCAAACTCACAAACCGTGAGATCTTGACCTGAGCCAAAACCAAGACACTTAACCAACTGAGCCACCCCGGTGCCTCTAACATCTTAAACTTCTACTCTCACAAGTGCCTTGCCCTTTCATCTCCATGTATGTGCTCATCCTGTTACCTCTGAATTCAACACCCGCTTCTCCCCTCCCAGTCTCTAGGCTCCCCAAGTTGAAATCCCACATATCATATGACCCTATATAAATGTTCATTCTCAATAAAGTCTTTCCTGAACAACTCAGCTGGAAGCAATCTCTCTCTTATCAAGTCCGGTAAGACCATCTGCACTACTCTTAAGGCATTCCCTCTCTGCAAGGTACTATATTTACCTATGTACATATATGATCTCTCTGGACTCCTAAACACAGGTGTTCTCCAAAGATCTCTACTGGACCCTCTTCTCTTGTCAGTCTTCATTACATCCATATCCACACATATCCACACATACACCTCCATATTAACAATTTAATACGGTTCACAGTCTCTTCTGTGAACATGACTCCAAAATCTTTAGTCCTATGGTTCTTTCAAGTTTCAATCCCTCATTTCTCACTGCTTGCACCTAGTTGCCCCTTTAAATCCCACACTCATTAAGTCTACAGTGGAAATTATCATCTTCCTGCCCAACTTTCTTCCTCTGTTCTCCTTATGTTAACAACACTAGTGCCTCCCTGGTCATTTGGGTGCAAAATCCCTCATCCATCCTCCCTGCCCATATCCAGTCAGTTACAAACTCCTATCGGTTTCATTTTGCTAATACTGCTGTCGTTTCAACCCTTTCTTCTCACCCAGTTCCCTTTCTTCCAACTTCCAATGACTATTTTATCTAGTCCACCACTGTTAGCCACAGTATCCAGAAGGATGTCTTACCTAACGTGGAAAATCAGTAACTACATATTGGAAGAATGAATAATTCTCCCCAGCCAATGCCTCTGCTCATACAATTCTCTTATCTAGGAATGTTCTTGTACCATGTTGCCAATATCTACTCCATTATTCACAGTACAACTCAATTGTTTTACCCTCCATGAACTTCTCCAAAAAAGGAAAATTTCAGGTTTCTGAATTACTCAGAATTCTTGGCTGCAAACAGCAATAGCCAACTTTGAATATTTTAAAGAAAAAGAGCAACAAAAATGGTTTATTGAGTGATGTGATGGAGACCCAGAATGGTTGGGAGACCAAAAAACAGGCAGGTCATCTAATCTGTAGGCTAATCAGAAGGAATTTGCAAGGATGCTGCCACCTTTATTGTCACCACACCCTACTGCTGATGGATCTAGGAGCCAATACAATCTCCTAACCATCCTTCATCTTTCATCACCTGCTTAGGATCAAAGTCCTATGTGGGCACATACATTTGGCTAATCCTAGGTTATGTGCCCAGAAGGGTTGAGGACACAGGATACCCGACGCCTTGACTTTTATAGGAGGTTGCAAAACTGCCTCTTCCAAAGACTCTTATAATGGGAGAGTCCCAGTATTTTTAAAATACAGATACTAGGTAGTAAAACAAAGCAACAAATGTCCACTATCATGTCCAATGGCCTTGTCCTGTGGCCATGTCCTAACTCTTCCACAGGAAGGCAGAATTCATGTCTGGCTCATTTTTGTATCCACTGCAGTCCCTAGAAAAAGCTCCTTGCACATCTAGTTCAGAACATTCTCTCCTATTAACTTTATTGTAACTATCTTGACTTAAAGTTTCTTGTGTAAACTGCTCCATGCCACTTTAAATCTTTCAGATTTTAAAAATTTCTGATGTTTTCTGTAAAAGCTTGATAAATATCTGTCAAATAAAGGAATGAATGATGACCCTTTTAAAGCACAGAAGCCACGGTGTCTTACACCCATTCTTTCACTCACGTTTGACTACATTCTTACAGCTTTTTTCCACTATAGTATTTAACACAGTTAAGAAAGCACTTAAAGCTAATAAAACATTCAAATTATGTTGTTGAAAGGTATACCTACCATTCCTCACTTAACCATAAATCTTTATTATTTGTTCTCATTTCCAGAGTCTAAGCAACTCTACTTTATAAATTTTCCTCACATCAAATTTCCATTTAATGCACTAGATAGTTAGCAGTAAAACAAAACAAAAACAAAAACAAAAAAACAAAAAAAAACCCCAGTGTTTTTCTTCAGCTGCGTCATGCTTCACTTAATTTCCCACTTCTCCTTGTTGAAGGTGTCTCTAATTACCTTTTTGTATCTTCTTTGTTTTCAAGTTTAAACGACCCACAACACCTTTAAAATTTTCAGATGTGTTAAATTTCTGATTTCTTTTTTAAAAGTTTGTCTTTTCTAGAATATTCTATGCTATTTCTGAGCAGCAGCCATTTCCTGGGTTCACTGAGTAACCAGAACACACAGAATATTTGTTGGACGAGTTGATTAATAAGACAGGAAAAGTACATCTTAAGGACTTAGAGGGATGCCTGCATCAAACACATAAATGGTAGCAATTAGATCCATGCCATCGTCATCAAAACGGTGTAGTGCAGGGGTTCTCAGAGCATGGTCCACAGACCCCAGGGTGTCCTGAAGACCCTCCTGGGGGAGATCCAGAAGCTCAAAACTATTTTGGTATGAATACAAAGATGATATTTGCCTTTTCCACTGCGTTGATATTTGCAATGATGGTGTGGAAAAAAATGGTCAGTAAAACTGCTGGTGCCTGAGCACAGAGCAAACGGCACTACTGGCCATTGCATTCTTCATGGCTACGCACTTACTTCAAAAAAATGCCAATTTCAGCTTCTGCATGTCACTGAAGTAAAAATTATTATTCTCATGATATCTCAACCCCTGAGACCACATCTTCTTCATATTCTGTGTGATGAAATGAGCCGTGTGCGTAAAGTGCTTGTGCTACGTGCTGAAGTCTGCTGGTTGTCCCAAGGCAAAAGACTTCTGCCATCGTTTGCGTTGTCAACTAAAGTAGCTGATGTTTTCATGAAAACACCGTTTTACTTGAAAGTATGACTGATAGACAAACTCTGCTTATCATGACTTGGGTATTTGACAGACGTTTTCTTTAAATGAAGTAAATGAGCCGGTCACTTCAAGGAAAACAACTGACAGTACTTGTCGTCAGTGATAAATTTCAAACTTTCAAGTGAATATTACAATTCATCCACTACCATGAGCTAATTCTTAAAGATTTTTCCGATGATACCAGTGGTGCTATTAATGGATGTACTTTCTTATATTATGTAATGAAGTGTGCCAACATTTGGATAATCCACATACAGAATTAACCAGTATTTTCTAAATGACTAATGCATGATTTACAAAAGCATACAATGGTGAAATGATCCATCCATTCAGAGTTCAAGCTGGTCCAGTGGATTTTGATGTAACAGGGTATGGAAAGTACTATGTAATATTAAACAGTGTGTAAACACATAACCATAACAAATGCATTTTGTAAATTGACAAATATTTAAGTTAGTTTTTTTGAGAGAGAGAGAGACAGAGAGAGAGCAAGAGCCCATGCAAGGGTGTGTGAATGGGAGAGGGACAGAGAGAGAGAGAGAATCCCAAGCAGGCTCTGCACTCAGAGTAGAGCCCTTCTCAGGGCTCGATCCCATGACCCTGGGATCATGACCTGAGCTGAAACCAAGAGTCAAATGCTCAACCGAGTGAGCCACCCAGGCACCCCATAAGTTAATCTGAAGTAATGAGAAAATCTAAGACTTATTAGTTTTTTTTTTCTATAAAATTGCTTTCATTCATGATTTTTAAATTATACCAAATTCCTTATTGTTTAGGATTTTCGGGGGGTGTTCTGATAATTACCCTAAAGTGTTTTATATATTGAATTCCCTTTGAAATTTACATAAATTTATACACATCATTTGCACTGAGATTATTAAAAAGTTTTCCCTGAAAGCCCACCATATATACCAATTGTACATTTGTAAATCTGTTATTACTGTGAGCCCTCTTTGGAAATATTTATGCTTTGTTCTTTCCTTTCATTAACATATGAGAAAAAAACAAAGAAATGAACCAGGGTCTACATGACTCTTCCAATCTCACAGTCCTTTGATTTTCTCCCTTGTCCCTTCCAAATAGCAAATAGTCCTTTGGACATTTCTGAAACTCTTCTAAAGCCTTGCTCACTTTTATGTGACAGAGGATGTTGTGAAAAGAAAACAAAACCAAACAAAACAGTGGATAGAAATCAGCAGTTCTGAGTCCCAGTGTTTTCACTAACCAATCGTGTAGTTTTAAATTTTCTCATGTGTCCAGGGGCACTTGGGTGGCTCAGTTGGTTAAACGTCTGACTCTTGATTTCGGCTCAGGTCATGATCTCACAATCATGAGATCAAGCCCCACACTGGGCTCTGTGCTGACAGTGAGGAGTCTTCTTGGGATTCTCTTTCTCCATCTCTCTCTGCTCCTCCACTCCTCATATGTGCACGCTCTCTCTCTCAAAATAAACATTAAAAAAATTTCCTATGTATCCAGCCCTAAATTTCCTCATCTGTAAAATAAAATTGCAGAAATTATCTTTTTAAGTCCTCTTCTAGCCTTAAGAATTTCCTAAAATCTATAATCAAAATCCAGAGTATGTCCAGCATCCCTTAGCAAAAAGTAGTTATAAGTCTTGAAAATATTCATTATGATTTTTCCTTCCCATCTTTTTTCTTGCTCCTGCCTAAGGATTGCTGCCTCTTCTATGTTATTCAGATGAGAGCTTCTAACTTCCCAGCAATATCTTGGGTCTGCTCTCTTGAATTCCCCTCTTGACTTAGAGGAGTCATCTGCTCCAAAACTATTTTCAGAGAACAGTCCTTGTGAGGCAAGATAGCTCAAGTTTGATTATTCACATAATATAGTTAACCCACTTCTTGAAGTCATTTCTATGTTAAGTGCTTTGTAAACATCTAATTTATTTCCTACAAGCACCCACTGAGATAAGTATTTTTATTCACATTTTACACACGAGAGAACAGCCTCAAAGAGACTTAGTGAATTGTCCAAGACTATGTAGGGCTATTTTCTCTAACATTATCTAAATTAGACATAAAAGATTCTAACAATACTTGCCAGCTTTCTAAGCTAGGCTGCTTAGAAACACATGTCTAGTTATCATATTTTGACCTTGTAGTATACAATTCTGTCCAAAAGATACTCATAAGATCTGAATTACAAAGTAAACTGTTTTCCCTTTTGCTTCAAGGAAAGAGTCGCAGTATTGCTGACAATCATCATTAAGATTACTATGCCTTGGGGTCTCAGTCAGTTGAGTGTCTGACTTCAGATCATGATCTCACGGTTCATGAGTTCGAACCCCACATTGAGCTCTCTGCTGTCAGCACAGAGCCTGCTTCAGATCCTCTGCCCCCCTCTCTCCTTGCCCTTCACTGGCTTGTGCTCTCTCTCTCTCCAAAATAAACATAAAAAAGAAAAGATTACTATGGCAGATCATGGCATGTATTTTCATCAGACTGCCTATAACTCTAAATTCCAGTAAAGCAATGAAGATTGATATATTATATATACTGTCTTTCAAAATGGAACCTTCTAAAAAATGACACAACAAAATTCTCAAGAGTAACTTATACCCTTGGGAACTCACTCCACTTGTTAATGTGCCAGGCCCATGTTCTGGTAAGTAGCCTTCAACATAAAGGTTTTTTACGAAGAGGGTTTTGTTTTGTTTTTGGTGGGAAACTGTTATAGTTTCTGTTCTCTGCTTCAAGAATACACTTTATTTTGGTTTTGTGAGTTTTACTTTCCTGATTTCATTTACATTTGCCCAGTTAAGATGTTTTTGGCATCCACTTCATTTAAAAATATTATTATGCACTGGAAATGGCATTTGAATTATTTGGGCATATTGCTTTTGAAATAGAATTCAATGCCAAAAATTTAATCATGCTGGTGGAAAATAAAAAGCCACTGAATTGTCCCTTCTATTAACAACCAACCTTAAAGAAATTATTAGCCCAAGGAAAAGCAAATTGTCATTCATCAAAAGTTAGGATGTTTCAAGTTGCAACAAGATAATTCTATGAAAGAGAATCTGTTGACTATTATGTGCATAGATATTGCTTTTTCAGGATCTGTGCCACAGCAACTTCTTTCCAAGGACCTTTTCCACGAGGCTAATCAGTCCTCAATTGTTTCATCATCATCTTCTTATTTCTCTCCTTCAGTAACTTTCCTTTTCCTTGGCCCATAGGTGATTTATTTCCTCACTTACTTTTTCTCTATTTTTTTTCTTTCCCAGAGGCCCCTTCTTACTGTCCTTCCCTCAAGTTTTCTTCCACATTTATCAATGCCAAAAACCTCTCATTCTTTTTCTCACACGTTCATCTCCTTAACTCAAAAATTAGAGTGTCCAGAATAATGATACATAATGTTTGGTTGGGGATGCATATAGATAGAAATATTTGAAACATTTAGCTTTTATTTTATTACTTATTACTCTCTACAAGAATCAATACAAGCAACCACTATGGAAAGCAGTATAGAGGTCCCTCAAAAAATTAAAAATAAAACTACCATATGATCCAGCAATTCTACTTCTGGGTACTTGTCCAAAGAAAACACTAATTTGAAAAGATATATGCACCCCCATGTTCATACAGCCTTATACACAACAGCTGAGACACAGAAGCAACCTTGGTGTCCATCAACAGATGAATAAATAAAGAAAATGTGGTGTATGTATATACAATGGAATATTGGTCAGTCATAAAAAGAATGAAATCTTGACATGATTTCCCCTCCAGAGGTGGGGTTTTTGGGGGCATGAGAAATGGGTGAAGGTGATCAAAGAGTAAAAATTTCCAATTATAGGGGCACCTGGGGGGCTCAGTCAGTTAAGCGTCTGACTTCAGCTCAGGTCATGATCTCATAGTTTGTGAGTTTGAGCCCCGTGTCAGGCTCTGTGCTGACAGCTCAGAGCCTGGAGCCTGTTTCAGATTCTGTGTCTCCCTCTCTCTCTGACCCTTCCCCTATTCATGCTCTGTCTCTCTCTCAAAAAATAAATAAACATAAAAAAATTAAAAAATTTTTCCAATTATAAAATAAATAAGTCCTGGGGATGCAAGTGACTATGGTGACAGCATTGTGACTATAGCTATATGCTGTATATGCCATATAGCATAGTGATGTTATGTATAATGCTGTCTTGTTATATTTGATAGTTGTTAAAGAGTAATCTTAAAAGTTCTCATCACAAGAAAAAAAAATTTGTAAGTATGTGTGGTGACAGAGGTTAACTAGATTTATTGTGGTGATCATTTTGCAATATATACAAATATCGAATAATTATGTTGTATGCCTGAAATGGATATAATATTATATGTTAATTATACCTCAATAAAAATAGAGTCAATACAGGGTAAAGTTAGATGGGACAAATGCCAGTTTTAAGAACAGTTTCTTCCTGTAACAGACTTTAACTGCTAACATAGCCACAGCATTAACCCAGTTTTCTGGTCCCTTAGAAAAGAGCTAGTGGGGCACCTGTGGCTCAGTCAGTTAGGCATCCGACTTCAGCTCAGGTCATGGTCTCGCTCATGGTTCATGAATTCCAGCCCCACATCGGGCCCTCTGCTGTAAGGGGGGAGTCCACCTTGGATCCTCTGTCCCTCTCTCTCTGCCCCTCCCCCACTCATGTGTTCTCCCTCAACCTCTCTCTCCCAAAAATAAATAAAACATTTAAAAAATTATATAAAAAAAGAAAAAAGCTAGCTAGCTAGATGATAATAAATAGAAAGGAAGGAAGACAGGAGTAGGGAAAGAGAAAATACAGAAAGAAAGAAAAAGAAAAAAAGGAAATGTAAAACTGGTGCTGTTCTAAGTAGATCATCTTAAGAAGAGGTTAAACTATCAGAAATGTTCTAGAAACAGGTAAGACTTGGGAAGCACACTACAAACCATTCTGAATCTTTTGTGATGATGTCAAAGTTCTATCAATTCATAGAGTATGTTTTAAACTCAAATATCATTCTGCTGTCCCAAGGCTTAACTCTTGATTAATACAATTTGGATGAAATAACACTGTATCTATTCCTTACATTCAGAATACACTTCATTAAGATGAGACAATGCCATTTTTACTTCTTCAGTGCTGTCCTCTCTTTTCTAAACTTTATAGAGTGAAATGGACAATTTATTATTTTGCCAAAGTCTTGGAAAATCCCCAAGTTTGCAGATGGCATTCTAGAATTTGGAATTAAGCCCCACATGGCCTCTGTCATAGACAGCCATCACTGGGAATGGCTGTGGTCTTTCTCTTTCAAAGATAAAAAGTGAAAAGAAACCTCTGGGGGCAGTTTGGGGGAGAGAATTCAGTAGTTTACTCTCTGGTCTTCTGTCTTGAGAAGTGTTATAAAATTATTTCTGTTATTGCTTCCCTCATAGTGAGGCACCAAAATAAATTCCCAGATTTTATTTTTCCTTTGAGAACACAGCTACTGTCTTGCTGGCTCTATATGCAAGAGGCTGACAGCCACAGTTCTGGCTCATCCTCTGCCAGCAAAGTCACTACATCACTCTCCTTTCTAACCGGATGATAAACCCATTTTCAAACCATTGTCATCAAGGTGCTGAGGGAACAAGATTAAAAAATTTTGAAGAAGACATTACTCACTCACCCCTGAAGCACTCCACTTATTTTCATTTCTCAGGTTACTTCCAGTCCTGTTGGTAGGTAAATATATTTTTTACGTGGTTGCAATTTCAGATCCTCTTTCTTGAAATAATAACATTGTTTGAAAGCTCTTTTTTTCAAAAGCCACTGTTGCTGTGCACCTCCTTAGGACCTCCTTAGGTGACTTTTACTAAGCCTGTGCTCATAAACAAGTGTGAAGGGGCAGAAAGGGGAGCATTGTCATTACATAATCTTGGCACTGATTACTAAAGTCTCTAGCATGTTCTTTGACCTTCCCATTTTGACCTGAATTTCATGTTATGCTTATGCTTTAACATATCCCACACCCAATATTTAAATTTACCTTTGTGAGAAAATAGATAGATATAATATCTGACATTTTAAGGAGCTATACAACAATTGTTTTGCTACAATAATATTTTCCTTTCTTTAAGTTTAAAAAATTTTAAATTGCAGCATGGTTAACATAAAGTGTTTTACTACTTTCAGGTGTACAATACAGTGGTTCAGCAATTCCATACAAGTTTGGTAAAACAACGAAAAAAAAAAAAGAAAGAAAGAAAAGCAACCAAGAACTGCTTAGCTTAATTATAATAGACTGGCAAAGTGTTGCCATGGAATAAGTGACATCAGCAGGCCAAGCAATCTGGAAAAATTAGCTGCAGCATCACATTTACAAAGGAGAAATAGAAAGGAAAGAAAAGCCTTACCTTGCCAGGAGGTTGAATCTCCTAGGAAAGAATAGTATTAGGTACAGTTGAACTTCCATGATTTTTTAATTTAGTGTTCTAAGGATCATTCTGTAATTTTTATCTTGAGAGACTGCTGCTAAAGAAGTGGTGCTTTTCCTAGATTAATAGCCTGTTATGAATTTAGATTTTATATAATACTTAGGCATACTTGCAAAATTCTGGTATATTCCTATTCAAATAGAAATGGAAAATTACTGGAGAAGACCTATAGAAAATACATTAGGGAATAATACTTTGGTTATTTTTCTGTGTTTTAAGGTATATTTAAAATGGTCTCGATGCTTCTTTTCTTTTTCCTAAAGAGGGAAAATTATACCATCTGAAATATTGAAAGGCTTAAAATAGCCTATATGATTTATACAGACCATTAAAAGAATAGTCCTCAAATCTACAAATCTGTCATTCATCTTCCTCTGAGAATACATTTCTGTCTCTCATTTTATATCATAGAGTAGTTAGTGATGAAGGCCTTAAGAAGTCATCTAATCACTCCTGCCTTCTGGAACAAATACGTCTTGATATAATCTGGAAGAATAGATTTTATGTTGGGAGCTGAAACATTTTTCTAATACAGCATGTTTTATTTCTGGTTGTGCAAATCCAACCTGCTGGGCAAGTCTCAGATTCTCCATATAGATTTATTTTAGGGCACTCAGTAAGGTATGTCCCAGGCATAAACTGTCAAGATGGCACAGTCTGTCTTTGATGTTTTCCATTTCGCCTATTGGGATCTCTTTTCTTCCAGACCCCACCTGCTGCCCCGCCTGCCACACACCTGTGATAACAGCCCTGGGCAAGTGTTCAAGGTGGGCTGGTTGAGCTGGCACTCAGAACGTTTTTGCTGATTCAGCCTGGCTTTCATTTCCGTGGTATTTGTTCCTTGTTTTTGAAACTACGTAATTTTCCTTCATTGTCCCTAGACAACTCTATTGAAGATTCCTGAAGACTCAGAGGAATGTGGTTCCAATATAAAAGTTTTTTTCTCTTTTGGAGAAGAAGACTACTTCTTTTTAGTAGTCTTTAGTAGTCTTAAATCACACTACTTATTTCTGTGTGGAGATGTAAGTGCTTCTCCATGTGTGGCTCACATGAGGAGCATTCAGTAGTGAGATAAGATGGGATCAGGAGCAGAGTGACCGAAGCTGGGGATGCTGAAGCTTCAGGTCCTTTTTTTTTTTTTTTTTCCCCTGTGCAGGTCTTTCCAAGTCTTTGAGAAAGACCTTAGCAATGTGCTTACATGTCATAAATTTTGCAAAATTTGCAAAATAAAGTTATCGTAGTTATCCTCAGTCAATAGGGCTCTCTTGCCCCTTTGACTTCCCCTCTGCAGCACTTGCACTTGAGTCTGGTATTTTGGAGTGGCTGTGGTATTACAGGATCCTGGTAAGGGGAAGTTCAATCCGTGATAGTTTTAGTTTAGGTTTCGTAGAATATGCTTATGTGGTTTGCAGTCATTTTTGTGATTAGTTAAGTTATTGCTAGGTGTCCTGATGAAGGAATAGCTTCTGGGAATACTTGCACCTCTCACTATGTTGACCTACCCAGCATCATGATAAAAAGGTATAAAACCAAGATTTATATAACATACAGGGGTTCTATCACAGTCCTCTTACCAGGACTGTGTATGTAAGTGGGGGAGAAATGTGTCTAAAGGGTCCCAAGCTAGTTTATGGAAAATTCTTCCAAATATCACAAGTATAAAACTGTAAGCAGAGGATTCAGTTTGCATCAAAACCTAGGCATAACTGTAGCTTTTCAGTTGGGATATATATATGATGGTTATATTCACAATATATGCATATATCATAGTCATATATTCATTCATATATCATATATGATGGTTTCTTTTGCAATGGGAATTGTGTGAAACATAATTATTTAAAATTCTTTTTTTTAAAGTTTATTTATTTTGAGAGAGAGAGAGAGAGAGAGAGAGAGAGCATGTGTGCATGCACGCTCATGCAATCGGGGTGAGGGGCAGAGAGGGGGAGAGAGCGAGAATCCCAAGCAGGCTCTGCACCGTCAGCACAGAGCCCGATGTGGGGCTCCAACTCACGAACCATGAGATTATGACCTAAGCTGAAATCAAGAGTGGGACACTTAACCGACTGAGCCACCCAGGCATCCCTATTTCTGATTTCAGGCAGTACTAAAAACAGTGAACATGTCTTTGTATCAAGTTGGAATGATTTATGCATCCCAGACCTCAATATGTAAAACAAATCTTGATCAACTATACTGCAAGAAAGACTGAATTACTTTTCTATACTCTTTATAGGAGAGGATATTACAAAATAGCTATTGTATGAAGAAGCTACCAAAGGGTACTAAAAACCAAAGCATGTAGGAATATTATAATGGTATATCAGGCAGTTAATTAATAAAAGTATTATATAATATTCCTGGAGTTTGTATTACTTATGGCATTTGTCAGCATTTAAAAAAATTTAAACTTCTTGAGAATTCTATTATCATTCTAAATTTTTACCTAACTTTGCATTTGTGATTACATATTCTTTTGTTTAAAGATTCCCCCCCCCCCCCCATAAAAAAGCTTTTGCACAGTGAAGGAAATCATCAATAAAATGAAAAGTAAACATACTGAATGGGAGAAGATATTTGCAAATGCCATATTTGATAAGGGGTTAGTATCCAAAATATATCAATAACTTATACAATTCAACACCAAAAAACCAAAAATCCAATTAAAAATGGACAGAGGAGCTGAAAAGACATTTTTCCAAAGAAGACACACAGCTGACCATAGGTACATGCTCAAAATCACTCATCATTAGGGAAATGTATATCAAAACCATGAGATATCACTTCACACCTGTCAGAATGGCTAGAATCAAAAAGTCAAGAAATAACAAGTGTTGACGAGGATGTAGACAAAATGTAACCCTTGTGCACTGTTGGTGAGAATATAAACTGGTGCAGCCACTATAGAAAACAGTATGGAGGTTCCTCAAAAATTTAAAAATGCAATTACCATATGAACAAGTAGTTCCACTACGGGGTATTTACCCAAAGAAAATGAAAACACTAATTCAAAAAGACATATGCCCTCCTGTATTTATTACAACATTATTTATAATAGCCAAGATATCAAAACAACCCAAGTGTCCAGTGATTGATAGATAAATGGATACAGAAGATGTGTGTGTAGACATTATATACATTATATTATATTCCATTATATACACACACACTGTATATATATATATATATATATATATATATATATATATATACAGTGTGTGTGTGTATGTATAATATATATATTATATGTATATATTATACATACATATATAATGGAATATTACTGAGCCATAAAAAAGAATGGGATCCGGCCATTTGCAACAACATGGATGGACTTAGAGGGTCTAATGCTAAGTAAAATAAGTCAGACTGAGAAAGAACAAATACCACACAATTTCAATTATATGTAGAATCCAAAAAAGCAAAACAAATTAACAAACAAAAACGAAGAGGAAAGAAAGAAACAAAGAGACAAAAAACCACCAGTCTTTCCAGACAAAGAACAAACTGGTGGTTGCCAGAGAGGAGATGGGTGGGAGATGTGATATAAATAAAGGAGATTAAGAGGCACAAACTTCCAGTTATAAAATAAATAAGTCATGGGGATATAAAGTACAGCATAGGGAATATAGTCAATAATATTGCAATAACATTGTTTTGTGACAGATGGGACTATACTTACTGTGGTGAGGACTGAGTAATGTATAGAACAATTGAACCGTTATATTGTACATCTGCAACTAATATAACACTGTATGTTAATTATACTTCAATTAAAAAAGACTTAAAAAAATAAAGAGGCCCCCCCAAATTATATAAGCTTCTGTCTGTATGAAACCTGGGTATGCCTCTGAGTGAGATGAGATGAGCTAAGTCAAGTTGATCTCTGTTGGACATCTGACATAATGAGCTAATCAAATGAGAAATGAAGCTCATAAGAACAGGTAAAATAGTGAAGGTCAGAAGCAATTTTTGTTAAACAATAACATTTTCTGTTGGTGGATATGATGGTCACAGGTTTTGATGACATTACTTAGGGGAAAGCATATGAATTGGTTATAATTTTTAATTTTTACTGCTTTTATTGCATTTATTCACTTCCTGCTCCCATCCTGAAACATCTTATTAGTTGTTCAGCACCGGTGGAATAACAACGGTAAACATTTTTTTCAGCAGTGTTTTGAGGTGGGTTTGTCACCTAGACTTTTTTTAATTGATCCTTCCACTTATATTAGAGGGTTTTTCTCTAAACTGCACAACCCCAAAACATATATAAAAGTCACTCAATGTATTTTTTTTCTTTTTTTTTCTTTTTTTTAAATTTTTTTAATGCTTATTTATTTTTGAGACAGGGAGAGACAGCATGAACGGGGGAGGGTCAGAGAGAGAGGGAGACACAGAATCTGAAACAGGCTCCAGGCTCTGAGCTGTCAGCACGAGCCTGATGCGGGGCTTGAACTCACAGACCACGAGATCATGACCTGAGCCGAAGTCGGACGCTCAACCGACTGAGCCACCCAGGCGGCCCACTCAATGTATTTTTTAACTGACTTGTCATCCTTACCCACTTAGCCAAGGCTCTCTTCAGGGGACCTTACATTTCACCTCAAGTGCATTTACAAATTCAGTTCCTTAGAACATGTAGCTGGAGCCAGGGGCATGTGAGGCAATAGATTGTAACAGCATCCTAGAACCAGTTCTCTTGGTGCTGCCTCTATACATTCTTGTTATGATGATTAGTTAATTCTTACTGTTCATTACAAACGCCTGAAGTTCTGAGACAAGCAAAGGCACGTTGTTGATGGTAGATTCTTGTCTCAGGAATTTGCATTCCTTATTATCCTTTGGAGATTGGGGAGCTTCTGACCCCATCTATCCCAAATAGATACACCCATCCTCATAGAATCCTATTCATTCTTGCTGACTGACTTTCGTAAAGTTGTGTAGTGATATGCAGGAAAAGCATGCAGAAACTGTCTTCTACTTCACAGCTTGAATTTTAATCTTTGCATTCTTGAGTCAGACCCTGTTTCTCCAGAGTGTTTATTATTAGGTTTAATTCTCTGATATAAATCTTAGAGTCAGTATATAGTTGACTGGTGATAGTTAACTAGATTGAGAAGATCACTAGCATCCTCCTCTGTCTGCTTCTGTCTTTCTCTCCCTTTCACTTGAGCTCTGCTAAAAAACTACTAGACAGTTTTGCCAAAATTGGAAAGGAGCACAACATAGTTTTTAGAAAATCAAATTATGAAAAACAGATTGTATCTGTCATGTTGTTTGCATATCCCAAGTACAACATGGGTATACACAAATTATATCAAAAAACTTTTGAGACACTATCTAGAAGATACATTGGGCTTTATGTTTAAAAAATTCATAAGTTTTATGTACTTGAAGAACTGTATTTAATCACACGTTGGTTTTATTGCTATTAAGTATTTGAAATTACTTAACCGTATTGTTTTCTTAGTGTTGGAAGAATGACTCAGTGAAGGTTTGTGAACTGTTAACTTAGTACAAACGATTTTCTGTGGATTAGGTGTCACACTAGATCTGAATAATCAGTCCCCAGAAGCATGGCCGTAAATCTGTCAAATGTCACAACCTGGTGCTTGCTTGAGCTTATCAAGTCATAAGCCTTTTCTGTTTATTAAACTGAGTTCAAGGAATGCAAGGAGAATATGACCCACCATATCTCTATTGCATTTTAATCACACAAAAAACCAAATTTCTTCCAGTTAAATACTCCATAATCTGAAAAACACTGATAGTGTAACACGTTTATTCAAACATTCTAGCAAATCATTAGCCATGTATAACACTTGACATAGAACACTCAGATTCTATTTAGCCAAGTTTGACCTTGCTAATATTTTAAGTGAGTTTTTATATATGTATAACATTATACATTCATAATGTAATAGCAATATTATACATACAAATATATGTATATACGTGATCTTTATGCACAAAAATATTTTAATGTAAACCTCTAAGGAATTAACAAAAGAACTGGAAATCAGAAGACATGGATTTTGAGGACACCTGGGTGGTTTGGTCAGTTGAGCATCTGACTTCAATTCAGGTCATGATCTCACGGTTCGTGAGTTCGAGCCCCGCATTGGGCTCTGTGCTGACAGCTGAGAGCCTGGAGCCTGCTTCGGATTCTGTGTCTCCCTCTCTCTCTGCCCCTCCCCCACTCATGCTCTGTCTCTCTCAAAAATAAGTAAACATTAAAAAAATTTGAAAAAAAGACATGGATTTTCTCATTTTGTTTTTTGATATTTTTGTCCTAATTATTAAATCAATACATATACATACAATGCTCATTTTAACAATGAGTGAACATAAAGAAAAATGTTAGTAGTCTCTCCCTCCTTGCTTTCCTAACTCCTTCCTTCTAGTAACCAAGAGTAACAATTAGTTGGGTATTCTCCCATATCTTTCTCTCAGACAACAGAGTTTTATAGATAATATTTTGCCCATGACCTCACTGCAACATGGAGCACAAGACTCAAAGGCTTCGGTATCCTCTTGCCAAAAATAAGAATGATTCAAAACCACAATGAGATATTATTTTACACCCATTAGGATGGTTAAGATAAAAAAAAAGACAGAAAATAACAAGTGTTGGTACAGATGTGGAGAAATGAGAACCCTGGTACATCGCTGATGGGAATGCAAAATGGTGCAGCCACTTGGAAAACAGTTTGGCAGCTCCTCAAAATGTTAAATATAGAGTTACTATATGACCCAGCAATTCTACAGCTAGGTGTAGATGCAAGAGAAATGAAAACTTTGTCCACGCCAAAACAAATGTTCTTAACAGCATTACTAATCATGGCCAAGAAGTAGAAACAACCTAAATGTCCATCAACTGATGAATGGATAAACAGAATGTGGTGTATCACACAATAGAGTATTATTCGGCCATAAAAAGGAATGAGGTACTGACACATGTTACAACATGGGTGAAACTTGAAAACATTATGTCAAGTGCAAGAAACAAGTCACAAAAGACCACATAGTGTGTGATTCTGTGTACGGGAAATGTCCAGGCAGATCATCAGAGACAAAAAATAGATTAAAGCTTACCAGGGCTAGGTTATCAGACTTCTGTCAGTCTGGAAATATTCTATAATTAGATTCTGGTTGGGTGCACAACTCTGTGAATATACTAAAGCTCACTGGTATGAGGGTGATGTCAAATTTCAGTAGGGTGAGATTGCCAATACCATCACATAAACAGGAAGTCTGGAGATGGAGGCACTTTGGGACTAGGTTAATGATTTCAATTACAGATAACACTGATTGCTGGACATCAGAAATGAAATGTCCAGCAACTGAAGCTAGGGGACCGAAGTTGAGGAGCAGTCCTGCTTACATCTTGGGTCTTTATAGTGTGACAGCTGACATCATAAAGTTGGACAAAGTTTCTGAGGGAGGGCTGGGGAAAGGAGCAGACGGCTGAGAACTGGTCCTTGAGGGATCTGCCACTGTCCTGGGATGGGAAGAATCAAGGAAGCAACTGACAGAGAAGGAAGGATTATGCCAAAATCTCTTCAATTCTTTGAACTACAGGAAGAAAAGGTTTTGGGGAGGAGCAAAGAGTGGTAAACTGTTTCAAAAGTAATGAGAAAATGGAATTTGAATTATTTATCATCAGCATCATTAAAATACATGATAAATTTTAAGTAATCAGAGTATGAATAGTGATAATAGCAATACCATTTATATAAACTTTACAAAAATATTTTCACAGACATTATTGAAATCCATTGATTTATTCAACAGATATTTATTGGATGTTGGTTATATGCAAGGCATGTATGCTAGGAGAGAGTAGTATAAAATATAATTTGGTTCTTGCCTTCTTGGAACTCAAAGTTTAGCTTTCGTTAGCATTTCTAACAGATCCTTGAGTGAATTATAAGCAAACCTCTGTGTTAAGAATGTTTCTTAGTGGATTTTTCTATGGTAAGAATATTCCTTTTTTCTGGGTCAAGAAATGTAAATGAAATCAAACAATAAGAAGTCATAGACCTTATGTCCTTTCTCCAGGAAGCATGGAGATCTGCGAAGATACATCCCAATATCAGCTAACTCTCGTTCTGATATGGATGGCAGGTTGATGACATTAGTAAACTAGCCAGACCATCTAAACCCTTGCTACTTAATGTATGGTCTACGGACTAGTTGTGACAGCATCACCTGGAAGCTTCTTAGAAATGCCTTATCTTGTTTTCTATCCCAGATCGGCTAATTCCAACTCTGCATTTTAGCAAATCCTCAAGTGTTTCCTATGCACGTTCGAAGTCTGTGAAGCACTGATCTATGCTACTTTCTTAAATGCAACACAGAAATATTTTTCTTCTCAGAGAAAGGGAGCTAAAAGTAGGGAACAAATATTTACTGCAGATCTGTTATGTAATAGGTACTATAAGTCTCCCCAATGTTTTGTCATATGATACTTAATATAACAATAGAGGTAGAATTTATTGCTACCAAGGAGCAGATGAAAAAACAGAGGCTCAAGTGGCACCATTGTCACCCGCCTAGGAAGTGCTAGGACTGACATTTGATGTCAGGTGTTTCCATCTCCAAAGCCTTTCCTATTACACCAAACTACCTTTTAAGCATATGAAAGAAGGCATTCTAAAACCTTCCAGAATAAAATGTTACTTAAGAATTTCACTAAGGAAAGCATGATTCAGAATCATATAACTATCAACATTGAGATCTATCTTATCATCGCAAAGTGCTTTCTTTGTTAATCTTCACAAAATCAGGTTAGGCAAAAATTACCTCCATTCTGTAAACAAAAAAGCTGAAGCTCAAAGTACCTAAAAATTTGTACACAGTCATAAAGCCGTGAGTCAGAGTCAGAATGAGGGTGAAAAGGCTTGACTATTCACTGCTAATGTTCTGGCAGACTAGTCTCTAAAGTCATTTAGGTGCTTAGAAAGCCAAGGTAACTCTTTTACAGCTGTTGGCTGTAGTAGTTTGGAGCCAGCTGGGTTGCTATTTGGGACATTCAACTTTTGCTAACATGACTGCATAAAACCATGTGGAATTCACCCATCATTATGGATGCCTTTGCCCTGTACTATCCACAAATATGTATTAATTTATGAGGTCGTATGATCAAATCTTTAGAAGAGTGTACAAGGCTCAGCATGATGTGACCCTTGGACCCCCTGCCTATTCTGTCATCTTATGTGACTTGGTTCTTGGCTCTGGATGCCCAGCTTCCGTGGCATTCTCTTATCACTTCCTAGTATAGGCTGTGCGTCTTCCCAACTCAGCTCCTTTGCACAGGCTGCTTCTTTGTCTTCTAATGCTCACTCTCCTCTTCCTTGGCTTATGTTTATTCATTCCTTCTTCAGGCCTCACCCTTAATTTCACTTCCTTAGGGAAGCTTTCCCTAACCCCTTGGTCCAGGTCAGGCTCCCCTGTTGGACACTTTCATAATCCCCTGTACTTCTCCATCATGGCACTTATAGTGTAATTAATTATTTGGTTGATTATTTCTTCAAGGTGTAACTTGCTCCACTAAGCTGTGAATTCTAAGAAGGCAAGTACGGTATTTTATTTTAAACTACTGTCTCCTAGCACACATGCCTTGCACATAATCCAATAAATATTTGTTGAATAAATCAATGGATTTCAATAATGTCTGTGAAAATAGTTTTGTAGATTGTAAAGTTTTATATAAGTGCTATTGCTATTATCATTATTTATACTCTGGTGTTTGAAATTTGTCTTGTATTTTAATGATGTTGATGATAAATAATGAATTTGTATATGTTAAATTAATTGTAATATATTTTCTTTTAATAGCTGATCCTAACTTTAGCACACCTGATGGTTTTTTATACGATATGCATAAGAAGGGCAAAAGTTAACCAGGCAAAGACAGGCAGATTTTCATTCGACTGTGACAGGAATCCTAACCAAATAGAAATGATTTAAACTTCTCACCTGACCTCTTGCTCATAAAATGATGAGTCAATCCTAAGAGATTCACACTTAATCCAGAAGAATTTTGGCAATTTTTCTGGTACTACTTGTTCCTAGGAGACAGTATGTGTTTGCAGACAAATGTGTTTGCTTTTTTTTTTGTCAGAAAACATAGACTATGTTACACAAGATGCTTCCAACTTCTGCCATAGTCGCTAAGACATTAAGATAAATTTTAATTTATTAGTTCCAACTTCAACTCTTCAAAGCCTGGTATTCTCTACTCCTTGGCTCTTTTTAAGTGATTTCTGTTCTGTTCTGTGTACCAAATAGACCAAGTCTCTGCCCTCAGGAACTTACATTCTAGCAAAATAATAACAATAGCTAACTTTTATTAAGAATTTATTATATGCCAGACACTGTGCTGGGAACCTTGTGCAAATAATCTCATATAATCCTCACAATCCCATGAATAGAACCATTATTATTTTCACCCTCATTTTAAGGAGAGAGGAGAGGTTAGGTAGTTTACTCAAAGTCAAGTTTAAAATTTATTAGATATAGGGGCGCCTGGGTGGCTCAGTCGGTTAAGCGTCTGATTTCAGCTCAGGTCATGATCTCACAGTTCGTGAGTTCGAGCCCCACGTCGGGCTCTGTGCTGACAGCTCAGAGCCTGGAGCCTGCTTCACATTCTGTGTCTCCCTCTCTCTCTGCCCCTTCCGTGCTCATGCTCTGTCTCTCTCTGTCTCAAAAATAAATAAACATTAAAAAAAATTAAAATTTATTAGATATAAACCAGGATGATGTTCATGGCCTTTAGCAGCAGCTAAAGGACATTCAGTATTCAGAATGGATACTGACTATGACTTGGCAGCAGGGTCTAGGAGGCCAGTGAATTCCCTTTACTTCCTGGATTACGGACTGTTCCAGGGGTTGTGGGGGAGGGGTAGATAGATCAGGAAATTAATTGAATTTCAGTGCTGAATTTAAAACAAGACATTTGTAAGAGTTTGGTAATTAAATAGAGTATTAGAGAATCAATTCTGCAGACACATTATTCTGCCTGACACTGCTTAAGCCCCTTGGGGTAGGTAGAACAAGAATGAGGATGTGATCTCTCATCTCAAGGAGCTCAGAACTGGGAGACCTGAGAGTTTGTCTTGGTGCTGATCTCAGGAGTTGGGTCACCTTGAGAGAGTCACCAGCTTTTTGGACTTCTTGGAGAATGGGTTAGTTTTCTAACCGGTAAAACTCAGGTGGGGGGGTAGCACAGTGATCTATTTTTATGGAGCCTTAAATCATTAATGACCACTTTTAAGGGTGTTCAGCTTTCTTCACATACATGGAATGTCCCATTTAGCTGATACTGTTTTCTTTTTACAGTGGTGCTGTGATAGCTTGAATTTGAAACTCTACAAGGTAATAACATTGTTCCAAACTGTTTAAATCATTTAGACCAAGTAAACCCTGTACACAAATATGTAATTACATGAATTGCTGTTATTGATGTTAGAATGAAACTGTTTACCCAATGGAAACTAAAGGTGTTCTCTAATTAAAGTCTTTTAAAATCATGCTGATATTTGTACAGTTTAGATCATAATTATGCTAAAATAATTCTTGGTGCTTCAGGGAACATGTGGCTATAGAAAATAATAATGTTGTTATAATTATTTTCAGTGTGTATTTAATGATGTAATATTTTATGCAATAGTAATGTTCAGATGCAACCGGTTGTTAATGATGTGATTGTTGAAAACAGTAAACTCCATTATCATTAAAAAATCTGTGACTGAGCATTCTACTTTTTGTTGTATATGCTAAAGCATTTTTTTCATGTGTATGATAAATATCATGTATTGTTTTCATATACGGTTCCTCACCTATATAAATACACCAGAATAGAACTTTCCAAGGTTCACACTTAGAGTGCATTCAGAATGCACACACTCTGGTATTTATCCTTCCTCACAGACCACACATATTTCTGAATACTGTCAGTAACTGACGTGATGGCAACTGGAACAACAGGAACTAGAGAGATGAGTAAAGAAGAAAAAGATTGACATGACATCTCATCTCCCAGGCCTAATTCCTTTACTACTGGTAGCATGCTACTCCACACCTTTGTTTATTACTTTTAAAGCCTGGATGAACTATACTCAATGAAAGCACTACACCTACTTTAATTACTGAACAAGTCTGCTTTGTTCAAATCTTCAAGGCCCTTGCAGCTGGACATGTGCATGTTCAGAATAATGAGACTAAAAAAGTCCTCATTTTGTGGTGTATGAATATATCCACGGAGGAGGACATTCAGCGTTGCTTGTCACAGACAATTCATGGTATAGTGCTGCAGTGTGGGAAAGCTGGAAAGTGTTCACGATCCAAAGGCAGGTGGACCTGGGTTCAGATCACGGTTCTGAAACTTATTAGCTATGACTGTGGTCAAGATACTTAACTTCTCCAAGCCTCCATTTCCGTAGACCTTGGCTTCTCAACAGTGGCACTATTGACGTTTTAATAATTCTTAGCTGTGAGGAAATTTCCCATGAATTGTAGGATGTTTGGCATCTCTACCCACTAGCTGCCAGTATCAGTTCCCCCTAGTCATGACAATAAAAAATGTCTCCAGACATTGCACATTTCAATAGAGTAAATCACCCCTTTTTAGGATTCACTGCTTCAGATGTTAAGTGTTGGGTTATAGAACCCACTTCATACCTTTGAAGATGTCCATATTCTGGTGCTTGGAACCTACAAATGTGTAACTTTAATGATAAAAGGGGATTCAGGTTGCAGACAAAATAAAGGTGCTAATAAATTGACCATAAGACAGGAAGATTATTCTGGATTATCTGAGAATATCTAATGTAATCACAAGGGTCCTTAAAAATAAAAGGATAAGAGAGAAGAGGTCAGATGGTGCAGTGTGAAAAGAACTTAGATTGAATTTTCTAGCTTTGAAGATGGGTGGAGGGGTCCACAAGCCAAGGAATGTAGGCAACTTTAGAAGTTAGAAAAGGCAAGGAAACAGATCTTACCACAAGTGTATGGGAGGGAACACAGCCCTACCAATACTTTAATTTTATCTCAATGAGGCCCATGTCAGACTTCTGTCCTAAAAAAACAGGAAGATACCTGTTGTTTTAAACCACCAAGGTTATGGTAAATTGTTATTGCAGCAATAGAAAATTAATACAATAGAACTATTGCGAAAATTATGAGATAATGCATATTATTACTATTGCCAGAAAAATAGTAAGTGCTCAACCAATATTAGTGATACTCTTTGGTTAAGAAAAAAAGATTGGGTTATGTCACATTTATCTGTAAATTTTATGCCTTAGGCCTTTAAATTTTTTTTTTTTTTTATTTTTGTCTGCATGAGAGAGAGAGTGACTGGGGTAGGGTTAGAAAAGAGGAGGACAGAAGATCTGAAGCAGGCTCTGTGCTGACAATGCAGATCTCATGAACCACGAGATCATGACCTAAGCTGAAGTCAGACACTCAACAGACTGAGCCACCCAGGTGCCCCTGCCCTAGGCCTTTTAAAAGGATTCATGAAACTGAAGGATACCAGACACCCTCTCCCTAATCCTAACCCAAACTCTAGCCATAACCCTAACTCTAACCCTAACCCTTAACTACTAACCACTAACCCTAATCCTAACCCTAACCTTAACCCTAACTCTAACCTTAAAGTTATCCCTCTGGAGAGGTCTCTGAACTGCAGGATAATAGGCACATACCCTCACAGTGTCCCTAACCCTAACACTAATCATTATTATGGTCCTAAACTAAACTTTAACCTTAGATCTGAGGGGAAAAGAAAAAAGATTTGGTATATATATATATATATATATATATATATATATATATATATACATACACACACACACACACACACACACACACACACACACACAATGAAATATTACTTAGCCATAAAAAAGAATAAAATCTTTTCATTTGCAACAACATGGGTGGAGCTAGAGAGTATTCTGCTAAGTGCAATAAGTCAGTTGGAGAAAGACAAATGCCATATCACTTCACTCACATGTAGAATTTAAGAAACAAAATAAATAAGCAAATGGGGAAGAAGAAGGAATGGAGAGGCAAACCAGAAACAGGCTCTTAACTGTAGAGAACACATTGATGGTTACCAGAGGGGAGGTGAGTGGAGAAATGGGTGAAATAGGTAATAGGGATTAAGGAGTGGACTTGCTGTGATGAGCACTGGGTGTTGTATGGAAGTGTTGAATCACTATATTGTACACCTGAATCTAATATTACACTGTATACTAGCAAACTGGAATTAAAATAAAAACTTAAAAAATATTAAAAAAAGGATTCATAGATTTCATGCAACATGCTATCTGGACATGCTACTTGTTCAACTGTAGCAAGAAATTCTTCATTCTGCCTTGATATTCAAGCTGTTGCTTATGTGTTTCAACCTACAATTCTGTGCTCTATATCCCCAGCTCTCTGAGTCCTTGACTCCATTATCCTCTAAGGTCTTCCTTTTTGTAGTCATTACTCTAGTCATGTATCTTTGGCTCTGTCCTTTGAGCTCTCTTTTGAGTGTGATAGTTTTCTTATTTTATGGGTCTTGCACAACAGTGATAATAAGGCATGTAAGCCTATGTCTCAAACCTACAGAAGCAAACCCCCTTCCTGGGATAGAAACAGGACAACTGGGATAGCTTTGTTTTATGCATTGTGGTGTTCTGTTGTTTGGTGCCATTACATTTATTTTTTTTCCATCAAGTTTTTTATTTAAATTCTGGTTGGTTAACATACAGTGTTAGAATTTAGTGATTCATCACTTACATACAACACCCAGTGCTCATCGCTACTAATGCCCCTCCTTAACTCATCAACCATTTAACCCATCCCCCTGCCTACTTCCCCTCCAGTAACACTCAGTTTGTTCTCTATAGTTAAGAGTCTGTTTCCTGGTTTGCCATCCCTCTCCCCCTTTCCCCCACATGTTCATCTGTTTTGTTTTTTAAATTCCACATATGAGTGAGCCATTACGCTTAGAATCATTACGTTTTCCCAGTAGACTGATCAATGTCTCTGTCTCCAGTAATTTTCTTTTCTCTGAAGTCTACTTTATCTGATATTAATATAGCCATTACTGTTTTTTTTAAATTAATGCTTGCATGATATATCTTTTCCCATATTTTAACCTTCAACCTACTTGCACAATTGTATTTGAGGTGAGTTTCTTATAGATAGCCTACCATTGGATCATATTTTTAAATCCATTATGCAATCCCTGTCTCTTAAGTGGTATAATTAGATGATTTACATTTAAAGTAATTTTGATTATGTTAGGATTTAAGTCTACCATTTTATTACTTGTTTTCTACTTGTTACCTATTTCTCATTCCACTGTTTCTATTTTTACCCTCCTCTGGGTTACTTGAATGTTTTTAGGATTCCATCTTGATTTATTATTGTCTTTTTTAGTACATCACTTGATATAGTTTTCTTAATGACTGCTTTAAGTAATACAATATACATATATAATTTATTATAATCTACTGGTATAAATGTTTTCCCACTTTGAGAAAACATACTTCTATTTAGGCCTCTTTACCCTTTCCACCTTTTAAATATAGGTGGGTTTTTTTTTAATATAGTTTTCTTACATGTTACAATACATTGAGCACCACATCAGGTGCTGTTATGCTTTTTGTTTCCATCATCAAAATGATTTAAGAAACATGAGGCATAAGGATAACAATGCAATAGCTTGAGAGTCCAGAAATAAACACTGACATTTATTGTTAATTAATTTCCAACAAGGGTGTCAAGATAATTCAATGGGGGAATAATAATCTTTTTAACAAACGATGCTGGGACAACTGAGGGGGCATGCCAGAATCTCATCAATTCTCTGAACATCAGGAAAAAAAGATTTCAGGGGGAAAAAAGAGGGGAGTAAACTGTTTCAACAGCTATTGAGAAAATGGAAATGGAGTTATTTATCATCGACATCGTTAAAATATAAGATAAATTTCAAGCAATCAGAGTATTAATGATAACAGCAATGCCAGTTATATAAAATTTTTATAGTTCACAAAAATATTTTCATAGACATTATTTAAATCCATTGATTTATTCAACAAATATTTATTGGACATTGGTTTGTGTAAGGCATGTGTGCTAGCCTAGCTTTCCACTGGTTTCTATAGGACACCCATACTATCAACATCAGAAGCAACAACAACTGACACAAATTTCAGAACATTCACAGTGACTCCAGCTCATGTGTATGAACTCTAGCTTATATTTGCTTTCCCTACACTTATGTCAATTTCCCCTTCCCATTGCCTGTCCTGTAGACTTCAAGTTTTAGCATCAGAAGCAGAAAACAACAGCCCCACAGAGATTTATTAAGCTTTACAATTACATAATATCACACTGCTATAACCAATTCTCTTATGTATATATGTATATCCTAGTGGTATTGCCTCTCTGATTGAACTCTGACAGATACACTAAAACAAATAATCCTTTGCCAGTTTACTACAGACTTCTCCAAACTGGGCTTTCATTATTTTAACCAACAATTTGGATTGGTGACTTAGTTATTTTTTAAGTAAATATTTTATTTTAGAATAGTTTTAGGTTTATAGAAAAATTGGGAAGATAGTACAGACAGTTTCCAATTTCCCCAATCCTTAGTTTACCCTATTATTTTTAATAACAGCTTTATTGAGATATAATTCACATACCATACCATTCACCCATTTAAGGTATACACTCCAATGGCTTTTAGTATATTCACAGAGTTGTGCAATCATCATCACAATCAATTTTAGAACATTTTTATTTTCTCCCCCATGAAAAACCTGTACCTACTAGTAGGCATTTTTCCTCCCACCCTAGGCAACCACTAGCCTACTTTTTTTCTCTCTGGATTTGCCTATATTGGACATTTCACATACTTTGAATCATCCAATATGTGGTCCTTTGTGACTGGCATTTTTCACTGACACTATGTTTTCTGAATTCATTTATCTTTTACCAAGTATTGTTATTTCATTTCTTTTTATTACTGAATACTATTCCATAGTATAGATATGCCAGCTTTTTAAAAATCCATTATTTATTTATTTATTTATTATTATTTTTTAAATTTACATCCAAGTTAGTTAGCATATAGTACAATAATACTTTCTGGAGTAGAATCCAGTGATTCATATCCTACATATAACACCCAGTGGTCCTCCCAACAAGTGTCCTCCTTAATGCCCCTTGCCCATATACCCCATCCCCCCATGAAACCCCTCCAGCAACGCTGTTTGTTCTCTATATTTAAGAGTCTCTTATGGGGGCGCCTGGGTGGCGCAGTCGGTTAGGCGTCCGACTTCAGCCAGGTCACGATCTCGCGGTCCGTGAGTTCGAGCCCCGCGTCAGGCTCTGGGCTGATGGCTCGGAGCCTGGAGCCTGTTTCCGATTCTGTGTCTCCCTCTCTCTCTGCCCCTCCCCCGTTCATGCTCTGTCTCTCTCTGTCCCAAAAATAAATAAAAAACGTTGAAAAAAAAATTAAAAAAAAAAAAAAAAAAAAAGAGTCTCTTATGTTTGTTCCCCTCCCTGTTTTTATATTATTTTTGCTTCCCTTCCCTTATGTTCATCTGTTTTATATTTAAAATTCAACATATGAGTGAAGCCATATATTTATCTTTCTTTCTCTGACTGACTTATTTCGCTTAGCATAATACACTCTAGTTCCATTCACATAGCTGCAAATGGCAAGATTTCATTCTTTTTAATCACCAAGTAATATTCCATTGTGTATATATGCCACTTCTTCTTTATACATTATCAGTCGATGGACACTTGGGCTTTTACCATACTTGGGCTATTGTCAATAGTGCTGATATAAACATTGGGGTGCATGTGCCCCTTCGAAACAGCATACTTGTATCCTTTGGATAAGTACCTAGTAGTGCAATTGCTGGGTCATACGGTAGTCCTATTTTTAATTTTTTGAGGAAACTCCATACTGTTTTCCAGAGTGGCTGCACCAGTTTACATACCAGAAAAATCCATTTATTAATTGATGGACATTTGGGTTACTTCTACTTTTGGGCTGTTAATGAATAATGCTGCTATGAACATTTGTGTACTAGTTTTGGATGGACATACATTTTCATTTCTCTTGGGTATATACCTATGAGTGGGATTGCTAGGTTTATGTTTTGTATTTTGAGGAACTTCCAGACTGTTTTCCAAAGTGACTTCTACTTACATTTCTACTGGGAGTGTAGAAGGGATTATTATCTGTCTCTTTTTTTTTTATTATTAGAGCTATTCTTTTGATTATAGGGTGTGAACTGGAAGCTCATTGTGGTTTTGATTTGCATTTCCCTTATGACTAATGACACTGAGCATCTTTTCCTGTGCTTTGGTGGCCACATGTATATCTTCTTAGGAGAAAAGTCTATTCACATCCTTTGCTCATTGTTAAATTGAATTATTTATCTTTTTATTATTGAATTGTAAGAGTTCTTAATATGTTCCAGATACAATTCCCTTATCAGATATATGATTTGCAAAAATTTTCTCCCATTTTCATGTTCCTGATGGTGTCTTTTGAATCACAAAAAACTTAATGTGGATAATGTCTAATTTATCTTTTCATTGCTGTTGTTACTTGTGCTGGGAACATCAACTTTTAAGTGAAATCCTGAACATTAATCTGTTTCATAACACTTTCATTGGCAGTTGAATCATTTAAATACAAAACAAAACTTAGTTTGATAAACTTGGTATCCCATTAGGTATAAAAGGATAGAAAAGCTGGGGTATAAGTTGAGGGTATACCAAGTAGAACTGTCCCATCATAGCTACATTTACATCAAATGAACTGAGAGCATGTGTACAAGGTACCACAAATGTCTGTTAGAGTTGAATCCGTGCACCACTGAGATATGCTCTACTGACAACCAACCACTTACAATGGGGGTTGCACATAATCTCTTAAAGAACAGATTTACAGTGGGAGGGTCAGTGAAACAAGTCATAGTTCCTGTTCTTGCACCTGTTCCCAAGACTACAACTTGTATTCTTCATCCTTCTCCTCCTCAACCCATTTAATATTTTCCCTATACTTGGCCATTATTTCAGCCTCTCTGGATTCTCTGCCTGGTGGAATCACCAATACCTTCATCTCTGGGGGTACTGAGGCTTTGACTGTCTTATTCCATCAGGCCATAGTTAGTGCATTCACTGTTTATTATTATTCACTGGGAATGGAAACACTAAGGGATGTTCCAATTAGTCCTTCAAGTTGCAAGCTCTTTCCTGACCCAGAAAGTAGCAGCAACCTTGTAATCACAGTCAATTATTACAAACAATAGAATAAGTCCTTTCTTTGCTTGTTGACCCAAGAACACAAGAAGTCTAAAGTGACCAGGCATTAGCTGTAGTTGTGGGTTCAGTGAAACATCATTATGTGACTGGTGAAAGTATTCCCTCCTCTTTGGGAATGAGGACATCTAATCCAGAGTTGCAGAGGTGGGAAACATATATTCTGCAAGTGGGCTCATGAAAGTGATGCTGAGAGGAGCTTGATTTCTGGACTTGTGAAATGCACTTTTGAAGAGCAGGTACGGTACATCACGCATTTGTTCAATGCATATATCACATCCTGAAGGACTCTGCAGCAACACTGTGGGACCTTGTCTCCAAGCTGGCACCTTAACTGAGACATTCCAAAGATCTATCAGGCTGATGCTCTGGGGAATGTGGTATGTGGAGAATTAGTGTGTCCCATGGCCATATGCCTATGGTCACACACCCTTTTGCTGTGAAATGGTTTCTTCAGTCTGTGACAGTGTTTCACAGGATCTCATGTTGGTAAAGTACATTCTATAAGCCCTTAGAGAGTGGTGCTGTCAAAACTGCAGGCAGACTCAACAAGAAAAAAAAAAAAAAGAAAATACCCAAATAAACAAAATCAGAAATGAGAGATGAGAAATAACAACTGACACTGTAAAAACACAAAGGATTATAAGAGAATACTACTAAAAATTATATGCCAACAAATTAGAGAACCTAGAAGAAGTGGATAAATTCCTAGAAGCATACAATCTTCCAAAACTTAACCAGAAAGAAATAGAAAATCTGAACAGTTATAAGTAATGAAACTGAATTGGTAATAAAAAAAATGACCAAAAAATAGAAGTCAAGGAACAGATGGATTCACAGGTGAATTCTACCAGACCTTTAAAAAAGTGTTAATACTTATTCTCCCCCAACAATTCCAAAAAATAGAAGCTTCAAATATATTCCACAAGGCCAGGATTATCCTGATACCAAAATCAGACAGATACTACAAAAAAAGAAAACTATATGCCAATATCCCTGATAAACAGAGATGCAAAAATCATTAACAAAATATTACCAAATTGCATACAGCAATACATTCACAAGATCATTCACCATGATCAATGGGATTTATTCCTGGGATGAAAGGATAGTTCAATATTTTCAAATCAATTGATGTCATACACCACATCAACAAAACGAGGATAAAAATTATATGATCATCTCAATAGATGCAGAAAAAGCATTTGATGAGATTCAACATCCATTCATGATAAAAACTCTCAACAAAGTGGGGTTAGAGGAACATACTTCAAAACAACAAAGGCCATATATGAAAAACCCACAGCTAACATCATACTCAATGGTGAAAAACGGAGAGCTTTATCTCTAAGGTCAGGAACAAGACAAGGATGTCCATTCTTGCCAGCTTTACCCAGTGTAGTACTGGAAGTTCCAGCCACAGCAATCAGAAAAGAAAAAAGAAATAAGAGGCATCCATACTGGCAAAGAAAAAGTTAAACTGTCATCATTTGCAGACAATGTGATACTATACATAAAAAAACCTAAAGACTCCAGCAAAAAAACTACTAGAATAAACGAATTCAATAAAGTGACATGATACAAAATTAATAACCAGAAATCAGTAGTGTTTCTGTACACTAATAACAAAGTAGGAGAAAGAGAAATTAAGAAAAAAACACCATTTACAATTGTACCAAAAAAGAATAAAACACCTAGGAATAAACTAAACCAAAGAAGTGAAAGTCCTGTACTTCAAAGACTATAAAACATTGATGAAAGACATTGAAGAAATTGAAGATGACACAAACAAATGCAAAGGTATTCCATGCTCATGAATCGGAAGAATTAATATTGTTAAAATGTCCGTATCACCCAAAGTAATCTGCAGATTCAATACCATCCCTATCAAAATACCAACAGTATTTTTCACCAAACTAGGACAAATAATACTAAAATTTGTATGGAACCACAGAAGATCCTGAATAGCCAAAGCAATCCTGAGAAAGAAGAACAAATCTGGAGGTATCACAATACCAGGTTTCAAGATATATTACAAAGTTGTTGTAATCAAAAAGTATGGCAATGGCAAAAAAATAGACACATAGATCAATAGAACAGAATAGAAACCCTAGAAATAGACCCATGATTATATGGTCAATTAATCTTTGACAAAAGAGGCAAGAATATACCATGGGGGAAAGTTTTTTCAACAAATGGCTTTGGGAAAACTGAACAGCTACCTGTAAAAGAGTGAAACTGGACCACTTTGTAACATCATACACAAAAATAAACTCAAAGTGGATTAAAGACTTAAATGTTGAGACCTGAAATCATAAAAATCCTAGAAGAGGACACAGACAGTAATTTCTTTGACACTGGCCATAGCAACATTTTTCTGGCTATGTCTCCTCAGGCAAGGAAAACAAAAGCAAAAATAAACTTTTGGGAGTACATCAAAATGAAAAGTTTTTCCACAGCAAAGGAAACCAACAAAACTAAAAAAAAGACAACCTACTGCATGAGAGAATATATTTACAAATGATATATCTGATAAGGGCTTAATATCCAAAATACATAAAGAACTTATACAACTGAACACCAAAAAAACCCAATCAAATTAAAAAATGGGCAGAGGAACTGAATAGACATTTTCCCAAAGAAAACATATAGATGGCCAACAGACACTTGACAAAGTCTCAGCATCACTAACCATCATGGAAATGTATATCAAAACCACAGTAAAATATCATCTCACACCTGTCAGAATGGCTAAAATCAAACGGACAAGAAATAACAAGTGTTGGCGAGAATGTGGTGAAACAGGCACTCTCGTGCACTGTTGGTGTGAGTGTAAATTGGTACAAGCACTGTGGAAAGCAGTATGAAGGGTCCTCAAACCTAAAAATAGAAATATCATATGATCCAATAATTCCACCATTGGGTATTTGACCAAAAGAAAATGAAAAACATTAATTCAAAAGGTATATGTACTTCTATGTTTATTGCAGTATTTACAACAGCCAAGATATGGAAGCAACCTAAGTGTCCATCAATAGACAAATGGATAAGAAAAATGTGGTATACATATACAATGGGATATTATGCAGCCATAAAAAATATCATGAGATCATTCGGACTCCACTCTGTCAGTGTGGAGACTGCTTGGGACTCTCTCTCCCTCTCTCTCTGCCTCCTCCTGTGCTCTCTCTCTCTCTCTCTCTCTGTCTCAAAATAAATAAATAAACTTAAAAATATTATGAGATCTTGCCATTTGAGACCAAATGGATGGACCTAGATGGTATCATGCTAAGTGATATAAATCAGTCAGACAAAGACAAATACCATATGATTCCACTCATATGGTATCTAAAAATACCTCAAAAAATGAACAAACCAAAAGCAGAATGAGACCTATAAATACAGAGAACAAACTGGTGGAAGTAGGTAGGGGAATGGGCAAAATGAGTGAAGGGGAGTGGGAGGTACAGGCTTCCAGTTATGGAATGAGTAAGTCATAGGAATAAAAGGCACAGCATAAGGAATATAGTCAATGATATTGTAATAGTGACATGTCAGGACAGATGGTATCTACACTTGTGAGCACAGCATAATGTATAAATTTATCAAATCACTACATCACACACCTGAAACTAATGTAACATTGTGTGTCAACTCTACTCAAAAAAAAAAAAATAGCAAAGAAAAAAAAAGTACTGCAGGCAGGGAAGTCACATCCTTATTCATCCTTAGTCAAAGACTAATTACTGCTCCTCCAGGATTGAAAAGATCCACAATAATCAGTTTATCCAAGAGACTAGCTGGTCTTCTCAGGGGTTACTATGTATATATATATATATATATATATATATATATATATATATATATATATGTATATATATGTATATTTTTTTAATGTTTATTTATTTATGAGAGAGAGAGAGACAGACAGAGCATGAGTGGGGGAGGGACACAGAGATAGAGAGACACAGAATCTGAAGCAGGTTCCAGGCTCTGCATTGTCAGCACCGAGCCCAACGCAGGGCTTGAACTCATGCACCTTGAGATCATGACCTAAGCTGAAGTCAGATGCTTAACTGACTGAGCCACCCAGGTGCTCCTCAGGGGCTACTATACTGAGAACACAGCTTTGGTCTCCATTTGTTGCTTCCCAGTTCTGTATTCAGCAGTGGCATCTATGGGAACAGAGCCTGTAATGCTGTGCCCATTTTTAACTTCCAGTGCTGCCACCATGGCTACCCTGTGTGTGGACACATTGTTCAAGCACTGGGTCAGCTAAGAAGAGTTACTCAGTTCACCCGGTTGCAGTGTTTCATCTACAGTGGGTGTTTTCTGGTGGCTACTAAAGCAAACCAAAAAGCTCTACTTCTCTGTGCCTACTCCCAGTGAAAAGAACAGCCCTGCCTAAGTTTAAAGCTAAGTTCTCTTTTCTGCTTATTATGGATCTTTGATAAGAAATACAATTGCTGAGAAGTCTGTTTTGCTTGCTGTTTGCTACGAGCATTGTGAAACCTTTCCTGAATGTAACTCACTATGTAATAGAGTAAGTTGTGAAACTTCCTAAATGTAGTCTGGTGTGTAATAACACACCTAGTGTGTGTATTACACACCTAGTCTGGTGTGTAATAGAATAAGTGACTGTACATGAACTAACCAGCATTTCTCGCTTCTGTAAACCTGCTTGCTTAACACATCCCTCCCCTTCCCCCTTTTTCCTCCTGCCACAAGTAACGGACAAAGCCTTCCCGCCAAAGGACAAAGGACGCCCAATCAGAGAACAACAAATGTCCTTACTTTAAAACCAACTAATCAGGCCCCTCATAATTTGAAACCTCCCCTGTGCTATTTGTCTCTGTCTATAAAAACGCTGTACCAACCCTGATCGGGGCCTCTTAGCGTCACCGGCAACGAGTGCGCGGAGGTCCAGGTTCGAACCTGCAATAAATGACCCTTGCCGCTTGGCTTTGACTTATGACTCTGGTGGTCTCTTGTGGGATCCACGACTTCGGGCATTACATTTGGAGGTCCCACCGAGATTTCCCCCGAGCCCACCAGACTTCTGGTCAACGGGTCATATCTGATTCTGATCGATTGGTAAGTAAGCCGGCTCTAACGTTCTTCCTTTTTTCTGATCTGTGTTTCTTCTCTGGAGAACCGGTTCTATCTGGAAGCTGGTGTGACCCTGGCGGACGCGCTATAGGGCACCCAGCCGGGGTCAGTTGGAGACGTCCACTGACACAGGGGGCCTTTCTGGCCCATCGGGGGGGCCTTTTTGGCCCATCAGGACTCTTTTCTGTGGGCCACTCACGCCCAACACGCTGCGAGTTAACCACTTTCACTTTCTCTACGGACTTCCAGTTTCTCTGTATAAATTAGTGCAGAGTGCTAAAAAACATCTCTAGGCGCCTAAAAAACCAGTAGGCATGCCCATTGTTACCCGTGTTCTGATGTGATGTGTGTCTGTCTGTTAAATTGACTGGAATGATTGTTGGGAGTCAGGAGCACGCGCCTGACTTACCCTATGTGTAGTCCCACGGCGTAAACTACAGGATTCGAGTGGGCTCTAACCCGATTTCTGCGGTGATCCTCATATGGCTTAAGGCGGTCAAAATTTTTGATCCAAGCAGGGGGTTTATACCTGCCCGCCTATGCTAAGAGGCACCTAAGTTCCCGCGAGGGACGCGGACGGGCAAGTACGCGAGTACTTCTGTGTCAGTCTAAATGTATTGTCATCCCTGGGCCCTTGTAATTACCGCCATCCTAATCATAATTTTCTCTGTGGGGCTGGCCGAAACGGCCCCAGAAAGTTGGAACCGCTGCGAAAGATTCTTGTTAGTTTTTGTTTTTCTTTCATGGGTCGGATGCTTTATTGGAATTAAGTGTTTTCTCGGCTAATCAGAATTAATTATTCCATCCTTTGTTCCTCTCTTCTCCTTCCTCAGCTCCCTGCGGCTTTTCCTCCCGCCCCTCCGCCCGGGGCCCAGCCAAGCCGCTGGGAGTCTTACCCTCAGAGGTTGCCTGCACGAACTCCTCCACTGCTAGTTTCAGCCGCTTCAGGGCCCCCTCCGTGCCACCCCCTGGCCAGCGGCACCCCCCCGCATCCGTGCTGCCCCTGCCCCCTTCCCTTCTCCTCTTCCTCAGAATCATAACATGGGCCAAATGCAGAGCACCCCTCTTTCCCTCCTCCTCACCAACTTCAAGGATGTAAGAGCTAGAGGACACAGCTTAAGCCTAGACATTCGCAAAAGAAAGTTGATCACCTACTGCCGCTCTGAATGGCCCACCTTTGGGGTCAATTGGCCTACAGAGGGAACCTTCTGCCTCCCTGTGGTCCTTAAAGTAAAATCAAGGATTTTCCTACCAGGGAAAGAAGGTCACCCGGATCAGATTCCCTATATTCTGGTGTGGCAAGATTTAGTGGAAAATCCACCTCGTTGGATGGCCTCTTTCTTAACAGCAGGGTCATGCCAAATCCTAGCGGCTAAACCTATCAACCCTCCCAAGCCGCTAACTCCAACTGCACCCCCTGTCCTCCCGAACAGCCAAGATTTACTTTCTCTCGACCCTCCCCCCTACCAGATTCCCCCCCTTATTCCACAAGCTGCCCCCATCCCTGCTCTTGACCCCACTCCCCCTGCGCCGGCAGAGCCTCCCATAGCCCAGCCGATGGAAAAACTAGAGAATAGGGAGGCTCAACCCGCGCTCATGCCTAGTGGGGGCGAAATCCAAGGGCCAGCTGGACGCACTCGTAGGCGGGCCCCACATGAGCTAGGACTCCGCCTTCCTGACTCCACCGTAGCTTTACCCTTACGGGAAATAGGGCCTCCCGATGATACGGGGAACACCCGACTTCAATACTGGCCCTTCTCTACCAGTGACCTGTATAACTGGAAAACCCAGAATGCCCGATTTTCTGATAACCCTAAAGATTTAATAGCTCTCCTGGACAGTGTTATGTTCACTCACCAACCCACCTGGGATGACTGTCAGCAACTCCTCCGAATCCTGTTCACCACCGAGGAGCGAGAAAGAATTCAATTGGAAGCAAGAAAGCTGGTGCCTGGAGATGACGGCCAACCCACTGCTAACCTTGATCTCATTAATGCAGCTTTTCCCTTGACCCAACCCCCACAGGATGGCTGGGACTACAACACGGCAAAATGTAGGGGACGGCTGCGCATTTATCGCCAGACTCTAATGGCGGGTCTCTGGGCTGCTGCACGCAAGCCCACTAATTTGGCAAAAGTGTATTCAGTAATACAAGGTAAGACAGAGAGCCCTGCCGCTCATTTAGAAAGATTAATGGAAACCTTCAGACAGTATACCCCCATGAACCCCGAGGCCCCCGAAAATCAAGCTGCTGTTGTAATGGCCTTTGTAAATCAGGCAGCCACTGATATTAAAAAGAAACTCCGGAAACTAGAGGACCTGGAGGGAAAACGGATTCAGGACTTACTCCGCATTGCCCAGCGTGTCTATAATAATAGAGAGACTCCAGAGGACAGGCAACTTAAAGCTACCGAAAAAATGACCAAAGTCCTGGCGCTGTTGTCCAAAAGCCCCTGGATAAAGACCAATGTGCCTATTGCAAAGAAAAAGGCCATTGGGCCCGAGAATGCCCTAAAAAGAAAAAGCCATGTCATAATCAAAAACTGTGGCAGCCAAAAACCACACCCGCCCTCGTCACTCAAGATGCAGAATAGGGAAGACGGGGTTCGAATCCCCTCCCCGAACCTAGGGTAACACTACAAGTGGAGGGGAACCCAGTGCAATTTCTAGTCGATACAGGGGCACAACATTCGGTCTTGATCAGACCCCGTGGAAAAATTTCTGAAAAATCTTCCTGGGTCCAAGGGGCTACCGGAATAAAAAAATATCCCTGGACCACCCAGAGGACTGTGGACCTAGGAAATGGAAAGGTCACCCATTCCTTCCTAGTCATCCCCGACAGCCCCTGCCCCTTATTAGGAAGAGACTTACTCACTAAAATGGGGGCCCACATTCATTTTACGCCAGGGGGCCCCCAAGTGACTAGCCCTCACAACCAACCCATGACCATACTTACTCTAAGATTAGAAGATGAATATCAACTCCATCAGGAGCCACCTTCGCAAAGTCAAAACATAGAGCCCTGGCTCCAGCAGTTTCCGGAAGCATGGGCTGAAACCGGGGGTATGGGGTTGGCTAAACATTGCCCAGCTCTATTCATATAGCTGAAACCGGGGGCAGATCCAGTTCGGGTCCGACAATACCCGATGTCAATGGAGGCCA
Source organism: Panthera leo (assembly GCF_018350215.1). Lineage (NCBI taxonomy): Eukaryota > Metazoa > Chordata > Mammalia > Carnivora > Felidae > Panthera > Panthera leo. Next base: position 16,575,375 of record NC_056695.1, read on the forward strand.
GAAATGGCATCACGCCACATATCCGTCGCCTCCTAGACTTAGGCATGTTGCGTCCCTGCCATTCAGCCTGGAACACCCCCCTGCTGCCTGTACGAAAATCTAACGGTGCGGACTACTGTCCAGTACAAGATCTAAGAGAAGTTAACCGCCGAGTCATGGACATACACCCAACAGTACCCAACCCCTATACCCTCCTAAGTGCCCTCAGCCCAGAAAGACAATGGTATACTGTCCTTGATTTAAAAGATGCTTTTTTCAGCCTGCCTCTGGCCCCCAAAAGCCAAGAGCTCTTCGCCTTCGAGTGGTCCGACCCTGAGAGGGGCATAAATGGACAACTCACCTGGACCCGGCTCCCCCAAGGATTTAAAAACTCACCCACCTTATTCGATGAGGCACTTCACGAGGATCTGGGTGAGTTCCGGAATCAAAACCCCGAAGTGACTCTCTTGCAGTACGTCGACGATCTTTTAATCGCCGCTGAAACTGCCGAAGCTTGCTTGCAAGGCACCAGGAACCTCCTCCGGACACTTGGTGCCCTGGGGTACCGCGCTTCAGCAAAGAAGGCCCAAATTTGCAGGTCCCAGGTAACCTACTTGGGGTATCTGTTAAGAGAAGGCCAGCGGTGACTCACTGATTCACGGAAGGAAACCGTCCTCCGCATCCCCCGACCCACAACGCCAAGGCAGGTGAGAGAATTCCTGGGATCGGCCGGGTTCTGCCGCTTGTGGATACCTCGGTTCGCCGAGATGGCTAAGCCTCTTTACCTGGTCACCCGAGAACAGGCGCCCTTTGAGTGGACCGAGGAAACTGAGCAGGCTTTCCAACAAATTAAACTCGCCCTGTTGTCGGCGCCAGCCTTAGGGCTCCCCGATGTCTCCAAACCCTTCCATCTCTTCGTAGATGAAAACAAGGGGGTAGCCAAAGCAGTGCAGACGCAACTCCTTGGCCCATGGCCCAGGCCCGTTGCCTATCTTTCAAAAAGACTAGACCCAGTAGCGGCTGGCTGGCCCCCTTGCCTCCGTATGATCGCTGCTACAGCTCTAATGGTAAAGGATGCTGATAAGTTAACTATGGGACAAGAGTTACATGTTACAACCCCTCATGCCATCGAGGGAGTCCTCAAACAACCTCCTGACCGATGGATAAGTAACGCCCGACTGGTTCACTACCAGGGACTATTATTAAATCCCCTCAGAATCATTTATGCTCCCCCCTGAACACTAAACCCTGCCTCCCTGCTACCAGACCTGGACTTAGATACCCCTCTCCATGACTGTGCTGAGATATTGGCACAGGTTCATGGAGTTCGGGAAGATTTACAGGATCACCCTCTACCAGACGCTGAGGTTACCTGGTTCACTGACGGCAGTAGCTTTGTACATCAGGGTCAAAGGTACGCAGGGGCAGCAGTCACAACTGAAACTGAGACTGTTTGGGCAGAGCCTTTGCCAGCTGGCACCTCTGCCCAACGGGCTGAACTTGTGGCCTTAACCAAGGCACTGACTCTGGGAAAAGACAAGAGACTAAACGTGTATACCAATAGCAGATATGCTTTTGCTACGGCCCACATACATGGAGCTATATATAGAGAGAGGGGACTGTTAACTGCAGAGGGGAAAACTATCAAAAACAAAGAAGAAATATTGGCTCTTTTAAAGGCACTCTGGCTGCCTAAACGACTAGCCATCATACATTGCCCAGGCTACCAAAAACCGATCACACCGGTGGCCATAGGAAATAATTTGGCTGACCAGGTGGCTCGAGAGGCAGCCTTACAGGTGGACTGTGCTTTAATGACCACCCTACCAGACCCCGGTTCAGCTAGTTTACCAGAAAATCCCGCCTACACTAAAGAAGACCTAAACTGGATCCAAAAATTACCTTTAACTCAGTGCCTTAACGGATGGTGGAGAGCAGCAGACTGTAGCATAATTCTCCCAGAAGAAATGGGAAATAAAGTCTTATCCAAGATGCACCGAGCCACTCATATGGGCACCAGAAAAATGCAGGACTTAATAAGACATGCTAGGATCACCATTAGAGACTCCAGGACAAAAATTGAACAGATAGTTGCTAGCTGTAAAGCTTGCCAACTAACTAACACTACCAACCATGGGAAAAACCCTGGCTCCAGAACCCACGGAACCAGGCCGGGAGCCTATTGGGAAGTAGACTTCACCGAGGTAAAGCCTGGAAAATATGGATATAAGTATTTGTTAGTGTTTATAGATACCTTTTCAGGATGGACAGAGGCCTTCCCCACCAAGCATGAAACTGCACAGGTAGTAGCAAAGAAAATGTTGGAAGACATCATGCCCAGGTACGGAGTCCCTACCCTAATAGGATCAGACAACGGACCAGCATTCATTTCAAAGGTAATACAAGGGATAGCTCAGTTTATTGGGGCTGATTGGAAACTACATTGTGCATATAGACCCCAAAGCTCAGGACAGGTAGAAAGAATGAATAGAACTCTAAAAGAGACCTTAACTAAATTGACCATGAAGACTGGCACTAATTGGGTAGTCTTACTCCCCTACACTCTGTTCAGGGTGCAGAACTCCCCTTACAAACTGGGATTAACCCCATTTGAAATCATGTATGGAGTGCCCCCCCCCTATAATTCCCAACCTACAGTCTAACGTGTTAACTGAATTTGATGATCATAAACTTCTTATTTCCCTGAGGGAACTCCAGCACACCCACCAGGAAGTTTGGCCCAGACTGAGAGCCATTTATGAGACTGGCCCTCCCCCTGAGCCCCATCACTACCGACCCGGAGACTGGGTATACGTGCGGAGACATAAGCAAGAGACCCACCAGCCATGGTGGAAGGGACCCTACATTGTGATCCTAACTACGCTCACCGCTCTCAAGGTCGACGGGATTGCTACCTGGATCCATTACACCCACGCCCGACCAGCTGATCCCTTTGCAGTTCAAGAAGACTTTGTGCCAGAAGCCAACACAGCCTGGACAGTTGACCAGAGTAGGACCCATCCTTTAAAATTAACTCTGTGCCGAAGACCCAGACCAGCTCCTGACCCATAATGACCAAAAAAAGAACACTCATCAGCATACTCCTACTCACTTTCTACGGACTGATAAGTATTGCGGGCAACCCTCATATCCCCTATACCTTAACGTGGGAAATTATTAATTTAGAAACTCATGAAGTCTATAATACCACCACTAAATCAGATACCCCCTTAAATTCTTGGTGGCCCGACCTATATTTCAACTTAGAAGATGTAGCTGTCTCCATGGGATTACTCCCTCCTCCCTCTGACCTTATCCTTACCCCAGGGAAACACCAACGCCGCGCCCCTGCACGCGTATATGGGTATACACCTGGGGAACGAGGAACTCTAAGCCAAAGGGGATTTTATGCATGCCCAGAGTTCGGACCGAACGCTCACACCACATGTGGAGGAATTTTAAGCTACTACTGTAAATCCTGGAGTTGCGTCACTATCAGTGATGGGAACTGGAAATGGAACGTAAAACCCCATTATATTAACATGAAATTTGCTAGCCCCTGCCCCAAACACAAGCTAGCGGGCCTAACATTTGGAACAGGTCCCTGTAACCTTGTCTGCATTAAATTTCTAGAAGATGGGAAAAAAGATACTAGATGGACCTCTGGGCTTAGTTGGGGAATCTATTTATATTGAGGGCCACCCTACTGTGCAACTGTTATTCAGATAAAACTAAAGGCAGAACCCAAGACTCTACCAACCCTAGTAGGGCCAAACCAATCAGTAGGGCCCCCGAATAAGCCTGATCCTACCCAACGGCCCACAGATAAGAGCACTAATCCTCCCAATTCTCTGTCCACTCAAGCAGTCCCTATAGTCAGGACTACTTCAAAACAAAACTCCTCCCACACCCCCTCCATTAACCCTGGGGGCCCATCAAAAATTCAAACCCCATTTAAAAATGACCCCTTATGGACAATGATAAATTCCACTTATCAGGCCTTAAACCATACTAACCCTAAGGAGGCAGAAGCTTGTTGGCTATGCTATTTTATACAACCTCCATTTTACGAGTCAGTAGCAATAGTAGGAAACTATAGCATCGCAAACAACTCAGACTCTTGCAATTGGGGACAGAGAAAACCCGGCCTCACACTACCAGTACTTACAGGAAATGGGACATGTATAGGAACAGTGCCAACAAAATATAGCCACTTATGCATAAATAACAGAAATATATTCAATACTTCAGAAAATTGGATTATTCCACCAGATAACTCATGGTGGCTTTGTTCTCATGCGGGATTAACTCCTTGCCTCTTATAAAGATATGTTCAATCAGTCAGAATTCTGTATAATGGTAATTGTGTTCCCAAAAATTATATACCACACAACTGAGTATGTAGACCAGATGTGGATAGCACCCAAAAGAGTAACTAAGAGAGAACTCATCACTGCAGGGGCTCTAACTCTAGCCACCATATTTGGACTCGGGGCCATCGGAACAGGGACAGGGATCTCAGCCTTAACAATACAAAACAAAGGATTTAGTATACTTAGAGAAGCAGTTGATAAAGATATAGAAAGAATAGAGACTGCCATCACTTCGCTTGAAAAGTCCCTAACCTCCCTCTCAGAAGTAGTTTTACAAAACAGGAGAGGATTAGACCTGCTGTTCTACAGCAAGGTGGTCTCTGTGCAGCACTAGGAGAAGAGTGTTGCTTCTATGCTGACCACACAGGAATAGTAAGAGATTCTATGGCCAAGGTCCGAGAAGGGCTAGCCAAATGAAAAAGAGAAAGAGAACAGGAGGCAGGGTGGTTTGAATCCTGGTTCAATGCGTCCCCATGGTTAACTACCCTGCTCTCCACTTTACTCGGGCCTCTGGCCATCCTGCTTCTCGCTCTCACATTAGGCCCCTGCATCATAAACAAAAGTATTAACTTTGTCCAAGACCGGTTCAATGCTATACAATTAATGGTCTTACGGACTCAGTACCAACCGCTCGAGACACTACAAATAGAAAACTAAAGATCCAAGATTGGCTCTTTAGGCACAAGAAAAAAGGGGGAATGAAAAGAACAGCCCTGCCTAAGTTTAGAGCTAAGTTCTCTTTTCTGCTTATTATGGATCTTTGATAAGAAATACAATTGCTGAGAAGTCTGTTTTGCTTGCTGTTTGTTACGAGCATTGTGAAACCTTTCCTGAATGTAACTCACTATGTAATAGAGTAAGTTGTGAAACTTCCTAAATGTAGTCTGGTATGTAATAACACACCTAGTGTGTGTATTACACACCTAGTCTGGTGTGTAATAGAATAAGTGACTGTACATGAACTAACCGGCATTTCTCGCTTCTGTAAACCTGCTTGCTTAACACATCCCTCCCCTTCCCCCTTTTTCCTCCTGCCACAAGTAACGGACAAAGCCTTCCCGCCAAAGGACAAAGGACGCCCAATCAGAGAACAACAAATGTCCTTACTTCAAAACCAACTAATCAGGCCCCTCATAATTTGAAACCTCCCCTGTGCTATTTGTCTCTGTCTATAAAAATGCTGTACCAACCCTGATCGGGGTCTCTTAGCGTCACCGGCAACGAGTGCGCGGAGGTCCAGGTTCGAACCTGCAATAAATGACCCTTGCCGCTTGGCTTTGACTTATGACTCTGGTGGTCTCTTGTGGGATCCACGACTTCGGGCATTACACCAGAAATCTATCTACATATATTTTCCCAGACCTCCTTCGCTCTAATTTTCCAGTTTTGCTGCTTCCGGGAATTAATTAACCAGCCAAGACATCACCACTGCCCACTCCTCAACTGGGGTTATGGACAATAATACAGAAAACATTTAGAGGGATTCTCTGTAAAGGGGAGCAGAGGTTTGGGGTGATGGCTGAAGAGAGAAAATGGCTGAAGACAGATCAAGATAATTTTTTTTAAGATAAGAAGAAATCAGAACATGTCACTGTTGATGAAGATAGTGCAATAGAAATGAAAAACTATGATGTAGTACACAGAGAAGAGAATTACTGGAGATGGATTCCAATAGACTTGAAATGCATTGTAAATGGCAGTTTACTATTTGAGGATAAGTAATGGTACATTTTAATCATTTCTATATAAATGTAATGCAGCTGTACAAATTAATTATTTAAAAACCACATATTAAGCATCTTCCAGGAGATAAGAACATGCTATTTCTAGGACAACAAGCTAGGTAAGAATTTCTTAGAGAACTTACAATCAGAAATGATTGTGGAAAAAGTGATTGCAATTCAATGTGAGAAATGCTATAATAGAAGCATGGGATTAAGGATCTTCATTTTGATATAATATGCTCCAAACGCTCAAATAACTGCTTAGATATATAGAGTCTAACTAAGTATAAAAGATATACAACTAGTGCTTTCAGGATTTAAAAATATCTTTTATCTACTGTTCTTGTACTTACAGGGGAGAATCAAAAGAGAAACTAGTTCTTTATAATTTGTCTTTTTTTTTTCCCTCACTGCAAAATAGAAGTGACGTAAATGTAAATGTGGTTATAAAAAGTTACAATTATGAATAATTGGTACTGTCAGTTACAGATCCTGATAAATTGCTGGTATGTAGAATCATTAAGATAATTGGGGGAAAAAAAAGTTACAAAATCAGCTACTGCTTCCCTAAAAGGTTATTAGGGGGAAATAACATCAGAATAGAGAAAATGAAGCTGATTTTATTTGGGCTTTACTGGTTTTCACTGAGCATGCATTATGCATAAAACTGCCTAGTATCATTCAGTTTCTAGAAGGTTTACTTTCAGGGGCAAAGGAAAGTGCAACTCTAGGAAGAAGAATGTAAGTCCAGAGACAGAAAACATCTTCACATTTTAAGGAGATGTTCTGTATTTTTCAGATTAATACCACTGATGTGTAAAGTCTTCAGAGGAGAACACGGATGAGGGCCAGATGGAGCTGAATCTGGGCAATAGACAACAATGACATTTGGGAGTGACCAGGGCTGCCCTAAGCCAAACCAAAATCCATCATCTTTCCCGTATCCAATCAGCCTCATTAAACTGCTTCCATTTCCCACGTGAAGTGTGTTCTCTTATAAGATTCAAAAAACAAACAAAAAAATCTATAGTTTTCTAATTTTATTAGGTATAAATTATTTTTTGTCATGATATAAATTGTATTATATTTATATAAATGATTATATATGAACATTGAGATGAGTTACAGTTCACCAGTTGACATATTATATTTTATTTTTATTTAAAAAAATTTTTAGGTTTATTTCTTATTTTCAGAGAGACAGAGATAGCATGAGCGGGGGAGGGGTAGAGAAAGAGGGAGAAAGAGAGAGAATCCCAAGCAGGTTTCATGCTGTTAAGGCAGAGTCTGATGTGGGGCTCCATCCCATGAACCATGAGATCATGATTTGAACTGAAATCAAGAGTTGGATACTTAACCAAATGAGCCACTCAGGTGCCCCTATATTTTAAACATTTAATTAGATGTTTTAAAATTTTGGAGCCAGTATCATTTTTGTTTCCTTGTCTAAAACATATCAGTGTCCCTTAAAATGTCATAACCATAGGTGCTTTGCAATAATGCCTCATGGATAAAATTTAGGTGGTATATAGCAAAAAACATGATTCTTTTCTTTTTCCTTATTCAGGAATGCCTCTCCTAACTCAGGTTTATAAAGTTATTCTATTTGTTCATTTAATCGATTTGGAATTCATTTGTGCATGGTGTAGAGAGAGAACTGTATTTTCGCACATATGTATTTCAAATTGCCTCATCTGTTTGATTGTTGGTGGATTGTTTGTTACAGGGACTGCTTAAGTTTAGTAAGCTACTCAGCTGTCCAGATTGTAGAGAGGTCAGGAGCTAAAGATTGAATGTGTCCCTCCAAAATTCTTATGCTAAAACGGTAATCTCCAATGTGATGGTATTTGGAAATAGAGCCTTTGGGAGGTAATTAGGTCAATGGGTGAAGTCCTCATGATGGGATTTGTGCCCTTACAAGACGAAACTCGAGGGGCACCTGGGTGGCTCAATTAGTTAAGCGTCCAACTTCAGCTCAGGACATGATCTCATGGTTTGTGGGTTTGAGCCCCACATCGGGCTCTGTGCTGACAGCTCAGAGCCTGGAGGGTGCTTCCAATTCTGTGTCTTCCTCTCTCTCTTCCCCTCCCCAACTCATGCCCTGTCTCTGTCTCTCAAAAATGAATAAAAATGTTTAAAAAAAAAAGAGAGAGACTTGAGAGAGCTTGCTTCCTCTCTGTTGTCCTCCATGTGGGGACACAGCAAGAAGATGGCCACCTGCAAACCAGGAAGAGAGTCCTCTCCCTGATCTTGGACTTCCCAGTCTCTGAAACTGTGAAAAATAAATTTCTGCTGTTTAAGCCGCCCAGTCTATAGCATCTTGTTTATAGCAGCCTGAACTAAGACATCAGGTAAAGAAAGTGAGGTGCCACAGGCAAAATACAGGTAAAACTTGGAGGAAATGATCTTCCTTTTCCCTTGGTGGGAAATATATGTTTATAATATTATATATAATTTATATATATATCATATATATAATAAAGTTATGATTACAACTAGTGACCATTTTGTAAGAGATATCTGCTGGTGGCAAGTAATCAAATTCTATATAAAAGGACAAACCTAAAAACCAGAGCTGATCAATTTTGAACTTTAAGATGTCAATGATCTCTACAAAAGAGCTTCATGTTAGAAGCATGTCTCAGATAGGAACTTCCCAAAAGGAATCATAAGATTTGACATTAAAGTATATATGGAATGTGATTCTGGTCCTGGAAGAGACTCCAGGGAAAGCCTTCTCTGTGAGCTGTATCGCCGCCCATGAGAAAAGGTCTGATGTAGGCTCAGAGCACTATGTAAAGAACCTTGCTTCACTGAAGGTCTGAGCCTGCCTTAAAAACTGCTTACAGTATGGGCACCTGTGTGGCTCAGTCGATTAAGTGTCTGACTTTGGCTCAGGTCATGATCTCGTGGTTCGTGAGTTCGAGCTCCACGTTGGGCTCTGTGATGACAGCTCAGAGCCTGTAGCCTGCTTCAGATTCTGTGTCTCTCTCTCTTCTCCTCCCCTGCTCACACTCTGTGTCTCTCTCTCTCTCTCTCTCTCAAAAATAAATAAATGTTAAGAAAAAAAAACAACTGCTCACAGTAAAGTTCTCAGAACTGGATAGAGAGGTACCTGTAGAACAGCAGCAAGGGAGAATGGAAGTGGAATCCCTGGCTTGCTCCTTGCAGGGTGGCTATGGACTGGCTGTGTTCTCTGGCAACCCTTTTCAAACAGCTACTTTCTTTGGGATCTGCAACCATACTCTTCACATTTAGAGGTGGTAAAAACTTCCTGTAATTGCTATCACTATGGTTCTTCCCCATCTTATGTTGGTTTCCCTAACACCTGCCTACACCTTTATAAATAGACCAATTATTACTCTCCTTAATTACCCAGTTGACTTGTGCTGTTTCCTGCTGGGATCTAGGTATATACCCATTCTGTTTGTGTCAAAACTTGAAATAGATGATTCTCAGAGTCTCTGAGGGGAAAAGTGTGAAGGTTTATTTATAGTTCACATCACTCTGAGGGTGTGTACCCTTTTGAAATCCCAGGCTTATAGAAGAGGAACATCAATTAGACTCACCCTGACTAGGATCTGGGCTTCATCTCTTTTTCCCCCCAAAAGCTTAAAAGCAAGTTTGCCAAATTCAGCAAAAGTCAGCCTCTCCACTTAACCTGAGTTCCAGCCTCCACTGAAGATCTGGCTTGAGAATTCATTTCTTCCTTATCAGTTCATTAATGCTTTTAAGAAAATGATGTTTTACCTTTTACCCAGAACTTTTCAATTGTTTTCAGCATATAACCACTATATTACTAAAAATGGAGGAGGTCCTCTGTTTTTTCCTGCTATGGCAAGTGAGAATTTTTCTCTTTCTTATACCCTTTTCGTCTCCTCCCTCCATCCTCTTGATATTGTATTAACAGGGGTTTTTAGTTTAGTTCATTTTTTGTGTATTTATTCTATATTCAATGATTTTCTGCTTTGATTATAAAAATATTCATTACTAGTTATTCAAAATATTTGAATATTTTCATCACATATTTCATCAAATATGAAAATATTCATAATCATGAATATTCAAAATATTCATGCTGAACAACAAAAAAGAAAATACTATGATTACCTTTTCTTTCCTATTTTTCCTGCAGTTGATAATTGGCTTTCTTTAATTTTCTTAGTTTTCTTTGAACCTACGACTAAATCTTACCATTTCATACCTATCATAAACATCTTGATTGATAATTTGACAGGGTATAAAATTCACAGATATAAATTATTTATCAAAAGATTTAAAAAATTTTTAAAACTTTTAATGTTTATTTATTTTTGAGAGAGAGAGACAGAGCACAAGCAGGAGAGGGCCAAAGAGAGAAGGAGACAGAATCCAAAGCAGGCCCCAGGCTCACAGCTGTCAGCACAGTGCCTGAGGCAGGGCTCTGGAACTCAGGAACCACAAGATCATGACCTGAGCTGAAGCCGGATGCTTAACCGACTGAGCCACCCACGCGCCACCCCCACCAAATTTTCTTTAATGTTTATTTTTGAGAGAGAGAGAGAGAGAGAGAGCAATTGGGGATGGGGCAGAGAGAGAGGAAGACACAGAATCTGAAGCAGGCTCCAGGCTCTCAGCTGTCAGCACAGAACCAAATGTGGGCTGAAACCCACAAACCACGAGATCATGACCTGAGCCACCCAGGCACCCATACCAAAAGATTTTTGAATGCATTGATCCATTGTCTTTTTGTTTCTAATCTTGCTATGGAAAAGTTTAATGTCATTGTGATTCCCAATCTTTTGTATTTATCTATTTTTCTCCCTGTTTGGTTTTAATATCTTTTTTCCCCTACAGTTCAATATAGTGAAGTTGATATGGGTACTTTCTTAAAATCTATTTTACTAGTCACCCAGCCACTAATATCTGGAGATTCTTGCCCTTAAGTTTTAGACAATTTTCTTTTTTTCTCTCTTTTTTTTACTAAAGTATAATAGACCTGCAATATCCTATTAGTTTCAGGTGTACATCATAGGGATTTAATATTTTTATACATTATGAAATAATCTCTATGATAGGTCTAGTTACCTTCTGTTACCAAAGTTATTACAGTATTATTCCTTATGCAGTACACTACATGTCCATGACTTATTTATTTTGTAAGGAGGTTTATACCTATTAATCCCCTTCACCTATTTTGTCTGCACTCCCAACCCCTCCAACTATTTTCTTAAGTTATTTGATAACTTAGTTTTACTTTTTACCTACTGGAACACTTATTAGTTAGATGTCAATCTTCTAGGGCTGGTACTCTAATACTCTTTTGTTTTATGTTCAGTCTTTGTCTTATTTTACTTTTGGTGAGATTCATTCCACTTTTTTGCCTAACACTTATGTCAAAATTTAAAAATTATTTTGATAATACTTTCTTTTTTTAAGAGTTCTTTCTTGTTCTCTGTTCCTATCATGTAACATATTAGTCTTGTTTCAATATGAAACATCTCTTATGTCTCTAGGGATATTAATTACAGTTTATTTTTTGTTTTGGTCTTTGTCTTTCGTGTCAGAGTCTATGCTTGCTCACAGAGCTGGTGATCTACTAGAAAGCAGATTAGAAACTCTCTCTGTAGGGACTGGCTTGCAAACTGGTGAACTTCATTGTAGGTCAGTGGTTCTCTAGCAGAGGTGATTTCTCATCCCCACCCCCTACCACTGACAGACATTTGGCCATGTCTGAAGATATCTTTGATTATGTAAAGATACTACTGGTATCTAGTGGGTAGAAGCTAAGGATGCTGCTAAATATCTTAAAATGCACAAGGACAGCAGCCCCCAACCCTGCATTATCTGGTCCAAAATGTTAATAATGCATAAGTTAAGAAACCCTGGGTTTGACCAACATACTCTTTTCCTTGTGGACTCCTTATATCAATAGCTAAAGGACATTTCTCTGGTTATGTGATCAGTTTCTCCAGGGAAGAATTTTCCCCCATGGAAGGTATACCTAACTGCTCATATTTAGAACAGGCAAAGGATGGGGGCTGGCAGGGTACTTCAAGCTTTAATATGCAGATTTTTACTTAAAATTCTGTTTTCACTCTTGCACTTTACCTCACCATTCTTTGTTAGTATCCTCTCTGGTTCAAATTTTTCCAGAGGGATGGTTACCAGGCTGAGAGATTTGGGAATGAAGATGTGAGGATCCACTTTTTCTTATTACAGACTTCTCAACAATCTTATTATTAATACTACTCATCCTTACTCTTCAGGGTATTGGTATCTCTACTTTCTGAGCCACACTGGCATCCTGCAAGTCAAATTGGCTTGCTTCTGGCCAAGAAATGCAGGCACTTAGATATGACCTCCCTGTGTTGTGCTAAGTCATTTATCATTTCTCTGATTTCCCTCCTAGTATAATGTGGTTTGGGGTTACAGATGTTTCCTAGATCAAAGATGAAATTTAAGTTTCTGTTTCTTGTTCTCCATGTGAGAAGAAGGCATTGGAAATGTCTTTAAGAAGGAAGTAATCAGGACTTTTCTGCCAAATTGCAGAAAACTCTTATTCTCTCCATCTTTAGTTGCTTCAAGTTCACAATTGAGGCATAATGTATGTTCTTTTGCAATATGCTGATAGAAGCTCTTTGAGCCTCTCTCTTTTGAGCCCTTATGCCTCCATCACAGCTGTACTATAACTGTTCTTTTTTTATGCAAAGAGGGCAAAAGTAATGAATAAATGCTTTGGAAGTCCAGAGGAGAAATGAATACTTTGGTAGAATGGAGAAGGGTTTAAGAGAGGTGAGTGTTTCGTTGAAATTTAAAGGCTGATTGCTATGTAGCTACCAAAGGAGGGAGATAGAAAGGAGGGAGCAAAGTGGAGAGAATTCTAGACAGAGCAAATACAACTAACAAAAGGGTAGAGGTGTAAAAGAACTATTAAGGAGAATAATAATGGCTGACTATTCTTGGTATTTAACTAGTAAACTCATCTAACCTTCACATTAATCCTATGAGGATAATATGGTGATTATTATCCTGTTCCTAATTACACATATGAGGACACTGAGGCATAAAGAGGGTTAACAACTTGCCCAAGGTCCCTCAGCTAAGGAGTGACAAAGCAGGCAGCATAGCTTCCCAGAGTGTGTTCTTCATGACCACTCTAGACTGCACCTCTACAGAAATGTCTACAGAAACTACCTAAGTTCACGAGTAGTGGGAGATAGGACCAGTGAGGAAGCTGGGAGCCAAGTTAAAGGGTCTTGTATGACAGGCTGAGGGGCTTAGAATTTATCATATCTCTAGAAGCCACCAGGCTATAGATCCTAAGCAAGGTCAATCTCTTTCTCTCTTTTAAAATTTTAATTCCAGTATAATTAACATACAGTGTTATATTAGTTTCAGGTGTACAACACAGTGATTCAACAACTGCATACATCACCCAGTGCTCATCATGACAAGTGCCCTCCTTAATCCCCATCACCTATTTCACCACCCCCCGCCCCCCACCCATCTACTTCCCCTCTGGTAACTATCAGTTTGTTTTCTGAGTTAGGAGTCTATTTCTCGGTTTGTCTCTCTCTCTTTTTGTTTTGCGTTTGCTCAATTGTTTTGTTTCTTAAATTCTACCTATGAGTGAAATCATATGGTATTTGTCTTTCTCTGACTTTTTCACTTAGCATTATACTCTCTGGCCCCATCCATGTCGTTGCAAATGGCAAGATTTCATTCTTTTATAAGGCTGAGTAGTATTCCATTATATGTATCTATATATACCACATCTTCTTTATCCATTGATCTGTTAATGGGCATGTGGGCTGCTTCTATAATTTGGTTATTATAAATAATGCTTCTATAAACAGTAGTGCCTGTATCCCTTTTAATTAGTGATTTTGTATTTTGGGGATAAATACCCAGGAGTGAAATTACTGAATTATAGGGTATTTTTTTTTTTTAACATTTTGAGTAACTTCCAAACTGTTTTCCAGAGTGGCTGCACCAGTGTGCATTCCCATCAAAAGTGCAAGAAGGGGGGCGCCTGGGTGGCTCAGTCGGTTAAGCGGCCGACTTCAGCTCAGGTCACGATCTCGCGGTCCGTGAGTTCGAGCCCCGCGTCGGGCTCTGGGCTGATGGCTCAGAGCCTGGAGCCTGCTTCCGATTCTGTGTCTCCCTCTCTCTCTGCCCCTCCCCTGTTCATGCTCTGTCTCTCTCTGTCTCAAAAAGAAATAAACGTTAAAAAAAATTTTTCTATAAAAAAAAAAGTGCAAGAAGGTTCCTTTTTCTCCACATCCTTGCCAACACTTGTTTCTTATGTTTTTGATTTTAGCCATTCTGACAGGTATGAGGTGCTATCTCATTGAGTTTTGATTTGCATTTCTCTGATTATGAGTGATGTTGAGCATCTTTTCATGTGTCTATTGGTCACCTGAATGTATTCTTTGGAGAAATGTCTGTTCATGTATTTTGCTCATTTTTTAACTGGATTACTTGGTTTGGGGTGGTTGAGTTGTCTAAGTTCTTTTTATATTTTGGTTATTAATCCTTTATTGGATATATCACTCGTAAATATCTCCTACCATTCAGTAGGTTGCCTTTAGTTTTATTTATTGTTTCCTTTGCTGTGCAAAGGCTTTTTATTTTGAGGTAGTCCCAATAGTTTATCTTTGCTTTTATTTCCCTTGCTTCAGAAGACATATTTAGAAAAATATTGCTATGGTCAGTGTCAAAGACATTACTGCCTGTGCTCTCTTCTAGGATTTTTATGGTTTCAGGTGTCACACTCAGGTCTTTAAACAATTTCGAGTTTGTTTTGGTGTATGGTGTAAGCAAGTGGTCCAGTTTCTTTCTTTTGCATGTTGCTGTCCTGTTTTCCCAACACCATTTGTTGAAGAGACTGTTTTTTTTTTTTCCCATTGGATATTCTTTCATGCTTTGTCAAAGATTAGTTGACCATATAATTGTGGGGTTATTTCTGTTTTGTCTATTCTGTTCCATTGACCTGTGTCTATTTTATGTACCAGCAGTACCATACTGTTTTGATTACTACACCTTTGTAATATAACTTGAAATCCAGAATTATGATACCTCCAGCTTTGCTTCTCTTTTTCAAAATTCACTATTTATCTCTTAAGTCCTCATGATTAATAATTCCCATCCACCAAATGAAAAGCTCTCAATGCTTCTCTTTTCTGGAATGTCTCTTAAATCCTAGGGCTGAAAGTTGCCTCCAGAGCAGCTGGGTTGGCCTAACCCATTTCTATAACCTTACTGCTGCTCCAGCCACCCTCAATTGGTATGGCCTCTCCCAGGTAACTGTACTACTGACACTCTCTGGGCAATTGATCTTCCTGCAGATGGGTTCCTGACCACACATACTGCTGCTGATTGCTTCTGGAAGGATCAGAAGTCCAAACAAAAATCTAGAGAAACATTTATAGAAGGAGTGTTTATATGCTGATAAAGTATTACTTGGAATGTGGGCAATTCTCATTTTGTTACTAGAGACTAATATTTAATGGGATAATTAAATAGTTAATGGATATAGCTATATTTATATGAGTATGTATAGTTATGATGACTTATGATATTAAAGTCTCTCTTCATGAAAGTGCAATATAGCCTTACATTGGTAGAAGATTTTGAGCCTATAAACTATTGGACACTTGAAAAAAAAAAAGGACAAATATGATTAAGTGCTTAGTAAATGTTATGGGAGATAAAAGGAAGTGTCAGGTACAGTCCAAGACTTCAGGAAATACATAATCTAACCATGTGTCATTTGAAATGGTTTTGTATACATCTTTGTTTGTTTCTTATTCTTCTTTCCATATCTCAGTTATAAATTACTGAAGTAAATGAGTCCTTCTAGATATAGACCCTTTTATCAGGCACTCGTATGTCTTACAAAATTTAGCACATTTCTAGTGTCACAGCAGGAACTTAGTCATCATGGATTCCTTTTTTATTTGCAGTTTCTATATCCTTTAATGGTCTCTGGAGGAAGGTATACTCTTTATTCACATTAATAATAGAAAATATAAGTATTTCTAGTACTACTTATTTCTGGATGTACATTATAGTAAACTAGTTAAATATTTCCAAGCTCATGTATATGCAAAGGCTATCATATTAATTCCCTTCTAATTATAAAAGTTATCCAGTATAAAAAATGGAGAAAAGTAGAAAAAATAAAAATCACCTATTGGGACACCTGGGTGGTTCAGTCAGTTAAGCATGCTACTCTTGATTTGGCTCAGGTCACAATCTCACAGTTCATGGGATTGAACCCTTCATCGGGCTCTGGGGCTCTGTGCTGACAGCATCATGGAGCCTGCTTGGGATTCTCTATCTCCTCCTTACTCTGCCTCTCCTCAGCTCACACACTCTCTCTCAAAATAAAAAAATCATCCATAATTCCCCCATTCAGAAATAGGAATTGTTAATATTGTAAAATTTTTCCTCTTTAGATTTTTATCTGTGGAAATACTTATGCCGATGAAATCATCAGAGATGATGTAATTTATGTATAAAAATGCTTATAATAACATTATTTATCATGTTCAAACTTAAAAACAACATAATTGTGCAAAAGAGAGTAATGATTAAATTTGTTATAGATTATCATATCCACATAAGACATTATTTTGTAGGTTTACAGGTTATTGTAGTCATTGTTTTTATAGGAGCTTTACTGAGATATATTGTACATACCATAAAATTCACTCATTGAAACTGCTGAATTCAACAGTTTTTAGTATATTCACAGAGTTTTGCAACCATTGCCACAATCAATTTTAGAACATTTTACCACCCTAAAAAAAATGTATACCTTTAGCAGTCACTCCCCAATCCTCTCTTTCCACTCAAATCCAGCCATAGGCAGCAAGCAACTGATCTAATTCTTTATTTCTATAGATTTTCCTATTATGAACATTTCATATAAGTGGAATCAGACAAAAGTGGGCTTTTATGTCTTTCATTGAGCATGAAGCTTTCAAAGTTCACCCATATTGTAGCAAGTATCTGTACTTCATTCCTTCTTGTGGCTGAATAATTTTCCATTGCATGGATATATCACTTTTTGTTTATCCATTTATCAGCAGACAGACATTTTGATTATTTCTACTTTTTGGCCGTAATGAAAAATGGTGCTATGAATATGAGCATTCCTGTACAAGATTTTTAAAGGCATATATTTTCAGTTCTTTTGGGTATATACTGAGGAGTGAAATTGTTGTGCCATATGGTAATCTATGTTTAAACACCTGAGGAATTGCCAGCCTGTTGTTCATAGTGGCTGCACCGTTTACATTCCCACCAGCAAGGTATGAGGGTTCCAATTTCGCCACATCTTTACTAATATTTCTTATCATCTGTCTTTTTTTAAATTATAGCCAACATAGTGAGTGTGAAATGGTATCTTATTGTAATTTTGATTTGCATTTCCATGTTGGGCAGGACATACAGCAACTTTTCATGTGCTTATTGGTCATATGTATATCTTCCTTGAAGATATATCTACTCAGATTCTTTGCCCATTTTTTTAAAAAAATTTTAAACTGTTTATTTTTGAGAGAGAGAGACAGAGTGTGAGTGGGGGAGGGGCAGAGAGAGAGAGAGAGGGAGACACAGGATCTGAAGCAAGCTTCAGGGTTTGAACCCACAAACTGTGAGATCATGACCTGAGCCAAAGTCGAACACCCAACTGACTGAATCACTCAAGTGCCTCTCTTTGCCCATTTTTTAACTGAGCTGTTTTCTGCTACTGAGTTGTAGAAGTTCTTTGTGTATTCTAGATACAAGTATTTTATGAGATATATAATTTGTAAGTATTTCTTCCCATTCTGTCGATTGTCTTTTTACTTTCTTGATAGTGTTCTTTGAAGTACAAAAGTCTTAAGCTTAGTAAAGTGCAACTCTTCTATGTTTTTGTTGCTGGTGCTTTTGGTGCCAAATCTGAAGTCAGAAAGGTTTAGCCCTTCGTTCTGAAAGTTTTATAGTTTTAGTTCTTACATTCAGGTCTTTGATCCATTTTATGTTAATTTTTGTATATGATGTGAAGGAAGGCCCCAAATTCATTCTTTTGGATTTAGCTATTCAGTTGTCCTAGCGCTGTGTTGAAAGGCTGTTCTTTTCCATTAGATGATCTTGGCATCCTTGTAAAAAGTCAGTTGGCTTAGATATGGGTTTACTTTTGGACTCTAAATTCTATTCCAATGATCCATATATCTGTTTTTATGTCAGTACCAATATTGTTTTAATTATTGTTGCTTTGTAATAAGTTTTTAAATCAGAGAGCATAACTGCTCCTACTTCGTTCTTCAAGACTGTTTTGGCTAATCTTGTCCTTTGCAATTTCATGTTAATTTTATAATCAGCTGATTCTAAATCTATGAAAAAATCAGCTGGGAGTCTGTTGACTCTCTAGATCATTTTGGGGAGTACTGCCAGTTAAACAGAATTAAATCTTCTGATCCATGAACATGGGATATTTTTCTAATTTTTTAGTCTTTTTAAATTTCTTTTAATAATGTTTTATAGTTTTCAGAGTTTTATCATTCTTTTGTTAAATTTATTCCCAAGTACATTATTCTTTTTGAAGCTATTATAAATGGATCTGTTGGGGCGCCTGGGTGGCTTGGTCGGTTAAGCGTCCGACTTTGGCTCAGCTGTGCTGACAGCTCAGAGCCTGGAGCCTGTTTCAGATTCTGTGTCTCCCTCTCTCTCTGTCCCTCCCCTGTTCATGCTCTGTCTCTCTCTGTCTCAAAAATAAATAAACGTTAAAAATTTTTTTTTTTTTATAAATGGATCTGTCTTCTTAATTTTATATTTGGATTGCAAGTGTATAGAAACAAAATTATTTTTTTCTATATTAATCTTATATCCTGTAAATTTGTTGGATTCATTTATTAGTCCTCAGAGTATCTTCCTTAGCATCACCATACAATATTATGTCATCTGTAAGATTTTATTTCTTCCTTTTCCTTTGAATGTCTTTGATTTATTTTTCTTCCCTAATTGCTCTAACTAGAACCTCCAGTAAAATTTTGAACAGAAGTGGTGAGAGCAGACATTCTTGTCTTGTTTCTGATTGTAGGGGGAAAATCATATAGTCTCATAATTAAGCATGATGCTAGCTTTGGGTTTTTCATAGATGTCCCTTTATCAGATTTAGGACCTTCCCTTTTATTTGTATTTAATTGAGTATTTTTACCATAAAAACTGTCAAATGCTTTTTTTTTCTGTCCCTAATGATAAATTATATGAGTTGATTTTAGGTTGTTGAAATAATCTTGCATCATTGAGAAAAATCCTACTTGGTCCTGGTGTAAAATTCTTTTTATATGTTGCTAGGTTCTGTTTGTTGGTATTATGTTAAGGATCTTTGCATCCATATTCATAAGCAATGTTGGTCTGTATTATTTCCTTCCTTGTGATGTCTTTGTCTGATTTTGGTCTCATGAAATGGTTAGGGAAATGTGTTCTCTTTTTCTATTTTAGGGAAGAGTTTATAAACGATTTGTATTAATTCTCTGAATTAATATTGGTATTAATATTGGTATTCAGCAATAAGCCAGGCCTGGGTTCTTCTTTCTGGGTAATTTTGATTACTAAGTCAATCTCTTTACTTGTTAAAGACCTATTCAAATAGTCTATTACTTCTTGTGTTAGTTTTGGTAGTGTTTTTCTAGGAATGTTTCGATTTTATCTAATTTAATGTACAATTATTTATAGCATTTCTTTATAATCTTTTTTGTTTATGGTCAGTAGTAATGTCTCTTTTCAATACTGATTCTAGTAATTTGAGTCTTTTTACTTTTTTCTTGGCCTATCCTGCTAAAGATTTATCAATTTTATAGATCTTCTCAAAGAACCAGCTTTTTGTTTAAGTAATTTTCTGTTGTTTTCCTGTCTCCATTCCATTAATTTTTGCTCTAATCATTATTACCATCTATTTGCTTTGAGTTTAGTTTGTTCTTTTTCTAATATCTTCAGGTGGAAGCTTAGATTATTCATTTGAGATCTTTCATCTTTTTGAATATAGGAAGTTATAGCTGTAAAGTTTCCTTTAAGTATTGTTTAGCTACATTCTGTAAGTAATGGTATGTTGTGTCTTCATTTTTCATCCATATCAATGTATTTTATCATTTCCTTGAAGAGTTTTCTCTGACCCATTGATATATCTTCTTCCATTCTTCTACTTTCAATCTATTTGTATCTTTGAATCTAAAGTGTGCTGGAGGCATCAAAAAGTTGGATCTGGTTTTTCTAAATCCAGTCTCATAGTCTCTGACCTTTGATTGGATTGTTTAATTCAGTCACATTTAATATTATCATTTATATAGTTGAATTTATGTCTGTCATTGTATTTTTTGTTTTCTATACATCCCATTTCTTTTTTGTTCCCATATTCCTTCTTTATTGCTTTCTTTTGCATTAAATGAATATTTTCTAGTATAGTATTTTAATTCCCTTAGTAATTGTTTCACTAATTTTTTCAGTTATTTCTTAGTGACTGCTCCAGGGTTTATCATATGCATCTTAAATTATTAGAAAATATTTCAGATTTACACTAACTTAATTCCAGTGAGATATAGAAGCGTTACTTCTATTTAACTCTAATCCTTCTTCCACCTTTTTTGTGATACTATTATTTTATGTACTGCATGTATATATGTTACAAACTCAACAATATACTTTTATTGATTGATTAATTGGTGTCTTTAAAAAATTTTTTTTACATTTATTTATTTTTGAAAGACAGAGAGAGACAGATCACAAATGGGGGAGGGGCAAAGAGAGAATGAGATACAGAATCCGAAGCAGGCTCCAGGCTCCAAGCTGTTAGCAGAGCCTGATGCGGTGCTCAAACCCACGAACCATGAGCCAAAGTTGGACGCTTACTCGACTGAGCCACCCAGGTACCCCTAACTGGTATCTTTTTAAAAAGAATTTTTAACATTTATTTATTTCTGAGACACAGAGAGAGACAGAGCGTGAGCAGGGGAGGGGCAGAGAGCAAGGGAGACAGAATCCAAAGCAGGCTCCAGGCTTTGAGCTGTCAGCACAAAGCTCCATGTGGGGCTCGAACCCATGAACCATGAGATCATGACCTGAGCTAAAGTTGGAGGCTTAACCAACTGAGCCACTCAGGTGCCCCTTATTGATATCTTTTAAAGAAGGTGAAAGTGGACATCCATATGCAAAACAATGAATCTAGACATAGACCTTATGCCTTTCACAAAAATTAACTCAAAATTGATCCATAGGTCTAAGTGTAAAATATAGTACTATAAAACTCCTAGAAGATAACATAGGAAAAGACCTAGATGACTTTGAGTTTGGTCAAAGAACACCAAAGGCACAATATATGAAAGAAATAATTGATAAAGTAGACCTCATTAAAACTTAAAACTTCTGCTCTGTGAAGGACAACGTTAATAGAAAACAAGCCATAGATTGGGAGAAAATACTTTCAAAAGACACATCTGATAAAGGATTATTATCCAAAATATACAAGTAACTATTAAAATTCAACAAGAAAACAACACAATTTAAAAATGAACTAAAGACATTAGCAGATGCCTCAGCAAAGAAGATATACAGATGGAAAATAAGTATATGAAAAGATGCTCCATATTTTATGTCATCAGGGAGATACAAATAAAGCAACAATGAGATACCACTATGCAACTATTAGAATGGCCAAAATCTAGAACACTGGCAACATCAAATGCTGGAGAGGAACTGATGCTGATGAGAACCGTAAAATGGTGCAGCCACATTGGAAGGTAATTTGGTAGTTTCTTACATAACTAAACATATATTTACCATATGATTTAGCAATTGTGCTCCTTGGTATTTACCCAAAGGAGTTGAAAATTTACATTCACACAAAAACCTTCATGTGGCTGTTTATTGCAGCTTTCTGTATAATTGCCAAAACTTGGAAGCAACAAAAATGTCCTTCAGTCAGTGAATGGATAAATAAAATGTGGTCAGACAATGGACTGTGATTTAGTGCTAAAAACAAGTGTGCTATCAAGCCAAGAAAAGACATGGACAAATCTTAAATGCATATTATTAAGTGAAAGAACCAATCTGAAAAGGCTACATACTGTAGGATTACAACTATATGACATTCTGGAAAATGCAGAACTACAGACACAATAAAAAGATTAGTAATTCCTGGGGTTGGAGGGGGTAGAGAGATGAATAGGCAGAACATAGAGGATTTTTAGGGCAGTGGAAATACTCTATATGATATTATAATGATAGATATATTTCATTATACATGTGTCTAAACCCATAAAATATAAACACCAAGAGTGAACACTTAGTAAACACATATAAACTATGATCTTTGGGTGATTATGATTTGCTAGTGAAGTTTATCCTTGGTAAAAAATGTACCATTTTGGTTAGTGTTATTGCTAATGAGGGAGGCTATGCATGCATGTGGGGGAGTATGTGGAAAATCTCTGTACCTCCCTCTCAATTTTGTTGTAAACCTAAAACTGCTCAAAAAATAGTTTTAAAAAAATTAGGTGGAAGAAGAAAGAACAGGCATATATTTATAGAATTTGCTATGTCAACTTTCTTATTTACTACTATTGGTTCTCTTCATTTGTTCTTGTGGATTTGAAATACCATCTGGTGTCACTTCCTTATTCCAATACAGATTTGCACTCACCCACTCTCTTTGTTCTGTTATTGTCAAATATATTATATTTCTATATGTTATGGGTCCAGCAACATATACATATACTTATGTATATGTATAGTGTTGTTTATACAATTACATTAAAAATCAATTAAAAAAGAAAGAAGAAGAAATATGCATTAAAGTGCACTTCATAATCACATTATTACCTTTATTGTTACTGTTTTTTTTTTCCCCATGTGGATTTGAATTACTATCTGGAGTCATTTGCTTTGTCTTGAAGAACTTCCTTTAGTGTTTCCTATTAGCCAGGTCTTCTAACAACAAATTCTCTCCATTTTTGTTTATCTATGAATATCTTTATTTTGCTTTCTATTTTGAAAAATAGTTTTGCTGGATATAACATTCTTAATCTTTTTTCTTGCAGCACTTTGAATATGTCATCCCACTTTCTTCTTTTTTTAAATATTTAAATTTTTTAAAATTTACATCCAAATTAGTTAGCATAGAGTGCAACAATGATTTTAGGAGTAGATTCCCTAGTGCCCCGTACCCATTTAGCCCATCCCCCCTCCCACAACCCTTCATCCCACTTCCTTCTGACCTCTATTGTTCCTGCTGAAAATCTAGCTGTTTATCTTATTGGGGTTCCCTTTTACACGAGTCATTTTCTTTTGCTGCTTACAAAATTTCCTTTTTCTCTTTCAGCATTTTTACTATGATATTTATAAATGTGGATCTCTCCATGTTTATTGTACTTAAAATTTTTTGAGCCTGTCGAGATTCATGTTTTTATCAATTTGGGGAAGTATTCAGTCATTATTTCTTTGAATATTTTTTCTGCTCCTTTTTCTCTTCTCCTGATACTCCCATTACACATACGTTGGTGTGTTTAATAGCACCCCAAATTTCTCTGAGGCTCTATTCATTTTGCTTTATTTTCTTTGTTCTGGTTCTTTGTATTATATGATCTCTACTGGCTTATCTTAAAATCTGTTGATTCTAATGAATTTTCCACTCCAACTATTGTTTTTTTCAACTCCAGAATTTTGATTTGTTTCTTTTTTTATAACTGCTTTCTTTGATATTCTCTTTGATGAAACATTGTCATTCTACCTCCCTATACTTTTTAAAGCAAGGCTTCCTTTGTTTCTTTCAACATACTTATAATAGATGCTTTGAAGTCTTCATCTGTTAAATCTGACATCTGGGTACTCTCATAGGTAGTTTCTGTGCCTGTTTTCCCCCCACCCACCACAATGTGTAGGACATACTCTTCTCTTTTCTTTTCTTTTTTCTTTTTCTTTTCCTTTTCTCTTGTTCTCTTTTCTTTCTTTCTTTCACATGTCTTATT
The DNA here is from genome assembly GCF_018350215.1 of Panthera leo. Taxonomy (NCBI): domain Eukaryota; kingdom Metazoa; phylum Chordata; class Mammalia; order Carnivora; family Felidae; genus Panthera; species Panthera leo. Next base: position 16,599,444 of record NC_056695.1, read on the forward strand.
TGTTGTTGTTGTAGAAAACTGGGATTTTTGGTAGTAGACTGCAGCAACTTCAGATACTGTTGTCTCCCATCCTGGGAGCTTGTTTTTGTTTTTGTTTGCCTATTTGTTTAGTAACTAGGCTGGACTATATTAATCAAGTCTATTTTCCTACAGTGTGAAGCCTGTGATGTTGTCCCTCAGAGGGCATGTCCTTGAGCATGTGAACAGTCCCTGGGATGATAGTGGGTTTAGCAGTGCACTCCTTAACTATCTATTCCCTTGATCTCTCTATTGCACCATCTGCCTCTGTCAGTATCACACCCAGCTGTTAGGCTCCATTAATTGCTGGCTGACTGCTTTATTGTTTTCAGCAATATCCTGGGGCATAAATTTCTCCATGGTCTAACTCAATTACATCCAAGATCCTTTGCAGAGGTAGTTTTTGAGACCAATTTTTGAAATTTTTTATGAAACCTAAGAGTTCGTAACTGTGGTTTTCTCTGGTAAACCAGCTGGCCAAGATTTAGCTTCTTGCTCTCATGGAGCTACCAGCTTTCTCTTAACCGTTTACCACCAAATTCTCTATTGTTTTCAAGTGTACCCATATGCTCTTTGTTTCAAATAAAGTTAGTTCCTTTGGGCAGTACTTCAGAGCTCTCTTTTCTTATGGACTGTCTACCTCCTAGGCAAAATGTCTAAGCCACAGCTCCAGAGCTGGGGACAGGGGCAGGGGCCCACTTTTATCAGAGTGACACTCCTAATTTATGAGTAGGGCATAGAGGGAGGGGATATTCTCCAGTGAAGTCAATTGGAATCCAGTATTCTCGGCTTGCCATCATCCCTCGAGTAGAGCTTCCACCATATATGTGGAGGCTGGATGGAAGAAGGGAGCCTTCACTCTCTTAGCCACACTCACCAAGGAACTTGAATCCGGGAGGATTAGAAATTCTGGTGGGCCTGCCTCTCCCAGGGAGACACTCAATCCCTTAACTAGTTGCTGAAGGTAGGGGCAGCCCCATCTTCTTGACCATACTCACCTGGATTGGAACATCTTGCTGGAAGGTGGGAGTGTGGAGGAAGGGAATGAGTCATAGTTCAAGTGTCACAGACTTGCTGTTCTTATGGCGATTCAGTAGATTTTCTTGAATTAAGTGTTTCTTTGCTGTATGCATTTAAGGCAATTTCCAAAGACTTAAAATGGCTGTTTATTTTATAATTTTCATAAGATATAGCTGTTTTTCTGGGGCCTGGGTCAATGGAGCAAATTCTTCCTCCATTCCAGAAATTGAACTCCCAACAGTCATCACATTTATGAAGAATATTTTAATTACATAAGAAAATGGTCATAATATAACAGCTGTTAAAGGTACAAGTTAAAAATATTTTCAGTATAGCCCCAAATTTCTATATCATGCATATGTACAGGGTTTTTTGAATACATATATTTTATATATTAAAAGAGAAAAGACTGGAAGAAAATAAGCAAAGTCTTAACAACTGATCTTTTAGTTATTTTCCAAATTTTGTTTAATGATTATGTATTGTTAATATAATAAAAAAATTAAAATACAACACAATACGATATCTTAGTAGTTTTAGCTTAAGTATGTTTTCACTGACATGCCCTCTTGGCTGCCTATAGTAATATTGGAGGAACAACAATATTGTAGAAAAGTTTACATCAGTACATTACACCAGTAAGTACCAATACGTTATAATAATGGGTCACTGGTATAATTGTATGAATCAAATGACAGAGACCTAACTTTAGTTTACTTTGGGCAGTCAGGAAATAGAATTATATTTCAAACACTTTCCACATGGTGATGATGATGATAATGATGATGATGATGATGATAGACAACTCTGTGCACTTACAATGTGCCAGACCCCTTCCCTTTATTATTTGATATAATCTTCATATTCTTATGAGATAGATACTGCTATTATCTTTATTTCATATGTGAAAAAATTAGGGCATAGATAGAATAAGTAATTTGCACGTTTCAATTAGGAAGGGGAATGGGAATAGAAACCAGTAACAGAAAACCAGATTATCATGGGCTGAAACATTTAGCACTTAATTTTTTGCATATTAACAGAAATCAAGAGGACTGGTACTCCTTGCATTTTTGTTTTTTTCCATCCTTAGTGTGCAGCATTTAGTCTTAGAATTACAAGATCCTTTTAGGCCTCTAGACATTGTTTCTTGGAGGAGAGAAGAGTAGAAGATGGAATGCAAAGGGGTAAAGGGGATATATGCCAAGTTTATCCCTTTAAAAAATCTTTCCCCAGAATATCTTCCTTGTAAATTGCATTTCCTTCTCATTGGCCAGAATTCGGTCTGTGATCACTCTCATCTTCAAAGGAGGTTGAACTAAATATCTTAGTTCTGGAGCTTCTATAGTTGAAAAGACAAGGGGGAAGACAATGGCTTTTGGACCATCAATCCATTGTGTTACACAGCCCAAGGTCATATAGCTAGTAAATGGTGCTAGTAAATTCTCTTAACCTTTCTAATAATTTTCCTGAAGGTATTCAGAGATTCTATTTGGAATACAGAAATGATTATTATAAAATTTTGCCATTGGTATGACTCTTAGATTTGTAGTCACAGACCCAGGCAGAGGATTGAAAAGAATTTATGATCCAAGAGATGACATCAGCAGGGCTGGAGAACTGTTGTCTGCAAAAGATCTAAAAAGAATGTAAACTTAATGATGCAATGAAAGGATTAGTTTAATTCAGACAGGGTTAACAAAGGAATGCAAAAGGTGGTTTGTAGAATTCCATCTACTAAAATCAAGACATAATGATGATTTAAAAAAAAACTGAAAAAAAATAAAAAACAAACCCAGGGAACAAGTATTAGAATTCTCTTTTGTCACATTTCTCTTTGCAAGTGTGTATCCTTAGGTTTGTATCCCTGTCTTGGAGATCTGGTTGATAAGCAACCATCTCAGGGTCTCAGGGTCAGTGCAATCACCTCAACTTTCCTGGGATGTTACAATTCCACTTTTGTCCAGTTAAGTGTCCTTCCAACCATATGGAGTTTTAGAATGCAATTTAGATGTAATAAAATTAACCATCCCACAAATAATACTTTTATGTAATGTGTAGGAAGAAGTTATCATTGGGTAATATCTTTTATTTGTTAAAGTGTAATACTTAAGACAGATTACCCATGTGCTTTTGGCTTTACCCACATTATTGATTTCAGACTTATAGTTTTAAATTGATAGGGATAGAATTTGGCTAATTTTATCAATAGATCTTAAATTAAAAAAAAATTTTTTTAACATTTATTTATTATTGAGAGACAGAGAGAGACAGAGCATGAGCAGGGGAGGGGCCGAGAGACGGGGAGACACCGAATCTGAAGCAGGCTCCAGGCTCTGAGCTGTAAGCACAGAGCCCGCTGCGGGGCCTGAACTCACAAACCACAAGATCATGACCTGAGCTGAAGTCAGATGCCCATGACGGAGCCACCCAGGCGCCCCAATAGTTCTTAAATTTTTAAGAATTATTTGAGATAACTTTTGAGATTCACTGTATATATGCATATGTTCAATTTATTAAATTATGGAATTGTTTTGCTCGTAAGGATTGTTGGGTTTACCCTGCCAAGCATTTGAAGTTGTAAAAGAGAATAGTAAATACATGAGATTTGTGAATGTACTTAAGGAATGTATTTAAGAAAGTAACTAAGGGAGGAGCCAAGATGGCGGAACAGCATGGAAGTTTTTTGTGTGTCTCACGTCCATGAAATACAGCCAGACCAACACTAAACCATCCTACACACCTCGAAAACTGACTGGAGGATTAACACAACAATCTGCACAACCTGAACCACAGAATTCAGCAGAAAGAGAAAAAATTCATTTTTACTTTCAATTTTTATTAAAAATATTTTTAATTTTTATTACCATATTTTTTACTTTTGTGAATTTTTTTTCAAATTATATTTTACTTCCACCATTTTATTCTACTTCAGTGTATTCATCTTTTCAAATTTTCAAATGATCTCTTTTTTTTTCTTTTTTTCATTTCTTTTCATTTTCTTGAATACAGAAAGAGAAAAACTTCCTTTTTACTTCAATTTCTATTAAAAATATTTTTCTTTAATTTTTTACTATATTTTTTGCTTTTATGTAAATCTTTTCCAAATCTATTTTACTGCCATCATTTTATTTCAGTCTACTACAGTGTATTCACTTTTTCAAATTTTTAAACAATTTCCTTTTTTCCCTTTTTCCCCTTTTTCTTTTTTCTTTTTTCTCTTTTTTGTTTCTTTTCTTTTTCTTGAATATAAAAAAGAAAAATTCCTTTTTATTTTTAATTTTTAATAAAAATATTTTCTTTAGTTTTTTTACTATATTCTTTACTTCTATGTATATTTTTTCAAATTCTATTTTACCTCCATCATCTCATTTTGGTCTATTTTAGTGTATTCATTTTTTCAAATTCTCAAACGATTTCCTTTTTTTTTCTCCTCACCCCCTTTTTTTCTCTAATCTGTCAAACCACTTTCAACACCCAGACCAAAACACACCTATGATCTAGCATCATTTATTTGATTTGTGTGTGTGTGTTTAATTTTTTAATTTTAATATTTTTAAAATTTAAAATTTTCTACCTCATTAATTCCTTTTCTACCTTCAAAATGACAAAATGAAGGAATTCACCCCAAAAGAAAGAGCATGAAGAAACGACAGCCAGGGATTTAACCAACACAGATACAAGCAAGATGTCTGAACCAGAATTTAGAATCACGATAATAAGAATACTAGCTGGAGTTGGAAATAGATTAGAATCCCTTTCTGCAGAGATAAAAGAAGTAAAAAATAGCCAGAATGAAATTAAAAATGCTAAAACTGAGCTGCAATCACAGATGGATGCAGCGGCAGCAAGGCTGGATGAGGCAGAACAGAGAATCAGTGATAAAGGGGACAAATTTATGGAGAATAATGAAATGGAAAAAAAGAGGGAGATTAAGGCAAAAGAGCATGATTTAAGAATTAGAGAAATCAGTGACTCATTAAAAAGGAAAAACATCAGAATCATAGGGGTCCCAGAAGAGGAGGAGAGAAAAATAGGGGAAGAAGGGTTATGTGAGCAAATCATAGCAGAAAACTTTCCTAACCTGGGGAAAGACACAGACATCAAAATCCAGGAAGCACAGAGGACCCCTATTAGATTCAACAAAAACCGACCATCAACAAGGCATATCATAGTCAAATTCATAAAATACTCAGGCAAGGAGAGAATCATGAAAGCAGCAAGGGAAAAAAAGTCCCTAACCTACAAGGGAAGACAGATCAGGTTTGCAGCAGACCTATCCACAGAAACTTGGCAGGCCAGAAAGGAGTGGCAGGATATATTCAGTGTGCTGAATCAGAAAAATATGCAGCCAAGAATTCTTTATCCAGCAAGGCTGTCATTCAAAATAGAAGGAGAGAAAAAGTTTCCCAGACAAACAAAAATTAAAGGAGTTTTTAACCACTAAACCAGCCATGCAAAGAAATGTAAGGGGGACTCTCTGAGGGGAGAAAAGAGGAAAAAAATATATATATAGAAATTAATTAATTAATTAATTAATACCAAAAGCAACAAAGATTAGAAAGGACCAGATAACACCACCAGAAACTCCAACTCTACAAGCATCATAATGGCAATAAATTCATATCTTTCAGTACTCACTCTAAACGTCAATAGACTCAATGCTCCAATCAAAAGACATAGGGTAACAGAATGGATAAGAAAACAAGATCCATCTATATGCTCTTTATAAGAGACCCACTTTAGACCTAAAGACACCTTCAGATTGAAGATAAAGGGATGGAGAAACATCTATCATACTAATGGTCAACAAAAGAAAGCCGGAGTAGTCATACTTATATCAGCCAATCTAGACTTTAAAATAAAGACTGTATCAAGAGATGCAGAAGGGCATTATGTCATAATCAAAGGGTCTATCCACCAAGAAGACCTAACAATTGTAAACATTTATTCGCCAAATGGGGAGCACAAAAATATATACATCAATTAATCACAAACATAAAGAAACTCATTGATAGTAATACCATAATAGTAGGAGACTTCAACACCCCACTCACAGCAATGGACAGATTATCTAATCAAAAAATCAACAAGGAAACAATGGTTTTGAATGACACACTGGTCCAGATGGACTTAACAGATATATTCAGAACATTTCATCCTAAAGCAGCAGAATATACATTCTTCTCCAGTGCACATGAAATGTTCTCCAGAATAGACCATATACTGGGACACAAATCAGCCCTAAGTAAGTACAAAAAGATCGAGATCGTACCGTGAATATTTTCAGACCACAACGCTATGAAACTTGAAATCAACCACAAGAAAAAATTTGGAAAAGTAACAAATACTTGGAGACTGAAGAACATCCTACTAAAGAATGAATGTGCTAACCAAGAAGTTAAAGAGGAAATTAAAACGTACGTGGAAGTATCAGTGAAAATGATAACACTAAACCCAAAACCTCTGGGATGAAGCAAAGGTGACAGTCATAAGAGGAAAGTATATAGCAATCCAGGCCTTCCTAAAGAAGGAAGAAAGATCTCAGATACACAACCTAACCTTATGCCTTAAAGATCTGGAAAAAGAACAGCAAATAAAACCCAAAACCAGCAGAGGACAGGAAATAATAAAGATTAGAGCAGTAATTAATGCTATCAAAACCAAGAAAACAGTACAACAGATCAATGAAACCAGAAGCTGGTTCTTTGAAAGACTTAACAAAATTGATAAACCACTAGCCAGTTTGATCAAAAAGAAAAAGGAAAGGACCCAAATAAATAAAATCAAGAATGAAAGAGGAGAGATCACAACCAACATAGCAGAAATAAAAACAATAATAAGAGAATATTATGAGCAATTATATGCCAATAAAATGGGTAATCTAGAAGAAATGGACAAATTCCTAGAAACATATACACTACCAAAACTGAAACAGGAAGAAACAGAAAATTTGAACAGACCCATAACCAATAAGGATATTGAATTAGTAATCAAAAATCTGCCAAAAAACAAGAGTCCAGGGCCAGATAGCTTTCCAGGGGAATTCTACCAAACATTTAAGGAAGAGTTAACACCTATTCTCTTGAAGTTGTTCCAAAAAATAGAAATGGAAGGCAAACTTCCAAACTCTTTTATGAAGCCAGAATTACCTTGATCCCAAAACCAGACAGAGACCCCACTAAAAAGGAGAACTATAGCCCAATTTCCCTGATGAACATGGATGCAAAAATCTTCAACAAGATATTAGCCAACCGGCTCCAACAATACATTAAAAAAATGATTCACCACGACCAAGTGGGATTTATACCTGGGATGCAGGGCTGGTTAATATCCACAAAACAATTAACATGATTCATCACACCAATAAAAGAAAGGACAAGAACCATATGATCCTCTCAATAGATGCAGAGAAAGCATTTGACAAAATACAGCATCCTTTCTTGATAAAAACCCTCAAGAAAGTAGGGACAGAAGGAGCATACCTCGAGATCATAAAAGCCATATATGAATGACCCAATGTTAATATCATCCTCAGTGGGGAAAAACTGAGAGCTTTCCCACTAAGGTCAGGAACAAGACAGGGGTGTCCATTCTCACCACTGTTATTCAACATAGTATTAGAAGTCTTAGCCTCTGCAATCAGACAACACAAAGAAATAAAAGGCATCCAAATAGGCCAGGAGGAGGTCAAACTTTCACTCTTTGCAGATGACATGATACTCTATATGGAAAATCCAAAAGAGTCCACCAAAAAACTGCTAGAATTGATTCATGAATTCAGCAAAGTTGCAAGATATAAAATCAATGCACAGAAATCAGTTGCATTCCTATACACCAAAAATGAAGCAACAGAAAGAATTCAAGGAATCAATCCCATTTACAATTGCACAAAAAACCATAAAATACCTAGGAATAAATCTAACCAAAGAGGTGAAAAATCTATACGCTGAAAACTATAGAAAGCTTATGAAAGAAATCAAAGAAGACACACAAAAAAATGGAAAAATATTCCATGCTCCTGGAGAGGAAGAACAAATATTGTTAAAATGTTGATACTACCCAAAGCAATCTACATATTCAATGCAATCCCTATCAAAATAACACCAGCATTCTTCACAGAGCTACAACAAATAATCCTAAAATTTGTATGGAACCAGAAAAGACCCCGAATAGCCAAAGCAATCTTGAAAAAGAAAACCAAAGCAGGAAGCATCACAATCCCAGACTTCAAGCTATACTACAAAGCTGTAACCATCAAGACAGTATGGTACTGGCACAAGAACAGACATTCAGATCAATGGAACAGAATAGAGAACCCAGAAATGGACCCACAAACGTATGGCCAACTAATTTTTGACAAAGCAGGAAAGAATATCCAATGGAATAAAGACAGTCTCTTCAGCAAGTGGTGCTGGGAAAACTGGACAGTGACATGCAGAAGAATGAAACTGGACCACTTTCTTACACCATACACAAAAATAAACTCAAAATGGATGAAAGACCTCAATGTAAGACAGGAAGCCATCAAAATCCCAGAGGAGAAAGCAGGCAAAAACCTCTTTGATCTTGGCTGCAGCAATTTCTTACTCAAAACGACTCTGGAGACAAGGGAAACAAAACCACAAATGAACTATTGGGACCTCATCAAAATAAAAAGCTTCTGCACAACAAAGGAAATAGTCAGCAAAACTAAAAGGCAACTGACAGAATGGGAGAAGGTATTTTTAAATGACATATCAGATAAAGAGTGATTATCAAAAATCTACACAGAACTCACCAAACTCAACACCCAAAAACCAAATAATCCAGTGAAGAAATGGGCAAAAGACATGAATAGACACTTCTCCAAAGAAGACATCCAGAAGGCCAACCGACACATGAAAAAATGCTCAATGTCACTCATCATCAGGGAAATACAAATCAAAACCACAATGGGATACTACACCTGTCAGAATGGCTAACCTTAACAACTCAGGCCACAACAGATGTTGGGGAGAATGCAGAGAAACAGGATCTCTTTTGCATTGTTGGTGGGAATGCAAGCTGGTGCAGCCACTCTGGAAAACAGTATGGAGGTTCCTCAAAAAACTAAAAATAGAATTACCCTATGACCCAGCAATTGCAGTACTAGGCATTTATCCACGGGATACAGGTGTGCTGTTTCGAAGGGACACATGCACCCCCATGTTTATAGCAGCACTATCAACAATAGCCAAAGTATGGAAAGAGCCCAAACGTCCATCAATGCATGAATGGATAAAGAAGAAGTGGTATATATATACAATGGAGTATTACTTGGCAATCAAAAAGAATGAAATTTTGCCATTTGCAACTATGTGGATGGAACTGGAGGGTATTATGCTAAGTGAAATTAGAGAAAGACAAAAATCATATGACTTCACTCATATGAGGACTTCAAGAGGCAAAACAGATGAACATAAGGGAAGGGAAACAAAAATAATATAACAACAGGGAGGGGGACAAAACAGAAGAGACTCATAAATATAGAGAACAAACTGAGGGTTACTGGAGGGGTTGTGGGAGGGGGGATGGGCTAGGGCTAAATGGGTAAGGGGCACTAAGGAATCTACTCCTGAAATCATTGTTGCACTATATGCTAACTAATTTGGATGTAAAGTTAAAAAAAATAAAAAATAAAATTAAAAAAAAAAAATAAAAATAATAAAAAAGAAAGTAACTTAATAACTTGGGGAATAAGTGGGAATAATTATTACAAAGAATTTAGCCTCTTTGTCTACCATGGATATATATCTACTGCGGTAGATAAAAATGTGGTATATATATACAATGAAATATTACTCAACAATCAAAAAGAATGAAATCTTGCTATTTGCAACAACTTGGATGGAACTAGAATATATTATGCTAAGCAAAATAAGTCAGACAGAAAAAGATAAATATCACATGATTTCACTCAGATGTATAATTTAAGAAAAAAAAACAGATGAACATAGGGGAAGGTAAGGAAAACTAAGCTAAAATCAGAGAGGGAAGCAAACCATAAGAGACTCTTAAATACAGAGAACAAACTGAGGGTTGTTGGAGGGGTGTTGTGTGGAGGAATGGGCTCAATGGGTGATGGGTATTAAGGAGGACACTTGTTGGGATAAGCCCTGGGTGTTACATATAAGTGGTGAATCACTAAATTCTACTCGGAATTTCATAACCATTATGACACTATATGTTAACTAACTTAGATTTAGATAAAATTCAAAAATAAATAGATAAAAATAAAATATCTCTTGTAAAAAAATAAATAAAAATAAAGAAGTAAAAACAGATAAAAAGTAAAAAACAAAAAGAATTTAGCCTCTTTAGCTTGAGTCAATCAAATATTAGTAAAAAGAATAAGTAAAAATGATTCATATTTTATTAGAATTATAAATAGAATTACATGACTGGTAGATTGCACTTAAAATGTAAGGACATTAGATTTTGAATTTTATAATGTTAATCAGTAAATGCTAGTTTAAAACCAAAGTGACTATAAGTAGTTCTTTCTCTGCACAAAGGCCCCTCTTGGACCTTAAACGGCTGCACATTGACACATTTTGATTCTGGATGAATAGAGGCTTTATGTAGCAATTCACTGTTTACACAGCCCATAGCACTTGTCTAGACAAGGACAATAAGCTGGTTAATGCCAAATATGAAGGGAGCAGCAGGTTCCAAGAACTCGTGTTGTACTCTGGTTATTGGAAGGGATCTTTTTCTAAGATGCCTGCCAATTCTATCCCTTGCATAGAATTTATTTAAAATGATTTTTTTCCAAAAGAATAAAATAAATATAGAAAATAAAATGATTTTTTTCTTACTATAAAGAGAAATCTAGCCTTGGATTAAGGCAAACAAAGGGTGTCCCATTCAGCATGTTTGGTTACTCTGACAATGGAGCCAACTTTGTACTGCTCACGGGATCCCTAACCACATGAATTTGGGCCTCCAGAAAAGGGAGAGTTTTATATTTTCTGTAAAACAAATGATTTTAAGTTGTGTCAGCATCCTTCCTTGTCCAACAGAACTTCAGTTTATTTATCTTGGTTATGTCAAAATTGCTGGATTGGGAATTCATCTGCTGAAGTATCATTTGATTAACTGTCCTGTGTAAAGTTTTTCCCTTTCTATGTGTCTAAAGTAATCATCAGTAGAATAATATCCTGTTTTGTCAGGAGGAATGGACAATGAACAACAAAACACTTGTTTGTTCTTATTGCCATATCCCTTATACAGGGCTGCTGGAGAAGGCAAGGGGATTTCAGGAGTTTGAGGTTTATTGGTAGATGCATCCATTGGAGGAAACAGCAGTGGCCCTGTCTTTGACAATGAGTTGCCTATTCCTCTGTGACAATCTGCTTCCCAAGTAGTAGTAAAGAGCCCTCTAATGCACTCCATTCTAAAATCTCTGTTACTTCAGCATAGTTGCCTTTGTTAACTGGCTTTAATTTTAAAAATTTCACCTGATACTTTCAAGAGTAACCTCAGTTCCAAAGCCCTTTTGTGTGAGGAACAGAATTCACAACAAAATTGCTTCTCTGATAACCAGGGACACAGGGAACGTATTACTCAGTCCTTCAGCTTCCAGAGGTGATTTCTAACCACAGAGTCCTCAGAGCAGAAGGGATTTGGGATTGGTTTCCAGCCACATCTCTGGGCACAGGCTTCAGTCCCATGGCCTATGCCTTCTGTTGTGCCTTCCATGTAGCCAGGATATTGCCTATCCTGGGCCCCATGCCTGTGCCCTCTCTCAGCTCTGTTAACCTCCCTGCCTCCTGAGTTTGGCACTTAGCCTAGGCTGTCTTTGCTTTCTCTAGCTGGGGCACTAGATCCCAGTGTGGAGGAGAGTGTGGCTGAGGCCCTGCCACCGTCTGGCCTTGGTACAGTTCTGAAACACAGTGCTGTTCATATTTTAATACACTACAAAACAACTGGAGGATGTTATGAAAATGCAGATTGGAGGGTGCCTGGATGGCTCAGCTGGTTACAGAGCAGACTCTTAATTTCAGCTCAGGTTATGAACTCGCGATTGTGGGATCTAACCCCACATCGGGTTCGGTGCTTAGTGTGAAGGCTGCTTGGGATTCTCTCTCTCCCTTTCTCTCTGCCCCTCTTCTGCCTGCTTGCTCCTGCTCTGTCTCTCTCTCTCTCTCTCTCTCTCTCTCTCTCTCTCTCTCAAAAAAAAAAAAAAAAAAAAAGGCGGATTTTGATTCCATAGGTCTGGTTGTGGGTAGAACTAAAAGTCTGCATTTTTTATCAAGTCCCCAGGGATTTGAATTCTGCAGTTCTTGGACCACAATTTGAATAATAGAGATTTAAAAGACATTTAAGGTATAGGCCTTGGAGATACTGCAGGTTTGGTTCCAGACCATGATAATAAAGCAAATATCACAATAAAATGAGTCAAATGAATATTTTGGTTTCCTAGTGCATATAAAAGTTATGTTTATACTTTACTGTAGTCTATTTAGTGTGCAACAGCATTATGTCCAAAAAATAATGTACATACCTTATTGAAAACTACTTTATTGCTAAAAATGCTATCATCTGAGCTCTCAGCCAGTCATACTCTTTTTGTTGGTGGTGGTGGGAGGGTGTCTTGCCTCAATGCTGATGGCTGGTGACTGATCAGCGTGGTGGTTACTGAAGTTTGGAGTAGCTGTGGCAATTTCTTAAAATAACACAGCATTGGGAGTGCCTGGGTGGCTCAGTCAGTTAAACATCCGACTCTTGACTTTGGCTCGGGTCATGATCTCACACAGTTTGTGAGTTTGAGACCCCCTTCGGACTCCACTGACAGTGTGGAGCCTTCTTGGGATTCTCTCTTTCCTCTCTCTGTCCCTCTCTCTCTCAAAATAAATAAATAAGTAAAAATAACACAGCAATGAAGTTTGCTGCATCAGTGGGCTTTTTCTTTCATTTGAACACATAGAGACCATTGTAGGGTTATTAACTGGCCTAATTTCAATATTTTTGTGTCTCAGGGAATAGGACGCCTGAGGAGAGGGAGAGAGACAGGTGAATCACCTCTGGGTGTGTCAGAACACACATTTATTGATTAATCTCACCACCTTATGTGGGCACAATAGTGGCACTCCAAAATAATTATAGTCGTAATATAAAAAATCATTGATCACAGATCACTATAACAAAGATAATAATGAAAACAAAAAAACAAAAAAAAAAACCCCAACAAAGATAATAATGAAAAAGTTTGAAATATTATGAGAATGACTAAAATGTGACCCAGATAGACAAAGCAAGCAAATGCTGGTAGAAAAAAGGGCGCTGATAGACCTGCTCCACGCAGGGTTGCCACAGTCTTTCAATTTGTACAAAATGCAACATCTGTGAAGTGTAATCAAGTGAAGCACAATAAAAGGAAGTATGCCTGTAATTAATTGATTGATTAATTAATTTCTGTCTTCTATCTCTTTTCCTTCATTCCTTCCTTTTCCTCCCTCCTGTTAGCAAGAAACCTGTGCCTGATTAAGGTTAATGTAATTTCTGTCTGTTCTCCAAACTTGAGTTCACTTTAAAACATCCCCTTCTACACCTTACACCAACGTTCAGGAAAAAAGATGGACCATGATGGTGGTGGTGGTGTGGGCTTAAAACTCATTTTGTCATTTAAATGGAAACCTTTTAAAATGTCTTTCAATTCAAAACTTCTGCCTAGATTCACTGTGGAAACTTGTTTGTAGTGTGTCAAATAAGACTCTGAAGATAATTTCTTTGTCTCACTTCTTGTCGTTACTTCCTTTTGAAAAATAAGGCTTAGTATTTTTTTTACATACTCTTTAGAAAAAAGAATTCATTTTCCTACTAAATTCTGGAGACACTACTGCTTTCAGATCTCAGAATTCCCATCGGTAGTTGTCATTTATAATAAGACTTATGTGGGAAAAAGCTTGCCTTTTATGCTGTGATAGGGAACAAATGTTTTTCAAAACTAATAAAAACAACAAAATCAAAAGGACATTAAGTTTCTAGTCCTTAATTTTAAAATTAAAAACACCACAGTAATTATTTTGTGTGGTGTATGCTCTGTACATTAGGGTGGCTTTTTATTCTATCCTACTAATTTTTTTTTTTTTTTTTTTAACTCTTGTAGCAGCAGCTGGCCTCATGAACACTTACAAAGGTACCGAATTTCCTCTCTGTGTTGTCATGTCAGATGTGGTCAATGATATCCTGTTTCTGAAGGAACCAGTACAACTTCCTTCGTACTGCAGAAGCAGGAGCTGCCTCTGAGAATGAATAAATTCCACACAGAAAAATATTCACAAAACTATCATTCTAACTTAACTTTGCAAGAGAGGAAGCCCTAATGACAACTAAACATTATTATTACTTCATGTTAACTTCCAAGTTCCCAACCTTTGCTAGGAGAGCTGTAAGAAGATCAAAAAGATGTTGATAACGTTGCTGGGGCTGAGGCTTCAGTTTACCTGTCAGGTGCGGTTTAGCTTAAATCTGCTCGGCTGACTCCTATTAATTTCAAGGATGGGGAAGACGCTTGCTTGGGTTTGGGTGGTCACTAGAGGCAGTGGGGTGGTCCCAGACCCTCATAGAAACATATATTCCCCAAAGTGAAATAGTAGGTCAAAATTGCACATGACACTTTGTCACACACGGCCAGAATTCTCTCCTAAAAAAGGACCCATTTATTATGCTGCCAGTTTCTGGTTCTGACGACATTTCTATCACTTCCCTGGCTTAACTGATGTCATGGCACCTAAATATCATTTACATGTTAATACAACAATAGCACTGCTAAGCATTTACTACCTGCCTTAGACAGTTTGTCTTTCAACAACTCCATCTCCATCTTGCAAATAAGGAAACTGAGACTCCTTCTTGGAGTTCCTTAACTCCAAGAGGTTAAGTAACCTGCCCAAAGTCCAGGAGAACAACAAGGGATGGATGTGGATGTGGTCTGCCCTGCAGGTAATTTAAATATAATAATAAAACTAGCTAAAAATCAGACTACCTTGATTGCTTTTTTAAAGCATTTGAAAAATTTGTGATAAAAAGATACATGACAAATTTACTTACTGTCTTAACCATTTTTAAACATACAGCTCCGTGGTATTAAGCACATTCACACTGCTGTGCAACCATCACCACCATCCACCTCCAGAACTCTTTTCATCTTGCAAAATTGAAAAATTGAACTCATTAAACAATAACCCCTCATTCCTTCCTGCCCCCAGTCCCTGACAAACACCATTCTGCTTTCTGTCTTAATGGATTTGACTACTCTAAATCCCTCAGATAAGTGGGTTGTCCTTTGTGACTGGCTTATTTCACTTAACACAATGTCTTTAAGGTTTATCCAGGTTGTAGCACATGTCAGAATTTCCCTCCTTTCTCAACGGCTGAATAATATTCCACTGTGTAGATGTATGACATTTTGTCTATCCATTCATCCATCAGTGGACACTTGGGTTGCTTCAACTTTTTGGCAATGGTGAATATGCTCCTATGAACATGGGTGTGTGTGTGTGTGTGTGTGTGTGTGTGTGTATCGTGGGTGTATGTACTGTGTGTGTGTGTGTGTTTAAATCATTACGTACCAATAATTCTAAATAATGGCAGCAATAAAATAATCCTTCCTGAAAAAAACATTTTTTTTTGGTTCAAGTTTTAAGCAACTATTGTGGGAATTATTGAATTTTAAAAACAGTGTATGCTTCAAAATTAGGACATTTTACAGATTATTTTTCCTTTAATAAACACTGGATTCTACACAGAAGTTAATTCCAAGAACAGGAGTTATGGAGTCCTTATTCATTTAGAGAATAAATTTGTGAGGGTTTGAAATTTTTTGACTTTGCTTTGACTGCAATTCATATCTTGAACCCCTATTACGCATTCCTCTGTTTAACTAACTAAATTTAAAATAAACAATGATAGTAAATGATTATAAAGACAAAGAACAGAACCTGAGTTACCAGTGCTATCATTCTATGTGAATAATTTTGAGTTTTAGTTTTCTTTAAGATTTAAATTAATAAAACAGCTGCCAACTGTGTGGTATAATCTTTTTTATTTAGTACAAATATTTGGATGTGTTTGAATACCTTTCACTTTGAAACTTACTTTGTAAAATTGTTAATTGTTTTAAAACTGAAGAATTAATTTGAGAAAATAATGATCATTTACCAATTATTACATGAGGATTACTGAAAATAACTGTTGTATGGAGGAGGGAATGTTAAAGATAATGATTACTCTGGTTGTCAAATGCTCTGGAAACATCAAAGTCACAAGCTTGTAAATAGCAAGGCATGTGTGTTCAAATCCAGATTAGTCTATTTCATGCTATTTACCCCTACTTTATGCTATTTAATTATTAGCCAGTTTGCCCATTTTCTAAAGACAGTTTGTTATCTACCAGTACACTACAATGGTCAAAATAGCTACTACAGAGCAAGTACTTCAAGGTGAACATGGTATTCTCTTTCTCCTCAAGAAACTTCTACTGTTAGTGAGGAAGAAAACCTGTATCATAGGTTGAGTGTTTTCAGAAAATTAACTGGTATTTTATTTTTTGTATTGCTCTTGTTTTGCAGCTTTGGGGAATGTGCAGTAATGAGAATCAAGATCTTTTTCCATTTCTACCTAGGTGAGAGCCCTATGTTGTGCTTATAAAATCCAATCATCTTATACCCATCCTATGCCATGTGATATTAAGGGCAGTTCCTTGTTCTCCAGAGAATCAGTACCCAACAGGTCAGCATGCGCCTTTTCTGCTGCTAGTGGACTGAGGAGGGATATTTTGGTTTGACTCAGGGCAAGGAATAGAGACTTAAGTGGGAAAGACAGGAATGCTTAGCTGTATATGTGTGCAAGGAGAGAGGAAAGAACAGAGGTTTCCCTAGAAGTAAATGAAACTAAGGAGTTTGAGGGGTTTCTGTGTTTGATGAAGTGAGCCATATAAGGTGGGGTGAATCTCTGCTTTAGTAGGGAGTCAATGAATCCTGGCCAATCCATGCTAAGGCTTTGAGTGCCTATGAAGGCTCTGTATCCTCCTGCAGCTGGTGGAGGGGATTACTATAGTGGGGGTTGGTCCCTGAGTTCACCAGATGACCAGTACCCAACAGGTCAGCATGCAACTGCTACACCATGCAGCTGGAGAACCAGTTTTCTGATATTGCCTGAATTCAGAATTCTTGGGTGATCTCATGGGAGGAAGGAAGGGAGTCAGGAAGCCCATAGACTGAATTCTTATGATTCAAGAGAATGAGAATGAGAATGAGAAGCACATTTAGTTTTAATTTTAGAAATAATGGAATGTGAGATTTTCTGCACCTGAGTAGTGAAGAGTAAAATCCCTACTTGCTACACAAATAAACAAGCAAGTGCAACACAGGGATGAGCAATGCTGGGCCAAACAGTGAATGCACAGAAATCACTTGGGGGTTGGGGAAAAGGGCTCCTGGGAAGAGATTTCCAAGTCAGGAATGAGATGCATTAGCCAGGAGAAAGGATACTGTGATGCACCAGGAAAAGAGGAGGAGGAAGAGTGCTCCAGGCAGAGTGCGTAAAAGCACAAAGGCCAGATGGGAGAAAGAGCAGGAGCACCCAGAAACATAGATGGCTAGAGGGTTGGCACCAGGTGCGGTAAATTGGGGGTAGATCTGGAAGACCCCATGATGGGAAATTGGGTTTTATCCTGAGGGTTATGGGGAAAACAATTGGTGTGTTTTATGCAGAGGAATGAAGAGATGAGATTTAGGCTTTAGAAAGATCATCTTGGCTGCCAAGAGGAGAACAGATTGTAGTGGGGCAAGACCAGCCAAAGTGAGGCAAGATGGGAGGCTCTATCTGTTATTCTGTGAAGCCTCATCAGATCTTTATGAAACCCTAGGGCACCTTGAATTTTTATTTTTCACAAATTCATAAGATAAATTATTCTCCATAGGCACCTCAGGTTTTGTATTAGTTTCCTAGGGCTGCAGTAACAAAGTATCACAAAGTGGATGGTTTAAAGACAATAGAAATTTATTCTCTTACATTTCTGGAGGCCAGAAGTCTGAGACTAAGGTGATGGCAGGGCCAGGCTCTGTCTAGGCCTTTAGGAGAATCCCTTCCACTCCTAGCTTCTGATAATTATAGCAATCCTTGGCATTCCTTGGCTTATAGATGCATCGCTCCAATCTCTGCCTCTGTCATCATGTGGCTTCCTCCTTGTGTGTCTCTGTCTTCACATCATCTTCCCTCTGTGTGCATGTCTGTGTCTCTTCTCTTCTTAGAACATCAGTTAGCTTGAATTTAGAGCCCACCCTACTCTAATATGACCTCATCTTAACTAATTATATCTGTAAAGATGCTTTTTCTAGATAAGGCCACATTCTGAGATTTTGGGAGAGACATGAATTTGGGTGGGTTGGTGGGTGGGGGAGGTCATTATTCCACCCATTACAACTTTCATGTGAGCACACAAAAGCTGATCACTACTGGCTTTGAACCAACAGGCCTGGACCACCACCTCAACAGTTACTTTTCCTTCAGAAGGTTAACCCACTGTAAGGATTGTTTATGCATAGATTATTGTGTAGATTCACGTGGCTTTTTCATGTTTATAATGGCTTTTATCGAGATTCCAAGAGTAGAAAGATTGTAGCCAGTATCTGCCTCACTGAAGTACACCCTATATTCTCCATTGAGACAACATATATTTTCAGCTCAGCATAACCTGTCTTCATGAAAACAGAATCAAAGACATTTTTGTTTAAGGCATAATGCTATGCAATCATCCATGTCAATTTTATTAAACACTAAAGGCAAAGTTTGAGTAATCAACTGGTTTAGGAGAAATACTTTTAATTTTGAGGGTAAAGTCTATGTATAATTTCAAAGATTATCAAAAAATTCAAAGACAAAACTTATATTTTGTTACCAAAATGTAGCTTTAGTTATTTACCAAAGTGATAAAACTGGGACATCAAGAAATTCTTATTATGAGTTAAATTCTTATTATATCACATGCATATTAGTATAACATAGTGACATAGTGTACGAGTTGCAGCACTGTCTTTGTGTAGAAGGAATACATCTCTAATGTAATGTGAGATGGGTAGTTTAACATTTTCCTTGCTTTTAGTCTGTAGTAGAGTATTAAGATTTATTGTTTTTTCTATGAATCAGACCATGGAGTCTACAACAATCATGACTATTTTGAAGATTACACATAGGCAAAAAATTTAAGGATCCTAGATCTGTTTTTCTGGTCTATGGAGAGGGCTCCTTTGGGGTCCTGAACCCATCAGGAAACGTATTACTTATCTCTTCTAATGAGAAGTCATATTTTTTCAGACTACCATCAAAGGTCTTTTTAAATTTGTTCATAAAATATTGAACTGGAAGGGCAAAACAATGGCCATATACACTTCTCTTCAGGTTTATATCACTCTTTGGTAAGAGTCATCAACCACAAGCAAAATCCATCTAGCTGTACCATCACCTGGCTTAACCTACTTTTCCCAAATTCCTCATGGAGTAGTACAGGAGACTTTGCTGTGTGCTTTGTGAAAAGCTACTAACACTATGTTCACTTCTTTTTTTTTTAATGGTCATTTATTTATTTTTGAGAGAGAGAGAGAGAGAGAGAGAGAGAGAGAGCGTGTGCAGGCATGTGCAGGTGTGAGTGGGGGAGGGGCAGAGAGTGAGGGAGACAGAGAATCTCAAGCAAGCTCTACACTTAGTGCAGGGCCCACTGCGGGGCTTGATCCCACAACCCCTGGGATCATGATCTGAGCTGAAACCAAGAGTCAGATGCTCAACCGACTGAGCCACCCAGGCATCCTTTAAGCCTATGATCTTAACTACAGTTCTGGTCACCTGATGGTATCCTGTGCAAATCAATATCATTGTACTTTCCAAATGTTTCTTATATTAGTTAAGTATCTCCCTTCTTTAGGAATCATGTCTCATTTCTTTTTACCCCCAGTACTTAGCACAGTGCTTATTACATAACAAGGTTCTCAATAACATTTTGCTAAATAAATGCAATAAAATATCTTTCTATTATCCATGATCTTCCTCTGTTTGAAAAACAGGAGACCATTTGCCCTTATCTAACACCTATCTTCTTGCTCACAGTGATTATAGATAGTGGCACAATTATGTCTGTGTTTCTGGCAGTCAGGGGTTCCCATAATATCCTCTCTTAACTAAGGCTTAAAGAGAGTCTTTGTATTAGCCTTTCCAGTCTGATGATCATTACCTGGGCAGAGAACACAAAGCAAAATGGAAAATGAGTAGTTCCCTTTTAAATCTGTGAACTTTTTACCAACCGCCAGATATGAACTTATAACTGCTATATTCTTTATCTCTTATCTCTAAACATAAATTACTACTCTTATTGCCCTTAATCTTTTTCTTTATGAAATGGAGTCTGTCTTTAGATCAATACTATGTTGGGGTAATACACTTAAAACTGAATACTTCTAGGCCTAAGGTCTCATTCTTTCATTTATTCATAAAATCACATTTAAAAAACAATTTTAATAATGTCAGAATACTGAGAGAAGAGTAAATTAATAAATGTTCCTTAATACTTTAAGAATTTTGAATTCTTTGTGTATGTGTGTGTATATCTATATATGTAGATATATAGATATATAGATATATAGATATATGTATGTGGCAACCTCAGAAATGGGGAATAAAGCAAAAATAATGATTTTAGTCTTTAAAGTGGACAGATATTCTATTTTGGTTTTGGCTAACATCTGCCAATTCTTGCTTCTTTGCTTATTCTGCCTACAACACACACACACACACACACACACACACACACACACACACACGTACCATACTATACCACACCACACCACACCACACTGTAATACATGCTCAGCAAATATGGTTTGGTAGTTATCTCTTCTCAGCCAAGAAGTCTATGTTTTGGTCAATAATTTGGAATGGGCTTGACATTCAACTAAATATGGTCCCTAACTTATTAGTCCCAAGGGAGGAAACTGAATGGCAGAAGTCAAGATCTTTACCTACTCAAGGGTTGGATGCATCAAATAGACTTAGCAAGTGCCAGAAAACAAGGTTGAACTTGATAGGAGAGCCATTTGCTGAGATCCCCAAGTAGGAAAGAACAAGGCTGGAACATCTCCAAGTCATAGAAGAGCTGGATTAAAGCCAGATGTGACTCTGGGTTAAAGAAGATACCACAGCTCACAAATGGAATGAGATGTTTCTAGACAGGATCTGTCAACTGATCTCATCAGGAAGGTTTGTCCTTTTTGTCCATACTGTATATTTCATAAAGTTCATTGCCTCCTTTTAGTGCTATTTATACAGCTTCTCAATTCATTTAGTTAATTCATTCAGCATCATTAATAGGACATTATTAGATGTTAAAGATGCAAAAATGAGTTAGGTCAATATGTTTTCAGGGTACCAAGTGAATCAGGCATGCCAACCAGCACACGTCTTCTGTACCATAACATAAAATGAAGCAATTAGCAAGTTCTATCTCTAAATCACCAAAAGGAAAAGGGATACATTATGACATGGTATGCATGCTTATTTAAGTCCTTATCAATGTAGCACAAAGTGTTATAAACATATTGCTAAGTGTATACCAAGATGTGATTACCAAATGAAGTTGTCTGTATGTCCCAGGCTTTGCTAAGATGTACTTAGCAAAGTATTTTTGCAAAGATGCAAAGTATTTTGCTAAGATGTACTTAGCAAAGTATTTATTTGATGTATCAAATAAAGTCACACTTCTGATAATAAATTATTTTGCATTGAGTTCTCACTCATGAAATTATTGCTCTTCAGTGCCACATTTGATTTTTTTCTCTCTCCTTTTCTACATACATACACGTATATATGTGTGCACAAACACACACACATTACTACTATTAATCTTGTGGTTCAACCATTTGAGAATAAGTTGTAAGTATCATGACCTTTCACTTCTAAATACCTGATAATATCTCCTAAATACCTAAATACCTCCTAAGGACAAGAACATTCTCTTACATAACCACAATTCACTAATCAAATTCAGGAAATCTAATAGTGATATATTACTATTATCCAACATACATCCCGCTTTAAATTTCACCAATTATCCCAATAATTAAATGTCCTCTATGGTATTTCTTTCTTTTTTTTAATGTTTATTTATTTTTGAGAGACAGAGACAGAGAGAGACAGAGAGAGATGGCAGTAAGGGCAGAGAGAGGGAGACAGAGGATCCGAAGCAGGCTCTGCACTGAGAGCGGAGAGCTCAATGCAGGGCTGATACTCACAAACCATGATATCGTGACCTGAGCTGAAGTTAGATGCTTAACCAACTGAGCCACCCAGATGCCCCAATGGCATTTATTTCTTTGATCCAGGAGTCAATCCAGAATCACACATTTCTTTGGTTGTTAGGTCTCTTGTCTCCTTTATTCTAGAATGGTTTCTCAGCCTCTCTGTGCCCTTTATGCAATTCACATTCTTGACTATAGGCTAGTTGTTTGTGGAACGTCCTTTAGTTGGGTTTCTCTCATTATTTCCCCAGTTATTTTTCAGAGTTCCCCAGGGCACTACCTCATGTGTGATCTGAAGCCAGTCCTTCCAGTTCTGTCTTTCTGTCTTCAGAAACTTCATTGCCCACCACTTCTGCTCCTGCATGCTTCAAAAGAAGGCCCAGCTCTCTCTCTGCTGACAGCCACCATTCAGATCCAATCAGACCTCTGAGAAAGTGCACTGCAGCCCCATGGCCTGTCACTCCAAACCCTGAATGGTCATTCCTTAATTCCTCACAGCACACCTGAGGCCAGGTAGTAGCTTTTCAACAAAACTTTATTCAACGCTTGAGGGTAACATAACACAGAGAATAATGTCAAACTGCTACTAAAAGTTGGCTACTCTTAGAGCCCACAGGCTAAAACGTGACCTCAGGGTCTTTAAATAAAATGGTTCCTGCTTCCATATGGAAGGGTCAGTTCACTCCATCACAAATGCTCCCATAATGTCCATGGTAGGGAGTCCAGAACCAGGGGGTACCCAGGCCTGGAGGGAGTAAACCATTGTCCGCGATATCCTCATTTTCCTGATTTAGGATAGGAGGATTGTCTTCCCATGTTAAGAGATACTAAGGACATCCATCCCCTTACCTGGGAACCTCGCCTCTAAGTATTAATCAGGCTCAATGGCTCAGCAGGTCCAATCCTCCTAGACCACATTTACTAAAGTTAGACTGTCTAGTTTTATATTACCACAGGTAGGCCACCAAGAATGCAGCCTGGAAGCATTACCGCAAGCCAAATACAATTCCTTTACAGCCTTTCCTCCAGCATGCAGTGACGAGAAGAATGGTCCTTCATACCCCTACTACAGCCACATTTTCATTCCTGATCTCCTGTAAACTAATGCTTGGGTAAAAATCAATCACCACATCTCCCAAGACCAACCAGCAATTTTCAGACATAAGAAATTCTAAATCTAGATTGAGAAAAAAATTATAACTCTGCAGGAGCATAAGTGAGTTTAAGATACACCCAATTTACATTACTAAATAGACTATTCAAGGCATTTGCATTTGGGTCACTTCATCGCATTTTGGCCTTAAGAAAAACAGTGAATACTTACTTGCCCTTATACCTACACAATTAAAAGGCCCATTGAAGTGATGTTTACAAAACCTGATTTAGCAGTTTGGCCCCAAAGGTAAATTCCAGTGTCTATCCCAGAGGTGAAACTGCTTATAACATCAAGACTGGAAGGTTTTCCACCCTCAACTATTTTTACTATTTTAAGGCAGATTTTCAGCATCTTCAAATGTCTTAACTTTCCAGCCTTTCACCCAAAGTCCTCTCTCAATATCCTGTGTTCCTGACAAACAAGAGCACTTTGCTGATCTCTGATTCTACCCCTTACTTTTGCGCTTCCCCACTCTTGCTTTTGTGGGCCTCTCATCTTGACTACTCTCCCCATCATCCTGAACTCTCAAACTTTTACTTAGCCTTTAAGGACTGACTCTAATGCCGTCTCCCAGTCTTCCCAACTGGATGTGATAGATCTTTCCTCTTAAATCTCATAGCACAGTATTTGTAACTTTTTCTTTCTTTTGGCAGCTATGTTCTACCTTATTTGCAGTTACTAGGTTCATGTCTTATATGTCCTACTAGGCTTCCTTCCAGAGCCATACTGTCTTCATATCTCTCCCATCATCTGGCATGGTGCCTTGCAAATAGCAAGCATTCAAAATATTTGTAGAGTTGAATTGAATTAAAGCCTAGTGAATACAATATCTCAATTGATAGCTCTGACCTAAATTACATCACATGGCAAATCTGAAAATACTAGTTCAAGAGTGAGAGATGAAATGTTTCAATTTGTTGTTAATTTGCCAACCATGGCATTGGTTAATCATTAACAAAGACAGGCATTGTAAATAAAGCCCTGTTTAAGTGAAAACTTATGGACATTTGATGACACAGGGTAGAACAACTAGTTATGATTCCTAGGCTGTAGAGTTTGAGGTTTATGAGAAAAGTACACTCCCAGCTAAATGAGAAGTAAGAAATTGCTATTGCTGTCTCTACTATTTGGTTGGCTATACTGAATGGAAAGTTAAAAGTAAAAAAAAAAAAAAAAAAAAGAATGTAATAGACTAAAAGATCTTTAGTGACATTTCTGGTGATGTTTTAGTCATTATATTACTGTTCTCAAATATAGTCACTGAAGGCCTATTAGAACAAGCTGCTAGTCAGGTAATTCATCACAATATAATGAGATGGAAGAAACAGGTTTCCCTTGGGGGAGACCCACTTTTCTTATGGATAAAGCCTTGAGAAACCTGTAAAGAATGAATACTTCCCTGCAGAGTATAGATTCAGATGGTTTGAAGTCTTCTGAGGAGGAAGAGAGACAAAAAGAGAAATTTATTTGCATTTGGGGTGGGGCAGAGGGAGAGAGAGAGGAAAAGGAGGACAATAGACACGAGCAAATGTCATGTTAGGTGGAATACCATGAACTAAGCAAGGTGAATCTTGTCAGTGATCTCACGCACATTCAGGAAATTTTACAAAATCACAAAAAGCTTGAGGTGGATTGGATTTCTTCTGAAAACCAATAAAGTGGTCAAGTTCTGCATCATGGTTTTTGTGGTAAATAAAATTAAGACAGTAAGCTTTGGTGCAGGGGCCTGAGTCAGAGAAGAGCTGGAGGCCTTAAGTTGGTGAGAGTCCCCAGAAATCCGGGGGACTTCCCCACCCCTTGGAAATTAGAGGCTTTGACAAAATTTCCCCCAGAGAACAGAAATAGAGAGGCCCTTAGATAAATTCAGCATTACAGCAAGTTTGGTGGTCACAGGCTTATAATCTAATATTCTAGAAATAATAACCCATGACTTATTTACATTACCTCCGTTTATTTATAAGAAAAGCAAATAATTCTTGAGGTAGCATAATGTAGCATTTATGAGGATAGATTGTGGAGTCACATGCCTGGGTCTGATCCTTGGCTCAACTTTTTACTAGCTATGTGATACTGAGTATATTATTTGGCCCTTTGTGCCTCAGATTCTTCATTTGAAAAATGGAGGAAATAAAAGTACTTATCTGTGAGCAAAGGGTTTAACAAAACTTATTATTCCTCTGTGAGACTTAACCATTGGTTGACTACCCTGCTCTGTTCTGCTAGCAACCTGGAAAAAGTAGAAATGATTTCTATGTTACTAGACATTGTTTATGGTAAAAATGAGCCCTGAGTGGTAAACTGCATCTGGACTGAGAGGAATTAGAAAGGAACTATAAATAACTGAAGGGGATGCCAGGCTTTGGGCTTCTGTAAGTATGGTGACTCTTAAAACTAGGTTTGTACCTTGCAGGGCCCTTGTAGCTATAACACAAAAATCCCACAGAAGATATTAACATATGACCCAGCACTTGTGCTGCTTGGTATTTACTCAGATGAATTGAAAACTTATGTCCACCCAAAAATCTATGCATGAATGTTTATAGCAGTTTTATTCAAAATTGCCAAAACTTGGAGGTAACCATGATGTCCTTCATTAGGTGAATGGATAAACTTAACTGTGGCACATCCATACTATGGAGTATTACTCAGAAATAGAGTAATGAGCTAACAGACCTGGAAAGACATGGAGGGATGTTAAAGGCATATTGCTAAGTAAAAGAAGCCAGGCTAAAAGGCTGTTATATGACTACAACTATATGACATTCTAGAAAAGGCAGAACTTTGGAGACAATAAAAAGACTAATGGTTGTCAGGGGTCTGGAAGAGGGAGGGAGGGTGAGTAGGTGGAATACATGGGGTTTTTAAGACAGTGAAATTATTCTGTATGATACTATAATAGTGGATATGTGACATTACTCCTTTGTCAAAATCCACAGAATGTACAGAACCAAGAGTGAACCCTAATATAAGTTATAGACTCATTGGTTCCTCCATCAAGTGTAACACATGTGGCACACTAATACAAGATTTTAATAATAAGGGAAACTGTGTGTGTTTAGAGCGTTGAAGAGGTATATGGAAACTGTACTTTCTGCTCAATTTTTTTGAAAATTGGAGAAAGAGACTTCTAAGCCAGGTGGATCCTGAACGTACCCCATGTGTGTCTTTTTCCTGCCCTGAGCTGTAGGCCTGCTTCAAGAATTGCCACTGAAAAGAAATTTCTGAAGCTGACCTGCTGGCAAGCTTTGGTTCCTCTCCTATATCTTTCTGAATAGGCTGGTGGCTCATGGTCACTTGGTCTGAGCATTTGTTGGAGCCTAAGATCTCTTGGTGGGCTATGCACTAACTATCTCATAAAATTGTGAAAATTAAATGAGGTTAACATTGGTAAAGTACTCAGAGCAGGGTTTGGGACTTATAAATGCTACATGATTGTTAGTTATAACTTCTTATAGGAGTGGTTGTCATTAAACATTTTAATAATTATATCTAAAAATTATGAGTGACACATGCCATCTGTGATATCAGATCAATAAACACTGTATATGTGGATATATCCATATGGATACATATGTGATAACATATGTATAGATACAACATATGTAATCATTATGTAATGCTTTGCACATAAATTGGTGTTTGTTTTGTATTTTTTTCTGAGGTGGTCAGTCAGGTGCAGCCACAAGAGGAGACACAGGAAATGCTCAGGAAAAAACAAAGTCTATTATACTCAAAGTCCTAGAGACAGAAGACACAGCACACCATGCAGAGTCACAAGGGTACCGGGGTGGTGAGGAGCCAGAAGACAGGAGCAAGGAGAAGGTTTAGGCCAGGATCTTTGTTGGGATTTTCCCAGGAAAGGTGAGGCAGAGCAGGGTAACAGTTTAGGATTGGCTAGTTTGAATATTTTCATGGACTTTGGGCTACAAGGATGGTTCTTAGTTGCCTGATACCTGGCCCTGGGATGAGTAAGGCAGAGGAATATTGGCTCTTGAGGTGCCAGGCTAGATATATGAGGTCTGACTCTAGATTGGTTAGTTTGCACGTGAAAGACATGCTTCTGGCTGGGCCCTTTGCTATCTCCAAGAATTGGCTAGGTCAGAGAAGAGCAATCTCTCCCCTGCTAGAAAGGTTTTTTAAGATGTCAAAATATCATAACAGAAAACCAAAAATATATATACAATCCAGTGATCTTCAGGCCATCCCCCAAATTCTATTATGTGGAAATGTTTCAGTGATGACAGCTTGGAACCCAAGTCAGGACTATATCTTCAAAAACTCCAGCCTGCCCTCAGCCCAGTTAAGCTCCCTCTAAAATGAACTAACTGATCCCTGACCTTCCTAAATGAATTTATCTGCTTGAAATCTATGCTTTCCTTGCTGTTGTGTCCCCAAACACACAACTTAATGTCTTGCACTTATTCAGTCACTTATTTATCTACATTTATAGAGGGCCTGCAATGTGCCAAGTACAGAGCTAGCCTTGCAACTCCTGGGCCCTCTGTCACTTCTCTTCAGCTGTTTCTGTAGCAGTCAGCTCCCTCCCTGAGTTCCACTCAGTCTATACTGTTTTACTGCCTGAGGCCAACGTCCAGAATCTTTGCACCTCCCACTACCTCCCCACATGCACATGGATGAAACACCATGCCATAGGTTAGATAAATCTGGCTTCACATACTGAATGGGCCAGGCAACATCACAGAAGTTTAGGGGAGTTAACTCTATGGGGACACACTCTGAAGGCAGATAAATTTCTTCTCTGTCCCTCCCTACAATGGACTGTTCTGAGCTACGGCATTCCAGTGCAGTATAAAGGAGATGTCCCCTTTATAGAAGAGGTCCTCTGTGTCTCTTCACAAAGAGTGACACCTCTTGTGTCGGCTCCTATAGTCACTTCCGTTCTCCCTCACTTTTGCTGCCTGGTGATTGCATCTCCCAATGAAGCATAAGCAATTAAGTGTTGCCTTAGGCTCTATTTTCTGGCGAACCTGGGCAAAGCCTTACTCACAGATCCATGCCCTTAACAATCCCAGTTACCAACCCTTCTGCTTATTGAGCTATATATGGGTCCTCGCCTTGCCCTTTTTATTTGATTCATGTTCCAATTTCACTCAGCTCAGTACCATGACTCTCCTGACTGTATCTCTATTTTGGCCCCATGTACACCCATCTTTATCCCAGTTCCCTTGTTATCTTGTATTTCTTTTTCCAGGCTTTGTTCCTCCTTCTCACTATAGTTAACAATATCTTAATTTTTCTTTTGGGAAATTACTCTTCTCCTTTCCTTAGGCCATGGTTCAGGTGAAACAAAACTTCTTTCCTATAGTGTTCAGGTCTTGGCCAACCAGTGTATTCCATACCCTTAATCATAATGATTAGTTTGCCCATAGCCATACGAGCCATAAGTCCAAACAGAGCCAGTCTTGAGAACTTTGTTGGAGCTACTGAG
Organism: Panthera leo; assembly: GCF_018350215.1. Taxonomy (NCBI): domain Eukaryota; kingdom Metazoa; phylum Chordata; class Mammalia; order Carnivora; family Felidae; genus Panthera; species Panthera leo. The sequence continues at coordinate 16,628,398 of NC_056695.1, forward strand.
AAATCAAAGCTCTTTTTTCTCTTTAGAAGAGAAATGAAGTAAGCCTGGACATGGGGACAGTCTGTGAATGAAGGCAGACCCAAGGAAAAGAGGCTGGCTTTTGATGAGGAGGTTTGAGCTGTAGAACATTCATGCCTGAAGTTTTCTACTCTGAAACCTTATAGTTTTTGAGGGAATAAATTGTATTTTTGCCTTTCCATTTGTTTGAGGTCTACAAACAAATATAGTTCTTTTTCTTTATAAATGCCAGGGTCCTGGGCATTAATATAAATACCTGGGGTATCCAACATGATATAATAGCAGACCTTCCTAGAACCTTGTGATCTCTATATATCTCCACTACAGTGTTGGGGGATGAACCTAAATGAATCATTTGGTAAAGACAAGGATTGAGTTACTGGCCCTGAGGGCAGACACTCCACACCTGGTACTCATGTAGCCATTCCACAGTATACTGTCTTGCCACATCTTGCCTTTCCCCATTCCCTCCTGACCTATGTTTCTATCTGAGTGCCTTGCCAGAAATCTGATGCAACTTCTTAAATTCTTAAAACTGCAGGGGAATTTTATGGCCATTCAGGCACACAGTTCTTAAGTAGAGCAGAGCAGGTGGAATTTCTGGCACCCTACCAGACTGGAGGTACAAAAGCAGGTATCCTGCCCTGGGATGTGGAGGCAATTCTAGGAGAAACTTCCCAGCTTGACCACATTGCACCTTGCAAGGCTGGCCCGTGTTTATCATTTCTACTTGACTCATGTTCCTGTCTCTCCTGACTCTTCATTGATTGGGCCTCTCTTCCTAAGATGATTTTACTTCAACACTTTGCATATACTCTCATACTGCTGTAGGTAATATTTCTTTAGCTTCCCTTGATGCTTTGGACCCTCCTCCTTCCTTAAGTTGCCCCTCTGAGAAGGTAGGTCTCATCAATTCTGTTCCAGTCTGATGTATGGGACTCTGACACTCTAATTACTATGGAGTAGAGCTATTCACTCTACTCTGACTCAAGCTCAGGCTGTACCAGTGTGTCCCCAGCCAGCACCAAAGGACGCTTTGGGAACTCTGTCTACCTTACCAAGCTACCTGCAGACCCCCAGGATTTATGTATGTCCTGCTGTGTTCTCAGAGGAGGGTCTTCATGCAGTGATCAGATATGCATTGAGCAAGGTCTAAAACATATGCAGGGGATTTCTCCTCTTACATGATGAGTAAATTGCTAATGAATGAGGTCTTGAACTACAGACTGAAAAATATTCCCACTTATGTGTGGGGCAGTTTTCTCTAACATGTTAGCCCCTTCAGTCCAGTACAATTTCTGGATATTTTCTTGGTGACTCTTGTAGAGGCCATACCCTCAGTCTACTGAACAGACACACTCTAGATAATCAGGTGACTTTTTGGCAACTATGATGTTGGAATTCAAGTGTAATACAGATGGAACAAACAATAACAATAAAACATACTGAGCGTCTTCTATATGCAAGGCACAGACTAGGTGCTAGTAGTTCAAACAAAAAAACATTGAATTAAGACATTATCATAAATTGTGAAATGTACTTTGAATGAAATAAGCAAGAGGCTGAGACAGAATAATTGGGGCGAGTGACCACTCAAGAAAGGCCTTTCTGAGGAGGTGACATAAGTAGGACCAAAAGAGGGAGAGAGAGACAGAGAGAGAGAGAGAGAGAGAGAGAGAGAGAGATCACGCAGTGATCGCGCAAGCAGTTGAAGGGAGAGTGTTACAGCCAGAAAGAACTGCATATGCAAATTTCCTGGAGGTCAGTATGTTAAAGAAATGGAAAGAAAATCAGGGTAGCTGATGCATAATGAGCAAGGGGGAGAATAGTACAAAATGAGAACTGAGGCACCTGTGAGCCGTGGGTCTGATCTGGAGGTAGGGATCTGGGAGTTGTCAGCATACAGGGGGCATTTCAAGCCATGGGAATGAATGAGGTCCCTAGGGCAGTGTGTAGTAGGGAAAACAGAGGACAGAAGGCCCTCCACTCAAATGTTTTCCAGGAGTCCTCGTCCTCCCTTCTTTAGGCTTCATAAGCAAGATGCAGTACACTTTTTTCTTCTCACTAAGAAGCCTAATGGCCGTTGTGCAAAGTGAGCCAACTCTATTTGTCCTCTCAGAAAGCTCAGTCCTTAAGCCTGTCCCCACACCTCTGTCTTACACTTTGAGATGAGTTTCCTACCCCTACTACCCAAGTAAGTGAATGATCTTCGTGCTAAGATAAAAGGAAGGAAGAAACCCCGAACAACACTACCATCACCACCCAGCCAAGCAATGTAATCAACAAGCAAAACTATCGTGTGAGCTCTCAGGAAGGAGATTACCCTGTTAGCCAGGTCTTGAGAGATAATTTGCTCTACTGCTGTTAGCTCTGGGCTGAATGATGCTTCCAGACTGCTCTGCTTTGCCTGGGCCAACCACAATCACTCCTGGATGAGCATGTGCCCCATTGAAAATGGGTCACGAAGCCAACATGCACCTGTAAAGACATCACTTATCTTTCTGGGTGGTGCGTGAGCTTCAAAGACGTCATGAGTAATTATCTGCTCTTTTAATATGAAATGGTCAAGATATTCTCTCATCTCTCTGTGAATACTCCCTACTTCTGGCAGATTTATCCTCCTACCTTCTCTCACCAACAGCTTCCAGACTAAGCTGGGAACTAATTCCTACACCAGAAAAAAGCAAACAGGAAGTGTCCTTGTTGTGGCTGTAGATTACCCGCAACATTGAGGTTTCCTTTTAGAGATTTGCACCTCTCCTTTTGTTCATTTTGCCCTGCCCTTTTCCTTCCGGTGCAGTGTCAGGCCACTTTCCTGGCCTTTCTCTGTAGTGCTTAAGGCCACTTGTTTGTTACCTTCCTAACTGGTGTTTAGCCCACTATTTTGCCAGACTAATAATTGCTGTGCTGCTCAGACTGGTGGTCTGATTCACAACATTGCCCTGAGGCTTGATTTGTACATGCATCTGGGCCCCTGCCTCCCCGTCAGGTTGCAGGCCTGCTGTGCAGCCCAGATCCACAACTTCTGCATGTTCTTTGCTCTCCTAGCCCAGCTTCCTGCTTGTCTTTATGCTAAGTCACCACACCCACAGTTCCTCTGCCGACATATAAAGCACACATGCAGACTGCTTTTTGTTTCGTGAGTGCTTTAAATACCTGGACGCTGTGGTTGTATGTCCTTATTTATATACTTCATGACATTTTGGCTCACCGATATCTATTCCATCTCTGATTGCTCCCCACCAAGAGAGTCTGCCTCCTGCATCTTTTACCCTGTAGTCAGCATTAATGTGTACCACTGCTCCTAAGCAGGTTTGCAGTTGATTCTTAAAAGTGTTTCTTTGTCTTGTCCTAGGAACATCTGTTTCACATTAGCTCATCAGTCAGAGTTTCTGGGAAACCTGCATTCGGCCAGAGGATGTAAAGAGTAAGGCAAGAGTTGAGAATGATAAACTGATGACGTTCCAGCCTTCATTGACATTTAATGTTAAGTCTGTCGCATAGAGAGCATTAATAAAATTGTTTAAGGAAGGAATCCGTGGCTGCCATTTAGTGCTGTAGACTAAATCATTCTGGGTCTCCTGAGTGCATATGGTTCAGATATACTTCTTCTTTTCTAAAAAAGTCAGGTATGACCATGTGACTTGTTTTGGACAAAGAAATATAAGCAGAAGTTATATGTATTACTCCCAGGTACAAACTTAAGAATGAGTGTACACTTTGGCACATTTCCTTTTTTCTGGCCAAGGCCAGCACCATATGCAGAAACATATGTAATGCAAGCTATATATAGAAGTTTACATTTTTTAGTAGTCACATCAAAAAAGTAAAAAGAAAAAGGTAAAATTAATTTTAGTGATAGTTTTATTTAACCCAATATATAAAATATATCATTTCCATAGGTAATCAATATTAAAATTACTGGGGCCTGGGTGACTCAGCTGGTTAAGCTTCTGGCTCTTGATTTCGGCTCAGGTCATGATCTCACGGTTTTGTGGGTTCGAGCCACATTGGGCTCTGCGCTGACAGCACAGAGCTTGCTTGGGATTCTCTGTCTCCTTTGCTCTCTGCCCCGCACCACTCATGCTGTCTCTATCTCTCTCCAAATAAATAAACTTAAAAAAAATTACTCTTGGGGTGCCTGGGTGGCTCAGTTGGTTAAGCACTGACTTCAGCTCAGGTCATGGTCTGGCAGTTCACCAGTTCCAGCCCTGCGTTGGGCTCTTTGCTGACAGCTCAGAGCCTGGACCCTGCTTTGGATTCTGTGTCTCCCTCTCTTTCTGCCCCTCCCCCACTCATGCTCTCTTTGTCTCTCAAAAATAAACATTAAAAAAATTTTTTTTAATAAAATAAAATTACTCTTAAAACATTTTTACATTCCTTTTTTTTGATATCAAGTCTTCGAATCTGGTATGTATTTTACACTGACATCTCAATTCAGACTAGCTACATTTCAAGGACTCAGTAGACAGATATGGCCAGTGACTACCATACTGGACAGCACAGACTTTAGCCATCATGAAATCACAGAGACAAGGCCTCTGTTTACCTGGCTTTCTAGAGAGGGTGACAGAGCAAAGGCCACAATGACACACAATGGATATTTAGGCAAAAGTGATAAGGAAGCCTTTGTTGTTTTTAGTCTCTGAGACTTGAGGGTTGTCTGTTACAGCATAACCTATCGTGACTGATGTAAAAATTGGGGAAAGGTGTGTAGTACTGGTAACAATATATTGAAATACACGGTGTTATCTCAGGGCCCAAGCAATAGATAGCTAAGAAATTAATATCCACTGGAAGGATAGTAATTCATTTTATGTAAGGGCAAAACATTTGGTAAATCTCTCACTTTTTTAAAAAACTTAGAGGATGTATGACATGCACTTAAAGTTTTAGGGAAAAAGGTTGGATGACAAAATGTTAGTAGCATGTGTTAATTGCTGTCGACTATATTTATTAAGGTATTGCCAAAAAAAATGAGCTCAGAAGAGATTTGAAAGTAGAAATAAAGGAAATAAAGATTGCCCAAATTTTGGAGACTTATATGGAAGAGGTTTAAATTTTTTTTTAATTTTTTTTAACGTTTTTTATTTATTTTTGAGACAGAGAGAGACAGAGCATGAACGGGGGAGGGGCAGAGAGAGAGGGAGACACAGAATCGGAAGCAGGCTCCAGGCTCTGAGCCATCAGCCCAGAGCCCGATGCGGGGCTCGAACTCACGGACCACGAGATCGTGACCTGAGCTGAAGTCGGCCGCTTAACCGACTGAGCCACCCAGGCGCCCCTGGAAGAGGTTTATTGACTGCTTATCAATACCAAACATAGAGATAAATTTAGGAAATGCATTTGACAGGGAAGATTCATACTCAGCCTTATCATAACTAGCATATCAAGGCACAAACAAGACACAAACACAACATATCAAGGCTGAAACTAGTTTTACTAGCTTGAGATCAGACAAGGTTTCTCTTTTCTGTCTCTCAACTTGCTTATCATGAGATGAAACAAAAATATGCATGTGGGGGCACTCGAGGGGCTCAGTCCATTAAGCATCCTACTCTTGATTTCATCTCAGGTCATGATCTTGCAGTTCATGAGTTCCAACCTCCAAGTCGGGCTCTGCACTGACAGCGTGGAGCCTGCTTAGAATTCTCGTTCTCTCCCTCTCTCTCTCTCTGCCCCTTTACCCCTCCTGTTCTCTCACTCTCTCAAAATAAATAAATAAAAACTTAAAAAAAAGCGGGGGGGGGGCAGTGTGGGGAAGAGGGGAAAATGGGTGGTGGGCATTGAGGAGGGCACTTATTGGGGTGATGACTGGGTGTTGTATGTAAGCGATGAATCACAGGAATCTACCCCCCAAACCAAGAGCACACTGTATATACTATAGGTTAGCCAATTTGACAATAAATTATATTAAAAAAAAAAAAAAAGCACGTGAAGCCTGCTGCACACTCCTGGCCATTGGAAGGCAGCTACTGGATTCCCTTTCCTGACCTTCCTTGGTGCTCTGACTCAATAATGGTTACAGCTCTCATGTCCACTCCATCATTAATCCTACAGCTAGTTCATTTAACCGGTTCAGCGTTGTTCATGTTAGCAAGGCCATTGTTCCCTGGTTAGTGCAATGCAAAGCGTGTGAGATATAGAAACTGATTGAGAAGCTGGAAACAGCATCCACTTTTCAGAAATCTCATCACATCTTTGAATGTCCCACTTCTTGACAGAGGAGTTCTGCCAACGAGTGTCTTGGACTTCAGGCCTGCTGAATCTTCTGGATGCTTCCATCGGAGCCTTCTCGGGGGCAGGGGGGCCCAATTCTCATTCCTGTTTCCAGACTCATGCCGCACATATATCATGCACACACGTGTACACATGGATACATTTATGGTCTCTTCAACCTCATTTAATAAATTGTCCTAAATTTGAATTTTTTTCTCCATCTGTCTGTAGCCTAACGTGTTTGATTATTCTAGCCTGACTGGTTCGTAGTCATGTCCTGAGCCCATTTCTTTAGAACCCCCTTCTCTTAGGTCCGAAATCCAGGTACTGACAGAGATGAATAAGTACACATTAAAGATGATTTCTTACAGTCATCTGCGTTTTCTCGGGAATGTGTCCTAAACAGCCCTGTACTTGAGCAGTGTTCTAAACTTTCAAGTTCATATCACAAAACACTCATATGTAAAGGAACTTTAGAAGATTCAGCATTAGTTTTCTGGTCAGTATTAGGATTTCTTTGTTTCCATTTAACAGGAGCATCTAGTTGGACTGGTTTATAAGACTTCATAATGGTTGGTGAAGGTTTAATCTCCTTAATATGAACAATCTACTCACCACCCCTTTTTTTATGTAGATCCCCCTCAAAGGATTTTCCTTATTGAAATGAAATGCTGCTTCCAATTGGTCTAAGCAAAAATATCGCTTTATACTGCTCACATAATTTTTCCAGGTCACAGTGAATTATTTTCTCAGGTCAAATGCCCTGAACAGCCCTCCTAGTATGTCTTACTATTGGAAGCATAGACTCTGAAACCTGGAAGTTCATACAGATGCCACGGCAGACCAGCCCCTAAACCCAAAAGTGAGGAAACCAAGATTTCACAGCTAATAAATGGTGAAGCCAGAGCTGAAACAGAGCTCTCATAATTCCTGTGCGATGCTCTTTCTATCAAAGAAAGGTTATTATTATCACCAGCTTAAATCCCAGAGAATTTAGGCTTTATGGATGCATAAAAGCATAAAAGTATTTTTATACAATTGATTTTTAGTGCACTGGAGAACTCATTTGCCTAACAAATATTCATTGAGGTGTATGTGTCTGGCATTGTACTGGGCACAGGGATAGAAAGGTGTGGAAGACACCATCCTCAACTTAAGAAAACTCCGGGTCCTCCTGGATCAGCCTGTAGAACACAATGTTACCAGGCCCGTCTGCATTCAAGGCAAGGAATGCACAGATGAGGTGGGTCATCACTGCAGACCAGTGGAGATCATGGAGAGAGTAGAATGCACCATGGTTCTGGATCAGAAGACCTAAGTTGAGTCCCAGCCTCCCACTTGGTAGTTATGTGACCTTGAGCAAGTCTCTTAATTTCTCTGTGTCACACTTTCCTCATTTGTAGAACAAGGGTCAGAGTAGCCAAGTGCTTCTGAGGGCTAAATGACATAATACATGCAATGTACCTTGACCAATGCCTAGTACTCAATAATTGTTACTTACCTTCCCTGATGTTGAAAAGCAGAGGTGGAAATCACATCTACCCTCTGTACCTCAAAAGACTTCTTACAGAGATTGAATGAAACAATGCATTCTAAAACAATTTGTAAAATATTATTATGTTTCTTTTACCACAATATTATCATGACTACTATCTTACTCTTTGTTTCTTTCCAGTTCAAGCATTCCAACGCACTTAAACAAAACCCATCTGTGTGGTCCCAACCACCTTCCAAAACCCACAAAGACCAGAGTAAGGAGAAGATAGTTTAAGGAAGAAGTTATGTTTCTGTGTGCCCGACCCCACTGGTTCACTTATTTTTGCATTCATTAAGCTCCCAGAGAAGTTAGGTAGTAATTCCAGTCTTTAATTGTATCTAGAGGTTGTTTTTGTTATATCTATCTGTCTCTATCTTTGTGTCTCCTACTAAATTTTAACTTTTACAACTAGAGAACCACAAGCCAGAACTTTAAAAGTCTGTGACTTTCAAGACCTGGAATGACTTAAAAAGACCTTCCCCACTTTTTGATAGGCAGGAGACTATGCCCAAGGAAAGCATATTCTCCAATGCTTACTTCAAATATGGCCAAGGAAGAGGATAATGGAATCAAAATACATCCTTTGCCCCTGTGTAGGAGACCTTTACATTGATCCAGTAAGATTTCAGAATCTAAATGACTTCTGTGTATCTACCACACTTTCCCAAATTTTAGTGGAGCAATAATATTAAGGCATAAAGAGAAAATATTAAAGCAGCAGAATGATGGTAGAGATATTGAGAACAAAGGGAATGAGAAGTTATGGATAACCAATTAGATTCTACTTGGAATTAGTTAAGGAATAAAATTTGGAATTACATTTAGGTACACTGTTATTGGACTATTTCTCAGAACATAACCCTTTATGGATACTTCTCTCACCAGGGACATGACACTATGTGTTATAGTAAAACAAATCAAACCTGGTATAGGTCATTATTAGAATATGCCATATCTGTCTTCCACATATCAACCAGACTGATCAGACCTTGCTACTGAAACAGTTCTGTAGCCTCCCATTCCCTCTAAGATAAAATTTAAGCTCTCTTAACACGGTATCCCAGGCTCTTCATGATATGACTCCTGTTTTCTTTTGCAGCCCCATTTCTTGCCACTTTCTTATGATTTATGTTTCAGGAACACCAAAGTATTTTGAGTTTCTTGCTGATACCATGGCTTCTCTTTATTCATAGTTTCCTGCTATCTCCTCCTTCCTACTTTTTGCCTGGCTAACTTCTACTAATTATTTAAAACTTAATTCAAGTGTCATTGCAGAGAAGTCTGTGCTGACTGCATGGATGATTAAACATTCCTACTTGAGGGGCGCCTGGGTGGCTCGGTCGGTTAAGCGTCTGACTTCGGCTCAGGTCATAATCTCACGGTCCGTGAGTTCGAGCTCCGCGTCGGGCTCTGTGCTGACCGCTTGGAGCCTGGAGCCTGCTTCAGATTCTGTGTCTCCCTCTCTCTCTGCCCCTCCCCTGTTCATGATCTGTCTCTCTCTGTCTCAAAAATAAAAATAAACGTTAAAATTAAAAAAAAAAAATTCCTACTTGACCCACCTCCAGACCTTGCACATCTATCATCCAGCTTATCACTTTTTTAAAGGTTATCACTTTGTATTAAAATGATTTATATGTAGTTTGGTCTTGAAGGCTTGGGACATGCTCAATAAATGTTTCTTGAATAAACATTGCTTAAATAAATGTTTCTGGAAGACAGAGCCAATGATCACAGAGCAAAATGGATGAGGGAATCCTTCCCTGAATGCAGGGCTTAATAAATGTTTCTTGAATAAGTGACAGTTGAGTGGTCTGTTGCTAAAACAGCAAAATCTAACTATAGTTTACAGTCCTCACCTGCATGGCAGTGGTATTTTTGTGCCAATAATGGGTCATAATTTCCAGAATTTCTTCTTATTTTTTTTTACCTAATAGGCCATTGAAATTCTGATGTATAAGTGAGTCAGCTTTTCCTTGCCAGAACATCAGAGAAGAATCCTAAATGCCTGATCTTTTACCATAGCTTGCTGACTTCCTAGCCTTAGAGATAGAACAGTGAGACAGGGAGATTAGAAGCCCAGGCAGTAGTTCCTGTGGTGGAGGGAACTAGTTACGTGGTAACTGTGATAATGTCTTGTCTGATTGTGCAACCAGTGCTAAGGTCTTAATGGTCCTTGACACAGATATGACATTAAGAGTATATTTTTATGAGGCACCTGGGTGGCTCAATTGGTTGAGTGTGTGACTCTTGATTTTGGCTCAGGTCATGATCCCAAGCCATGGGATCAAACCCCACATCGGTCACCATGCTGAGCATGGAGCCTGCTTGAGATTCTTTCTCTTTCTCTTTCTCTCTCTCTCTCTCTCTCTCTCCCCCGTCTACCCCTCTCCCCTGCTTGTGTGTTCCCTCTCTCTCTTATAAAAAAAAAAGTATATTTTTGGGCTATGATATGAAGTAGCAGACACTTGTTAAGTAACTTTTTGTCAAATACCTAGATTATTAGATATTTATAGGATTGTCTTCTTGGGAAACCACTTCCAAATCTCTTTCTCATCTTATTACTTACACTGTGTCTTCCTTGTGACTACTTTGGAAATCTACAATGCTTTTACATGACCTTCTGGCCATGTTGGATTGGTTTGTCAGTGGAAGCATGAACCCAGCTGGACCAATTAAAAAACTCCTCAACTTCAACTCATATTTGATTGCTACAGAAATTGTCAACTGACCTAAGATTGACAAATAAAATCCAAGATTTTTGGGCTTGGAAAAAGAAATATTGAAAGTTGTGAGACGCAAGACTTGGAAGATGAATGCAATCATTTCAAAGAGAAAAGAAATGAAAGATGTAGTTCTTCGTAGATATGAGCATTTCCAGCTATTCCTTTGATACAGCTGCTCTCCCCACAGTTGTATCACACTTTCATGGATACAGTGAGGCAAGAAATTCCCATTCTTGCTTATGCTTATTTGAATTGGATTTCTTTCATTTTCAATAAGAAAATTTTATACTAACATGGGCCAAGCAGTATGCTTTGTACTAGTGACACAGACAAAAATACTATGGTTCTTGTCCTGAAGAATCCACATTTTAGTGAAGCAATAGTGTTTTAAGTTAACTGATTACTTTTATATACATTTTAGCAACTCACACATTATCTCAATTTTAATTTTAGATGTATCATTTTAGTAGACCCTTTCATTCACAATAAATACATGTGGAGATCTTTGTGAATTCCAAAGCTGAAAATATAGTAGAGAAATAGACTCTTCATTATATGTTTTATCTATCTATCTATCTATCTATCTATCTATCATCTATCTATCTATTTATTGAAGAGAGAGAGCATGTGAGCACGGGAGGAGCAGAGGGAGGGGGAGAGAGAGAACCTCAGGTAGGCTCCATGCCCAGTGTAGAGCCTGACACATGGCTTGATCTCTTGACTGTGAGATCATGCCCTGAGCCAAAATCAAAAGTCAGATGCTCAACTGACTGAGCCATCTAGGCACCCCTCTTTATGTGTTTTAAATTAAAAGACAAAAATTTTCAAAAAAATTTGTATTTTATTCTATTTTTCCCTTTTTATTTAAATTTTAGTTAGCTAACGTACAGTGCAATATTGGTTTCAGGAGTAGAGTTCTGTGATTCATCACTTACATATAACACTCAGTGCTCATCACAACAAGTGCCCTCCTTACTGCCCATTACCCATCTAGCCCATCTCCTACCCACCTCCCTGTCAACCCACAGTTTATTTTCTCTCATTAAGAGTCTCTTGTGGTTTATTTCCTTCTCTTCTCTTTTTATCCCTGACTTCGCATATGTTTATCTGTTTTGTTTCTTAAATTCCACATATGAGTGAAATCATTTGGTATTTGTCTTTCTCTGATTGAATTGTTTTGCTTAGAATAATACATTTTAGCTTCATCTATGTCATTGTAAAAGACAAGATTTCATTCTTCTTGATGGTTGAATAATATTCCATTGTATATATACACCACATCTTTATCCATTCATCAGTCAATGGGCATTGGGTCTCTCTCCATAGTTTGGCTATCATTGATAATGCTGTTGTAAACTTTGGGGTGCAGGTACTCCTTCAAATCTATATTTTGGTATCCTTTGGGTAAATGCCTAGCAGTGCAATTGTTGGATTGTAGAGTAGTTCCATCTTTAACTTTTTGAGGAACCTCCATACTGTTCTCCAGAATGACTGTACCAGTTTTCATTCCCACCACCAGTGCAAGAGGGTTCCCCTTTCTCTGCATCCTCACCAACACCTGTTGTTTCTTGTGTTGTTAATTTTAGCCATTCTGACAGGTGTAAGGTGCAATGTCATTGTGGTTTTGATTTATATTTCCCTGATGATAAGTGATGTTGAACATCTTTTCGTGTGTCTGTTAGCCATCTGGATGTTTTCTTTGGAAAAGTGTTCATATCTTCTGCCCATTTCTTAACTGGGTTATTTGTTTTTTGGGTGTTAAGTTTTATAATTTCTTGAGAGATTTTGGATACTTACCAGATATATCATTTGCAAATATTTTCTCCCATTCTGTAGGCTGCCTTTTAGTTTTGTTGATTGTTTTCTTTGCTGTGCAGAAGCTTTTTATCTTGATGCAGTCCCAATAGTTCATGTTTGCTTTTGTTTCTCTTGCCTTTGGCGACGTGTCTAGTAAAGAAGTGTCTCCAGCTGAGGTCAAAGAGGTTACTGCCTGTGTTCTCTAGCAATTTGATGGTTTCCTGTCTCACATTCATGTCTTTCACCCATTTTGAATTCATTTTTTTGTATGGTGTAAGAAAATGGTCCAATTTCCTTCCTCTGTATGTTGCTGTCCAGTTTTCCCAACACCATTTGTTAAAAAGACTGTCTTATTCCCATTGGATACTCTTTCCTGCTTTGTCAAAGATGAGTTGACCATATAGTTGTGGGTCCTTTTCCGAGTTTTCTATTCTGTTCCATTGATCTATGTGTCAGTTTTTGTGCCAGTACCATACTGTCCTGATGACTACAGCTTTATAATGTAGTCTGAAATCCAGAATTGTGATGCCTCCAATTTGGTTTTTCTTTTTCAGGATTGTTTTGGCTATTCATAGTCTTTTGTGATTCCACACAAACTTTAGGATTATTTGTTCTAGCTCGTGAAAAATGTTGGTGGTATTTTGATAGGGATTGCATTAAATGTGTAGATTGCCTTGGGTAGTATGGACATTTTAACAATGTTTGTTCTTTTAAACCATGAGCATGGAATGCTTTTCCATTTCTTTGTGTCCTCTTCAATTTCTTTCATAAATGTTCTATAGTTTTCAAAGTATAGATCTTTTACCTCTTTAAAGGTTTATTCCTCAGTATCTTATCATTTTTGGTACAATTGCATATGGGATTGATTACTTGATTTCTTTCTCTGCTGCTTCATTATTAGTGTATAGAAATGCAACAGATTTCTTCACATTGGTTTTATATCCTAAAAGTTTGCTGAATTCATGTATTAGTTCTAGCATTTTTTTTGGTGGAGTTCTTTGTTTGTTTGTTTGTTTTTTTACATAGAGTATGTCGTCTGCAAATAGTGAAAGTTTGACTTCTTCCTTGGCAATTTTGATGCCTTTTATTTCTTTTTGTTGTCTGATTGCCAATGCTAAGACTTCCAGTACTATGTTAAATAGTAATGGTGAGAGTGGACATCCTTGTCTTAAGAGATGAAATATTGAATTTGATGGCATATTCATTCTTGTTATAGCACTAGAGACTCTATCAAATTAAACATCTTTCTGTTTCATGTATTCAAAACTGTCAAGAGCTGAATATTTTATTTGTCTTTGGTTTTTCTTCCATCACCAGTATAACTTAAAAAAATTTTTCATCCCTAAGGAACAATGTTTTAAAATTAACCATGAAAATTACTGCTTAAGTGACATCAAAGAGAAAACAAAGCTCTAACGAGTTGTATGTAGATTTTTGTAAGTTGACCAGGATCAGCAGCCTCACAATAAATATGATTTAAATGGATATTTTGAACAAATGACAAAACATTTCATGTCCTGGACCCTCAGGATGATTCTAATATGAATGTAGCCATGAATATTAAATTATGGAATATTTGTGTCTTATTGTATTTACAGATGAGAAGACTGAGAATCAGAGAAGGAAAATGGAAGCAAGATAATAAACACATCAGTAAAGGAGACTAGGTTTGGGCATCAAGAATATTGGCTGGTCTGATTTCAAATCTCCTGGTTTGTTAAAGTATGGAGATCAATAGATTCATCTTTATGGTAGATTAAAGATGGTTACAAAATCTTTGACACTTCTCCCATTGAGAGGTGGAGTTTATGTCTTCTCCGTTTAAAACTAGGTGGGCTCCATGACTGCTCTATTGCATAAAATATGGTGGAAATGATACTCTGCTAGTTTGGGAGCCCTGGCCATAAGAGACTGACAGCTTCTACTTCCTGCTACTTGTAACACTCATTTGTGGAAGCCAACCTGCATGAAAAAGTATGACCATCCTAAGAATAATGTGTTGTGAGAACCCAAAGCCTGTGAAAAGGCCCTCAAGGATGAGATACCCTGTGGAGCAAGAGAGACAAAGGAGCACTGAGGTGTTAGATGTATCCATGAGACATATGTGCCATCTCTGAAATGGATTGCCAGCTCCAAGGACCCCAGCTGATCAACAAATGGATCAGACACAGGTTGCCCAGCTGAGATCATCCTGAAGGTGCCTGAATTTTCAACCTCCAAAATTTGAGCAAATGAAATAGTTGTTTGGGATACTAAATTTTGTGCTAGTTTGTTAAGCTGCAACAGATAATAGGGAAAGATATATAGGTACCTAGAAAACGTGTGTCACCATTATAAAAACCTATAATTTATGGCATGGATTTTGAGATTAAACAGTGGGCAGAGACTAAAAAGGGCACAAGGAGATTGTTAATGGATACCTGAAGGACAGGAGGTTATTATTGAGGCTTGGCATAAGGGCAACCCATTTGTGTAGTTGCAGAAGGTTTAGCAAAACTATCAGCTGAAGTATTTTGGAAACATAAAATGGACCTGACAAGCCAATGGATCCTGATAAGTAGGTTATTAAAAGTGACAACAGGTTCCTGTATCTGCATATGATAAAATATGCATAGGGAGAAATAAGCTAAGGAAGTTATTCAATTTTTTTTGCAGAACTTATAAGAAATATATAGGAACCAAGACTTGCTGGCTTCGAAAATGTAATTATTTCTTATCTGTTTCCCAGCTAAGAAAACATTTTTAAAGCACAAAATAGCCTCAGGTAAAGATCAAAACCAGGATAGTAAAGCAAAGACTCAGGGCAAAGGTAAAGTCAAAGCTGTAAGTATGAAAATCTTTGATAAGATCTTGGAAAAATTTAAGTTGATGTGTCATATACTCTATCAGCTAGACAAAAGATTTTAACAGTATACCTTTATAGGCCCTCTGTTAAACAAAAGAGTTCCTAATAATTTTAAGGATATTGTCTCATCCTTAAGCAATTTTGCAGAAGGCCAAGAGAATCCAAAGCAGGCTCGGCACTGACAGCAGGCTCTACAGAGGGCCTGATCTCACAAACCATGAGATTCTGACCTGAGCCAAAACCAAGAATCAGATGCTTAACCACCTGAGCCACCCGGGCACGCCTGAATTCACTATTTAATCAAAAGCATTTGCTCTTCACATTCATAAAAATTATTATTTATACAACATTTGAATCTATTTGACCTTATGATTTCTGGCCAATAGAGGTGACAGAAGTGATGTCTAAGTTCTGACCCTGGGCTTCTGCTTTCTCTTCAAAACCCTGAAGCCTGAAGAAAGGAGTCATCCCAGATGACCTTCCAGCTGAGCTCCTGGCTAACCATAAACTTACGAACAAGCTCAACTGAGATCAGCTTAGCCCAGCCCAGACCAGAAGAACTCTCCCAGTTGGACCCAGCCTCAATTGTCAACTCAAAGAATCATGAACTAAAAAAGGGTTGCTGTTTAAAGCTGTAAGTTTTGAAGTGGGTTAAATAGCAATAGCTAACTGGTACAATTGCATTCCATTTGATTTACTGCTAATTAAGAATGAAATGAAAAAGTATTGGTTGTTCTGCCCACTTTTAGGTACTTTTCTTTATAAATTTGAGGATGAAACCAATAAACTAACTTTTAGTATTTCTCTGTGGCATGATATAATGAAAACACAGTGACACTGTGACATTCCTGCCCCCAAATCAAAACCTGAATCTAATTATATCAGGCAAACCCAAATTGAAGGAAATTTTCCAAAAGTGTCAAGGTCATGAAAGACAAGGAAACATTGAGAAACGATTCTAGTTTGAAGAAGATTAAAGAAAGGACAACAAAATACAACATAATTCTGGATTGGATCCTTTTGCTGGTGTAAAATAATGGATTAAAGAGTTTAAGAGTATACCTTTATAGGCCCTCTATTAAACAATAGAGTTTCTAATAATTTTAAGGATATTGTTTCATCCTTAAGCAATTTTGCAGAAGGCCAAAGGCAGAGAAGAACTTACCTCAAGATGATTTGTGGGAATGACTATTATCTAATAGAATGGATTATAGTTTTATACAATGGACACAATTTAGATAGAGTCTATGGATTAGATGGTAAATCAGTGTTAATTTACCAATTTTGATGGTTGTATTATGGCTATGTAGAATATGTCTTTGCTTATAAGAATTACATATTAAAGTATTTGGAGGTTTGGAGGCATCATGTAGGAAACTTACTCTCCATGGTTCCGTTTTTAAAAAGTTTGAAAAAAAATTTAAAGTAAAGAATATTAATGGTAGGGGGCAGTTCCGGTCCTAGAAGACCATAAAGAGCAGGTACCTCCCACTTAAGTTAATGATCTGTTCCTGATAATCAGACTTACTGCCCCTGAAGTGCTGAACAGGAGCTTATTTTCCATTATTTTAGATGAGAAAAATTATATGGTCGGCACATCAACTTAACACCCAACTTGAATGCCTGGCTGACTCAGTCAGTAGAGCATGCAACTCTTGATCTCAGGGTTGTAAGTTCGAGCCCCACATTGGTTGTAGAGATTACTTAAAAATAAAATCTTAAAAAAAGAAGCCCACCAAAAAGCACCCAACTAATTTACTTAACAGGGAATCAAACACAATAAAATGTGCATCTCTGTATAAGAAACATGTTAGTACATAATACGGTTAAAACGTCACTTTCTGATAACAAATTAATATAGTTATTAACAAACTTTTGCTTTGTATGTGACATCCAAGATATAATCCCCTTTGCTGTCACTTAGTGTACTTTAAAATCATCTATACATTATGATGATGATATTCTAATTGTATTCGATTCAAAACTTATTATTTATTTTTATTACTTTACTAACTTAAGACAGTCTATCTAGACTTTTGTTAAAAATGTCGTATTGAGTTTTGCAAACAATATGAAATTTTTCTATAAGCAGCGGTGAAAAAATATTGTACTAATAAATAAGTATGTTCAATGAAGTTTGTATAGTAAAATTCAAGAAGCATTCTTTTTTTTAAAGATGTATAATATGTTAATTTGATACATTTATACACTACAATATGATTATCACTATAGCATTACCTAACACTTCCATCAGGTCATATAATTTATCATTTCTTTTTTTTTTAATGTTTATTTATTTATTTATTTATTTATTTATTTATTTATTTATTTATTTTTAATATATGAAATTTATTTTCAAATTGGTTTCCATACAACACCCAGTGCTCATCCCAAAAGGTGCCCTCTTCAATGCCCATCACCTACCCTCCCCTCCCTCCCACCCCCCCATCAACCGTCAGTTTGTTCTCAGTTTTTAAGAGTCTCTTATGCTTTGGCTCTTTCCCACTCTAACCTCTTTTTTTTTTTTCCTTCCCCTCCCCCATGGGTTTCTGTTAAGTTTCTCAGGATCCACATAGGAGTGAAAACATATGGTATCTGCCTTTCTCTGTATGGCTTATTTCACTTAGCATCACACTCTCCAGTTCCATCCACGTTGCTACAAAGGGCCATATTTCATTCTTTCTCATTGCCATGTAGTATTCCATTGTGTATAAACCACAATTTCTTTATCCATTCATCAGTTGATGGACATTTAGGCTCTTTCCATAATTTGGCTATTGTTGAGAGTGCTGCTATAAACATTGGGGTACAAGTGCCCCTATGCATCAGCACTACTGTATCCCTTGGGTAAATTCCTAGCAGTGCTACTGCTGGGTCATAGGGTAGGTCTATTTTTAATTTTTTGAGGAACCTCCACACTGTTTTCCAGAGCGGCTGCACCAGTTTGCATTCCCACCAACAGTGCAAGAGGGTTCCCGTTTCTCCACATCCTCACCAGCGTCTATAGTCTCCTGATTTGTTCATTTTGGCCACTCTGACTGGCGTGAGGTGATATCTGAGTGTGGTTTTGATTTGTATTTCCCTGATGAGGAGCGACGTTGAGCGTCTTTTCATGTGCCTGTTGGCCATCTGGATGTCTTCTTTAGAGAAGTGTCTATTCATGTTTTCTGCCCATTTCTTCACTGGGTTATTTGTTTTTCGGGTGTGGAGTTTGGTGAGTTCTTTATAGATTTTGGACACTAGCGCTTTGTCCAATATGTCATTTGCAAATATCTTTTCCCATTCTGTTGGTTGCCTTTTAGTTTTGTTGATTGTTTCCTTTGCTGTGCAGAAGCTTTTTATCTTCATGAGGTCCCAATACTTCATTTTTGCTTTTAATTCCCTTGCCTTTGGAGATATGTCAAGTAAGAAATTGCTGTGGCTGAGGTCAGAGAGGTCTTTTCCTGCTTTCTCCTCTAGGGTTTTGATGGTTTCCTGTCTCACATTCAGGTCCTTTATCCATTTTGAGTTTATTTTTGTGAATGGTGTGAGAAAGTGGTCTAGTTTCATTCTTCTGCATGTTGCTGTCCAGTTCTCCCAGCACCATTTGTTAAAGAGACTGTCTTTTTTCTTTTGGATATTCTTTCCTGCTTTGCCAAAGATTAGTTGGCCATACTTTTGTGGGTCTAGTTCTGGGGTTTCTATTCTATTCCATTGGTCTATGTGTCTGTTTTTGTGCCAATACCATGCTGTCTTGATGATGACAGCTTTGTAGTAGAGGCTAAAGTCTGGGATTGTGATGCCTCCTGCTTTGGTCTTCTTCTTCAAAATTCCTTTGGCTATTTGGGGCCTTTTGTGGTTCCATATGAATTTTAGGATTGCTTGTTCTAGCTTCAAGAAACATTCTAATGAAAAAACTGTTACCTGTGGATACATATGGGTTATGTCTGTATTTAAAGCTATAATCATTTCAGCTTTAGTCTTAAATTGATAGTTCAGTAAAACAGAATGGATTGAACCTCAGATGTAAGAATTACATCTATACTATATAATTTTATAAATATTCAAAAGAATGAGATCACTGGCTAGTAATTGAGAAAATAGTTTAGATCTATACATCTACATGAACACTAATTCAAGATAAATTAAAGAGCTAAACACTTTAAACAGAAAATCTAGAAGAAATGGAATCAAATTTGTCCATTTTGTGTGTGGAGTAGAGTTTCCTAAGTTTAGACGAAACAGAAGTCAGTAAGGGGAAAATACACAGATTTTGCTACAGGGAAATTTGAAAATTCTGTGTGTATAGTTTAAAAGCAAAGCAAATGTTTATAGCAAATAAGGAGACCAAAGTTTTAAATAGTAAAAACTCTTACAAATCTATAAGAAAAACATGAAGACACTGATAGATATGTGGGAAAGAGTTCAAAGAGGCAGTTTATATGAGAAGAAATACAAATAGTAAACCAAGTTTTGAGGAAAAATAACTTTGCTAGTAGCCAAATTATGGAAACAATAACTTTGCTAGTAGTCAAAGAAATGAAAATCATAACTGGGAACTATCACCAATATCTATTAAATTAGAGAAGTCATTAAAAATACCACAAACTCCACTGGCAATGAAGGGTGTGGTAAACTAACTGGGTACTCTGCACATAACTAGTGTCTGTATAAAGTAATAGAACCCTTTTGGAAAGTTATTTGGCATGCTGACCCAGGAACTATAAATATAAATATTTTTTGGCTCATTACATTTTTGGAATTCACTATTCTTTTTGCATAGAGACAATCATTACAGAGTTTTAATAGCAGAAACAAAGTGTGTTGGAATTGAGAGCAAACTAAATAGCTAATGGTTAAGTAAGCTATGGTGCCACCACTTTATACAATAGTATACAGTCATTAAAATAACTAAAAATGAACAAAAGTGATGAGAAAATGTTTTTTTTAAGTAGAACACAAAATCGTATACTGTGTGTAATTACTCAGCATTGTCACATAGGAACTAATGCATACAAGTGGTGAGATTATATATCAGGGTATTAACTGTAGAGGTAAGCAGTGATGAGGTGATAAAAGTTTCTTTAAAAAAATCTTTTTTGGGGCACCTGGGTGGCTCAGTTGGTTAAGTGTCTGACTTCGGCTCAGGTCATGATCTTGCGGTCTGTGAGTTTGAGCCCTGTGCTGGGCTCTGTGCTGACAGCTCAGAGCCGGAGCCTGCTCCAGATCTGTGTCTCCTTCTCTTTCTGCCCCTCCCCTGCTGATGCTCTGTCTCTCTTTTCCTGTCTCTCTCAAAAATAAACATTGAAAAAAAATTTTTAAATAATACCTTAAAGAAAAAATCTTTTCTGTGGGTGCCTGGATGACTCAGTCAGTTGAGCATCTGACTCTTGATTTCAGCTTAGGTCATAATCTCATGGTTCAAGAGTTCGAGCCCCACGTGGGGCTCTGTGCTGACAGTGCAGAGCATGCTTGGGCTTCTCTCTCTCCCTCTTTCTCTGCCTCTCTTTCTCTCTGTCCCACAAAAATAAATAAATAAACATTAAAAAAATCTTTTCTGTATTTTCCAAATTAAAAAAAAGAATATATATTGTCTTTATAATTAAAAGGAGAGGAAGGAGGAGGAGGAGGAGGAGGAGGAGGAGGAGGAGGAGGAGGAGGAGGAGAAGGAGAAGGAGAAGAAGAAAGGAATAGAGGGTCCCTGGTTGGCTCAGTTGGTACAGCATGCAACTCTTGGTCTTGGGGTAAGAAGTTTGAGCCCCACGTTGGGTATAGAGTTTACTCTAATCAAGTAAAATCTTAAAAAAAAAAAGGAGGAGGAGAAGAAGAAGAAGAAAGGAAGAGAGGAGAAACTATATTCTGGTGTTTGTAGTCAAATGAAAAATTTTCCCTATATAAGTACTCAATAAGCATCACCATAAATCCATGAAACAATCATACAGATGCTGGTGACTGCTCTCTGGAAAGCATAACTGGATCATAGACCGCTCTTCAAAGCCAGAATCCTACAAGGAGTTGATGACAACCCTAATAAGACTGAGGTCATGTACTAACATGCTCAAGGAGACTTTCCATATAGTCATAGCTGCTGTAATACTTTACAAGGCTTCATAAACACATCAAATGCTTATTGGCCAGGAAATAAACCTGGTAGTCAGGTATTTTTGTTTATGCTCAATATAAAGTGTGTCTGTGTTTTTAACTTTTCAAAAGGTTAAGGTCACAATGTTTTTCCATTATAAAATTGCTCTTGGAAGAAAAAAATTAGCAGTCCCACCATTCAGTGTGTTTTTAACATAGGAGCAGTCAGTACAAGGATCCATTTTTCGTTTTTCAAAGATCATTTAAAAAGTTCAAATTGGATTTATGCTGATAGTATTTTAAATCAAGGAAGTACATTGGTGATATCATTTTACTTGTAGTTTTGCTATTCTTCAAGTGGAGGATGTTTAAAATGAATGTAATATAGTAGGGGGTAATCTTCCATTTAGCTTTACAATTCTATCAGCAAAACACCAGGGGAGAAGGAATATCATGTTCTCTTTGAATTGCGTTTTTGCAACCTGAGCTTCCAGTTCAGGTTTCTTGACGTACCCCTGGGCATTGAATCTGAATTAATTATTGTGTCCAATTTCCTCTACCTAGCCCCCGAGACAAGTGCAAACAAGCCAGCAATGGTTACCCTCATGGCCACTAGAGATCATATCAAAGGAAAGTGCAGAGCAGTACAATGCTCTACTGGTAAGAATTCATCCATTGAAAAAGATTGAAGGGAGAATCAGGTTGGCACAAATTGAAAGTTATTGGATACACTTAATATTTTCTAGTTTAATCCACACCTTCCAGGTATAGATTAAAATACATCACAAAGAATTTTGCTATAATGACTGAAGGAACCAGTTTCTTTCTTTTTCTTTTTTTTTTTTTTTGTACTCTAGGAGAAATTAGCTGGCCACTGTCTCCAATGTGGAAGGCAGGCCTCATGCCAGCTTGTATGTATGCCAGTCAGGATACCACTCATTCTTATGGGGAAAATGGTTCTTCAAGACAGGTCTAAGATTTGGCCACCTTAAAGAATGACTCATGAAAACAAAAAGTAGATGTAGGCTTTTTTGAAGCTTATGCTTTTCTTAAGATTAGAAGGAAAATGTTACCAATTCTCAAAAATGTGATTTCCTATGGTATAAGTTCCCCAATAAATAATGAGTGGATTAATAGAGGAATTTCATAATTTTGTCCTCTAAAAAGCATGTACTTGCTCTCAGATTGTCTTTTTGTTTTGGCTGTTAATCTTCACAAAATCTGTTAAGTACTGAAAAGACCTATCCTAGGGGAAGTAAAATAGAATAGCTTTTCTTATTCTGTTTATTAGAGACATAATTTCCTCCAGTGTAATTCAAGGTTTGGGGCAAATATTTGAGAAGGACTTTGCAAGTCACCTGTGAATTAAAGAGAATGCCATACTGAGTTTAATTTTGTACAAGGGAGTATTTTTATTTTTTTAATTTTATTTTTTATTCTCTTTTTTTCTACAAGGGAGTATTTTTAAAATAAAAAATAAGTAAGTATTACTATTAATAAATAAAGTAATAAAAGTCAACTACTGGTAGTGAAGTTAGTCCTTGAAACCAAGTCTCTGGGTAGTACATTTTATTTTATTTTATTTTATTTTATTTTATTTTATTTTTTATTATTATTATTTTTTTTTCTTTTTTAATATATGAAATTTACTGTCAAATTGGTTTCCATACAACACCCAGTGCTCATCCCAAAAGGTGCCCTCCTCAATACCCATCACCCACCTGCCCTCCCTCCCACCCTGCCCTCCCTCCCACCCCCCATCAACCCTCAGTTTGTTCTCAGTTTTTAACAGTCTCTAATGCTTTGGCTCTCTCCAACTCTAACCTCTTTTTTTTTTTTTTTTTTTTCCTTCCCCTCCCCCATGGGTTTCTGTTATGTTTCTCAGGATCCACATAAGAGTGAAACCATATGGTATCTGTCTTTCTCTGTATGGCTTATTTCACTTAGCATCACACTCTCCAGTTCCATCCATGTTGCTACAAAAGGCCATATTTCATTTTTTCTCATTGCCACGTAGTATTCCATTGTGTATATAAACCACAATTTCTTTATCCATTCATCAGTTGATGGACATTTAGGCTCTTTCCATAATTTGGCTATTGTTGAGAGTGCCGCTATAAACATTGGGGTACAGGTGCCCCTATGCATCAGTACTCCTGTATCCCTTGGATAGTACATTTTAATAAAGTTACAAAACATTGTGTCTGTCAGTTGCGAGTTAATAATACCTATGATATTTTCTTAAAAAATAATTAGAACAGATTCAAGATTAACTCTATACTAACATAAGCCTTGCTTGTGTTCCAATGTTGCCTTCTTGAATCACAGAGAAAGGCTCTTAGCTAATATTCTGGGGAATTGTGACTAATCTCAGATACAACCATTGTCATGGGTTGCATTGTGTTCCTCCAAAAAATTCTGGTTGTAGTTCTAACTTCTAGTACTGCCCAATTCGATGACCTCGTTTGAAAATAGTCCTTTTGATGTAATTGGTTTGATGTAATTGATGTAATAGGATAGAATAGGGTGGGCCCCTAATTCAATACAACTGGTGTCCTTGTAAAAATAGAATGTCATATGAAGAGATAGGAACACACAAAGGAAGACAGGTGTGTAAAGACAGAAGCAGAGATTGGAATTATGCTATCACAAGCCAAGGAATCCCTAGGGCCACTGGAAGCCAGGAAGAGGCAAGGAAAGATTCCCCACTTAGAAGGCGTGGAGGGAGCACAGCCCTGCCAACATCCTAATTTCGACTTCTAGCCTCCAGAACTGTGAGATAATAAATTTCTGTTGTGCTAAGCCAAGCCACTGAATCCATGACACTTTGTTCCAAATGCCCCAGGAGATTAATAAATCTGTAGGGGTATGTCA
Organism: Panthera leo; assembly: GCF_018350215.1. Classification (NCBI taxonomy): domain Eukaryota; kingdom Metazoa; phylum Chordata; class Mammalia; order Carnivora; family Felidae; genus Panthera; species Panthera leo. Next base: position 16,652,471 of record NC_056695.1, read on the forward strand.
ATGCTTGGGTGAGTCCCATGTAGTATCCAGTATGAGATACGTCTTCTGCAGAAAGAGAATGGAGATAAAGAAAAAAAAAAAACATCTATTTTTTTTCAGAGCTATATAGAAATTTGGGTTGCTGACTGTGAAACTTTGTGACTGGCTAGACATCTGCAAAGTTCATCACCAAGTTCCCTAATCTTCACTAAAGGTCCTGATGTCTTAGCCATGTTTTGATAAGCTTGTTTAAGATGGAATGTATGACCAGAGTGACCAAGGCACTCATGCCCTAATTAAGGGCCTGAGTCAGGAGCAATAATTGCTCACAGGAAATCATGATTGGGCCCTTGTAGGGAAATGATTCCTGTGTTAGCTCTGGCCTGAGGATTCTCAGTTGGAAGTGGGGCCCAGGTGTGGGCCTAGGATTCTTGGCTGTTCCAGCACATCCTATGCTGTGCGGATGTGTCCTGGGCATGACAGATATCAAGACAAAGTGCAGGACTGGAAGATTGGTTCTGCTTTGGGGTTAATGCCAGAGAGGCACACAGTTGACTGTTGCTGACTGCTAAGAGCTGGGCTGTGTTGGAAACTGTTCTGATGCTGTGCCAGGCCCTGTGGACAGAGCAGTGATTGATGGGCTCTCATTAGGGAACGCATACAAGGGTATGGGAATGAGAAATGGTCTTGAATTTGCTGACCCTGGGCTAAGACTGGTCTCTTAGGCTAAACTGAAAGATTGAGAATTCTTGTTTCAAAGTTGAGTACTCCAGAATATTTAGCAGTTTATTTTTAATTTAGATACGTAGATCTCAAGAGTCCTGGTCTAGGAAAGACTCACAACCCTCACCAATCACCTGGGAACTTGTAGCAGTCAGAATTCTGAGAGAAAGGATTCTCTCTAGCTGAATAATTGAGGTGATTTTAGTAAAATGACTATTAGCAAAGGGTGTAGAGAGGGAAAAACAAAAGATGTGGCTTACTTTATGTTAATTAGAACAGGGAGCCATTTCCATACTTCAGTGGAAAGGGTCAGGGAAGGGAGCAGTTGCCAAAGCTGGGAGATTGCTGTGTGGACACAGCTCCTGATAGAAGCCATGAGTTCAGGAGAGGCTTGCAGGCAAACTGCATGGGCTTGGCCAGAACACAACAAGAGGAATAAGTGACCAGCCTCACTCTTCTCTCTCCCTCCATCTCTTGCTATGACTCCCATTGGAAGCAGGAGGATAAAGGTGCCCATGGATGTAAACCACATAGTCAGCCTTTGGGGGACACAGAGCTGAGTGAGGCCATGGATTGAGGGACTGCCAAGCACAGACATCATTTTGTCAGGATCCTTCTGATTGTAAGTAACAGAACCTATTCTAATTTAACTGAGACAAAAGAGATTTATTGGAAGTCTCAGTGGAAAGTGCATGAGTGCATTTGAACCTCAGGAAAACCCACATTGTCATTTGGGTTCTTAGCTCTACTCCCCCCCATGCCCAATTTCATCTTTATTCATTCTCTCTCTCTCTCTCTCCCCTCTCTCTCTCTCTCTCTCTCTCTCTCTTGGGAGGGGCAGGGAGAGAAGGAGAGAGAGCGAATGCCCAGTGTGGAGCCCAACCTCACAACCCCATGAGGTCATGACCTGAGCTGAAATCAAGAGTCAGACACTTAACCGACTGAGCCACCCAGGTGCCGCTCAGCTTTATTCTCTTAAATCAGTTTCATTCATTAGCAGCAGCTTCTACCTTTATACCTTTAACACCAAAGAGCCAAAATCCCTTTGCCTAGTCCAGTGTGAAAAATCTCAGGACTGGCTTGTCTCACATCTGCGGAGTTCTAACAAACCAGCTGTGCCCAACACTCTGGAGTGCTGGGACTGGCTGACTCCACTAGATCCACGTGCTTAGAGAGGTGGGAAGAAGAATTCCCCAAAGAGAAGGAGGAAATCCCAGAAAAAAGGGCCCTGGGCAGAAAAAGAGACTAGGTGTCCACTGCAAGAACAACATGGAAGCAGCAGTGAGGATGGGGAAACTGAGGAGGTGAAGGGACATTTTGTGCTATATACCACAGTAAGGGCTCAGGCTGAGACCACAGAGAAAGGGCAGGGTAGGGCTTTAACCAGAAGCTGTAACCTTTGCTCAAATTATTCTCCTTCTTGCTGCTATGGCAGACACCTTACCTTTCAGGACAAAAAAGGATGAAAGTCTCAGCCTAGCATCTGACTTGAGCCTGGCTTTCTCACTGGATCATTATCACTTTCATGTAAGTTGTGGCCCAGTTTGACAGTACGTTTGCCGTTCTCCAGGAATGACCCACACAGCCATGTCTGGCTGATTGCTTTTCATGTATCTCCATCTTTGATGATTCTGCTCATCATTCAAGACCCTGCTAAAATTTCACCATTGCCATCAGAACATCCTTGCTCCCACCTGCAGGAAGGAAACTTTCTGTTTTCTGGTTCTTCTGTTACCATCAGAGACCTATTTAAATATTTATCAAGGCCAGTTCTCCATCAGACTTCTCTATCTAGGTCAGCCTCCCTCACCAGATGGTGAGACCCTAAAGAGGTCATCCCTTTAACCCCCATACACTTGTGCCTGGCACAGGGCTTATGTATTTTTGAATTGATGAAAGAACTGCAGGAGAAGTGGGAAGGAACGGAGATTTGAGCGCTGCTTTGTGCTTTTCCCTCCTACTTTACATATCCCCAGTTGCTTTCTCCTTCCTCCCCTTCCTCCCTTCTGCCCTTGGTTCTTCATTTGTTGGTTATAAATATGGTCACTTTTCTTATACACAATGGGATATATTTAAGATTAGAGTTTGGCTTGAAAAACAATTTTTTATTTGAGTATAGCTGACACACAATTTTACATTAGTTTCAGGTCTACAATATAGTAATTCAGCTTCTCTATACATTATGCTATGCTCACAAGAGCAAGTACCATCTGTCATCATACAACACTATTACAATATAATTGACTACATTCTCTATGCTGTGCCTCTTATTCCTGTGACTTATTCATTCCGTAATGGGAGTGGGAGATAGAACTTGGCTTTTAAAAGGATGCACTGCCTAAAACACTGAGCTCCTAACTCTACCATGGTTAAATGTGTGATGAGTGTATAAAGGAAACGTATTTCCTTTTAGAAGCTGCTGTGCCTCACAAATGCCAGGGTTGAAATCTTTTAGGGAATATTTTTACAAGGACTTTTAGAAAAGTATTGATCATTAAGCCAAATTGGTCAAATGTGCAAAGGCGTCAAATAGTATTTGCCTATCCAAAGGGAGAGCTTGATCAATTCTTGTATTTGGACATTTTACTCCAAAACTGGCTTATACTTTACAGTTAAGAAAGAGAAGTAAAACTGTTCATTGAGTGGATTGAAGGTCAATGGGCTTTCCTTCTTTCTTCTTTGGTGTTAACCACAGGTGTCTTTAACTGTACATAGCATTTCCAAATGACCCTTTCAGTTTCTATAGCTACTACTTTGTGAACTAAAGTTCAACAGTTTGTGGATTTGACAATTTGACTTGGTAATCCCCTAAGCAGAATCGGAAAAAAATATCTTAACATCTCTGTGATGATCTGCTGAAATTTAAGTAAATAAGAAGTCTTCAGTTTTATGACTACAAGTTAATAGCACACCTGTGCCAGGCCATAATCAATTAAATAAAATGTAGCTTCTAGTTATTAAATTTGCTATTTAAAAACATTATCAAAGGTAAAGGAGAGGACTTAAACTTTTCTGTTACTTCTAGGACATCAAACAAATAATCTCACCTCCCTCCTCTTTTCCCCATCAAACTAAAGAAGGAGAAAGGAAGGGAGGAAGGGAAAAATAGAGGGAGGGATGGAGGAAGGAAGAAAGGAAGGAAAGAAGGGTGGAAGGAACTAATGATTGAAGAAAATGCAAACATTTTTAACAGTCAAACGAGGAAAAATTTAACAGTGTCTCAAGAATAGGTACCATGTTTCTTAGATGAGAATCTTTAATCAAGCTGAGTAAACTAGAAACTGTAACACTACTCCTCTTCTGGTTCTAAGCCCCATCATGACATTTCATTGAATCCATATTTTTATGCTAATTACTATAATTTCTCTAGAAGTAAAACAGAACAGTAGTACAACAGTGTGATGACATTCAAAGAGTTCAACTGTGACATATAATGACCCAAGTTATAAGGGAGGTTGGCAAAAAGGATATTAAATGCTTTCATCTTCTATAGCAAAAGATGACAAAAGAAAAAAGGAAGTTAGGAATACAACTCAGTTAGCCAATCAGGTGAAAGAAATGGTTTGGGGGTGGAATGTACAGGTATGTTGGAGGAAGGGCAAGTAGATGATATCTCACTGGAGCTGAGGGTAGAAGAGAATTAAGAGATGAGATTAGAGAAGACAGGCTGGCACCAGGACCCCACCTGCCAAATGAAGGAGTTTGGAATTTATCCTTTTAACAACGGGGACCCACTGGAAATTTGAGTAGAAGAGTGACACGCTTAAAGCACACTTTGAGCACCAATAATCTGGCCAGAGTATTGAATGTACTAAAGGAGAAGGCTAAGGGACCATGGCAGTGGTCCCTTCATGATGTGGACATGAATGGGAATAGTAGCCCTCATATGGAATAAAAAGTATGACTATGGAAGAGATCATAACGTATGAATGGCCAGGACCTGTTGACTAATAGAGGACCAAGAAGAGGTAGCATCAAAGATCGCTTTTCAGCTTAAAGCCTGGATAACTGGGAAGATATGTAATAGATACAGGAAATCAAGAATGGAGCTCATCTTAGCAAGAAGATGAGTTAATGTTTAGATGTTGAGTTTGAGGCAGAGGTGGAAGGATGTGCAATGGAAACATATAACAAACAGATAATATACAGACCACAAGACACTGGACATTGAATAATCATCTCTGGTGCTGGTTCCCAGGTTATATTTGGTAGAGTAAATGTGATAGTGTTTCCTTGAGGAGAGTTTACAAAGTGTTGCAGAGAGAGGCAAATAATTCTCCATATAGTCTGTACTCAGTACAAGTGAGGCCTGAAAACTTTTTGAGATTAGTAATAATGGCCCTCAAAAGAAGAAGTGGACATTTCATGACAGTAGGATGAAATATCCAGAAGTATATCCCCAAACTAGGGAGAGGAGAATCCAGGCTATATAACAGCTGAGACAATTCTCACAAACACACCAACTAATTGTTATCACCAATTTCTGAGTGAGAAGTAACTAGAGAGTATTCAGAATCACCTGTATTTTTATATCTAAGTTACTTGCTTAGTAAACTTTAGGAGTAGTTCTCTTTCTAAAAGGTGTCGTCATTCCAACAGACGTCAGATTCCTAAGTCAAAGAACTTCTATATTAAATTGTTACAGATAGATAACCAATCTGGGTAGAAGGGAACTAATATAGTCAAGATGTGCCAGAATTGACACACTCAGAACAGACATCTCAGAATGCTTTCTTTACAAGGCCTATTTTCATCTGTCCATGCCTGTTGCTGCAGAGGTGATGCTGCCTGAAGCTTGAGTTGAGCTAAAGATGATCTCCCTGCATGGAGTCATTAGGTTTGAGGTTGAGAGGATTCAGTTAAGAGGTAGAGGAAATATACGTGTTCATCAAATTTTCTGTATAAAGTAGGATTCCCTTTTTACTTAGAAAAAGAGTTAATAAGAAAAACTTCTGAGCACCCCAAATAAGAATATTCTTATTTTTTTGAAGGAGACAGAACAAGGTGAATGTAATCCTCCTTATAACAGTGTAGTTTTTGTTAAGTCAGTGTGAGTATCTCAACTTCTTTCCAGAGTTTTCATCTTCTCAGAGTTTATCTGTACACTGAGTTGCCAAGGCAACCAACAAACATGCAGTCAGGACTCAAACACCTAAACTAATTTATGAATGTCAGCTACCAGACTTCTTTCTCTTCATTTTATACAAAGCCCAGAGCCCAGCATTCACATCCTATTTCACTTTATATTTTGAGCCCTGTTTTCATGTCATAGGTAAGGATGGTTATGAATGTGTATAAGATATGATTGTATATGGATTTACATGATGCATTGTTTATGTAAAAGATATAAGATGTATGTATCCATGTATGGGGAAAAAGTATGTGTGCCTCCTAAAAATCTAAATGGGGCAAAAGTTACAAAAAAAATCCCAAGGAACAGAAAATAACAAAAAATCTTGATTATCCATACGTGAATTAAAATTAAAGGCTAAGATGGGGCGCCTGGGTGGCGCAGTCGGTTGAGCGTCCGACTTCAGCCAGGTCACGATCTCGCGGTCCGTGAGTTCGAGCCCCGCGTCGGGCTCTGGGCTGATGGCTCGGAGCCTGGAGCCTGTTTCCGATTCTGTGTCTCCCTCTCTCTCTGCCCCTCCCCCGTTCATGCTCTGTCTCTCTCTGTCCCAAAAATAAATAAAAAAAAAAAAAAAAAAAAAAAAAAAAAAAAAAAAAAAAAAAAAAAAAAAAAATTAAAGGCTAAGTTTTCTGGATTTTTGTCTAGAAAAAACAGACATGTAGAAAGGTCCGATTGATATCAGAGATTTCTGGGAAATGCCATTATTTTGTACTCTGGCACTTTCTACAGTGAGAGTAGTTGTTAAGGGCATGGGGGAGGAGAGATAGCTGGGAAAGAGGGTATAGACAACCGACAGTGGTGGCCTAAGAGACCTGTGAGGACATCAGAGGACACCAGTGCTAGAAAGCAGATGGGTCCACTTCAGGAAATGAGTCCAGAACTAGGCAATTCAACTTAGCAAACATGCATGAATTCAAACTATGATGAACAATACAATTAAACCCTGGTTTTCACCTTTTCAACTGTGGGCTAAGCACAACAGGAAAATTAAGATCTTGTCCTTTGGCCCTGACAAAAATGCTTGAGAATTCCCTAGGCCGAATCTTGAATCCTATTAGTGAACAGGCTGTTTCAGCTCCTTTCTTGTGGTGGGTGCCTGCTGCCTTTCACGTAGATCTCTTGAAGCTGACTGAAGTGCTTGGCAAGGACTCCTGCCTCTTGGTACCCAAACTCTTTGCCTGGTGGGTCACGGACTTTCTAGCCAATAGGTTTCCTCATATGATTCCTCCTCTTTGTCCTCTCAGAGTCTGGAACTTGTCTGCCCACAAACCTTCCTTGATCCTTTCTATCACTGACTTCTCAGGATCCACCCTCACCAATCCCTCTTCCTAGCTGAATTCCCAATCCTGGCTCCTAAGCCTTTCCATACTGTATAATGAAAATTAAGATCTCAAGGAATGCAAGTTCTTCAACTGTACACTTGGTCAAAGTTGGAATACATCTGTGATGGTCACTGCTGCTTGCCTGGCACCTAATAGTGTCCACATATGCTTGGTATAGAATAGACATAAAAGAAAGAAAAAATTGAAATAAGTTGTAATATATTATTTACCCCAAATAGGAAACTTAGAAAAAGATCTTTAATATGGTTGACACAAAAAGATGTTTCTGCTTAATCAGCAGTTTATTAAAAATTTTTTAAGTGAAAATATTTATATGTTTATAGTTAATTGGGATTTAAATCCTAATAACTGTTCTACCCTGGCTTCCTCAATGTCCCTCAAACACACCAAGTGGCATCCTACTTTAGGACCTTTGTATTTGATATTCCCTCTGTCAGAAATGTTCTTCCATTAGTTACTGCATGGCTCATGTGTTCTGGAAGGTTTTTTTCTCAGTTTCTTGAATGGCTTGTATGTTCACTTCCTCCATGTCTCTGATCATATGTCACCATAACAGGGAGGCCTTTCCCTGAGTCCCCATCTAGAATAACACCACCCCACCACTCTCTAGATCTTTTGCTTTGCTTCATTTTCTCTCACCTGACACATCATATGTTTATGGGTCCATTTTTGTCTGCTCCTGCTAGAATTTATGAGCTTCATGAGGGAACACCTTTGTTTTCTTCACTACTGTATCCTCACTCACTGGAATGGTGCCTGGTATAAGGCAGGTGCTCAGTAACTACTTCATTGAATGAGTAATTCAAGGTGGAAACTTAAATATGCACTTTTTAATCTGATGCTTAAAATTACATTCTTTTAAAAAAATGTTTGTTTATTTATTTTGAGAGAGAAAGAGAGAGGGAGAGGGAAAGGGAGAGAGAGAGAGAGAGAGAGAGAGAGGCAGAGAGAATCCTAAGCAGGCTCCATGCTGTCAGCTCAGAGCCAGACAATGGGGCTTGAATTCACAAACCGTAAAATCATGACCTGAGCAGAAATCAAGAGTCAGATGCTCAACCAACTGAGCCACCAGGCACCCCAAACTACATTCTTAATCAGTACTTCAGTTCAATGGGTAACCATTATTGTTGGAACATATAAGGAATTATGAAGAAAATGGCCTACTGTATTTAATTCTATTATATTTAACTACAGACTATGCTTATATCTATGTATCTATCTATATAATCTATCTATCTATTATATATATTTACATATATATTTACATATATACATATACATACATACATATATATATATATATATATATACATATATATATATATATATATACATATACATACATATATATATAATTTTAGAGAGAGTGTGTGCACATGAGCAGGGGAGAGGCAGAGAGGGACAGAGAGAGAATCCCAAGCAGGCTCCACTCTCAGCATGGAACCCAATGTAAGGCTCAATCCCATGACCCAGGGATCATGACCTGAGCTGAAATCAAGAGTCCAACACTCAACCAATTGAGCTACCCATGTGTGCCAACTATGCTTATATTTATAAACATTGTGATATGGAGTACATTTTCCTCATTTTTATTTACCCTTTTGAGCCTCATGAACCTATTCTAAAATATGTTACTGCTTACTCAACAATCTTTTATCTGTAGGCTAAATAAGACAGAACATCTCCCTCCTAGATTACATATAATAAATCATAAAAGTACAAATAGTATAGACACATGTTAGGAATAGCAAAAGCAGACCACTTTAAAAAACACTCATGTTTAATGTTTAATTTTTAAATGGATTTTCTAGTGGGGCTTTTGACAATCTGATAGCCAAAGTGCATTTATGAACTAACGCTTTTAAAGCCACCTACTACTCATTCATGGATAATTTTATTGAAAATTTTTTTTGCCACATCTAATGGTCCCAAGCCCAAACCATGGGAAAGGATGCATTTGTTATGATACCATATAATAGACGCCAGATCCTAATCTCTGGCTTCCCTGCTAAGTCAGAGCACCCAGAAAAGTCACTCCTGGAAGTTAATGATCAAAATAGATATAAAAGGATTATAAACAAAAATCAGGACAATTGAAGTGCAGAGGGGGCAAGAAGGGGAAGTAATAATGGTGATCCTGAATGTCCCAAGAAAATTGTGTGGGTGGTTGAACGGTGGTTAGGTCCATAGACTTCTTTTAAGCCTCCAAAGCAAGATTACAATTTTATTCCTTAGTTATTGAAACAAGGCAGGAGCCACTCTTTTTCAAGTATACACTGGTAGTAAAATTTCTACAGGGAAGATGTGAGGCCTCTCCCTCTCTTCCAGAAGCTAGATTTAACAAATAAGAAGCCTGGTCTGAATCAGAAAACCACTTCCTTGGCCTTAGGAAAGTTACTCAACTTCCTGAGCCTCACTCTCCTCACCTGTTAAGCCAATATAATATTAATGTATATCATAGGTCATTGTAAATATTAAATGAGATAATATACATATGTGCTAAACTGGAGATTAATCATATTAATGATTATTTCTTCCACATTCTTTCTGCACCCTCACTTTTTCTCTCTGCTCCATTTTCTTTTCCTTTATTTTTCCCTGACCACAAAGCCCAATTATAATTATTACTTGTAAATATTTATTGAGCATCAATCAATTATCATCAGACAATAGTTTCAGAAGAGTCAACATGTATTTGTGGATTTACTAAGCAATTATCAGAAGCAACAGGCTGGAAGAGACTGTGTGTGTGGTCCCTTGCCCAGTTGGGTGTACAATCACACAGCAATGCAATGCAGGCTGTTATTCCATACCTTGGGGAACCATTGCTGTTGAATTGATGATGGTGGCTGGTCTTGATAGTCTAAGAATAAAGACCTGAAGTGTTTGGATTCTTAGGAAGCCCATTCCTATGTGGGATTAAGAAGGTTCTGGGGGGGCGCCTGGGTGGCTCAGTCGGTTGAGCGGCCGACTTCGGCTCAGGTCACGATCTCGCAGTCCATGGGTTCGAGCCCCGCGTCGGGCTCTGTGCTGACAGCTCAGAGCCTGGAGCCTGTTTCGGATTCTGTGTCTCCCTCTCTCTGACCCTCCCCCATTCATGCTCTGTCTCTCTCTGTCTCAAAAATAAATAAATGTTAAAAAAAAAAATTAAAAAAAAAAAAAGGCGGCTCTGGGTATGTACTTCCTGGGGTGGATAGTGAAAGGGGGCTCATTTCCCTGCCTCCTAGAGTCCCTGAGCTCAGAAGAACAGGCTCTGTGAACTTTGGAGCATGACTCTCTCAGGACAATTTCTGAGAAGTGGGCCTATCTAGAAAAAGGCTGTGTCCCATACATTTGGCTCAACCAAAGCTGGACAGAGATCTTTGAAAGTAGTTTTATGGAACTCCTCTCTGTGCTTTCCTTGCTCATATCTTTGTCCTACCTGATCTGCTCCCCATCCCTTCACAGGACTACTGCTCCCAGCTCCCAAACTGAAATTTTTACAATTCCCTGAAGGAGTCTTGTCTTCTCTCCTTTGCTTATTAAAGAGCTGACCTCTCTGCCTTTATTTTGCTTCTTAGCCTATCTCTTATTTGTCAAGACCCAGCCCAAATACACCTCTGGGCAGTCTTTCTTCATCCCCATCCTACAACAAGATGTCTCTCAATATGTTCCCATGGTCTCAGTGCTTGGAGCCATGATGGCCCTCATCAGTCAGTCAGTATACAACTGTCATGACTCTCCATTCTTCTGAAAGTGCCTTGATAGTACAGACCAGATTTATTTGTTTACTCTTTGTGTCCCTAGTACACAGTACATACTATGTGTACATAGTATAGTTCCTGATGCTTACAAAGTGCTTAGTAAATGTTGTGGAACAAATTAATAAGAATCTTCATTACATTCCCCTACATACTCTATCTTCAAGTGAGCTGCTAACTGCTCTCCCTAAATAGTTTGATGAAATAGTGTTGACAAAGTGTACACTTTCGTCTGTTTCCTTGGGTATTAAAAAGATTAATACCTATTTGGCAACAAAAGTTTAGTGAGGAGCCTTAGTTCCTTGGAGGAAAGGGGTCATGCATATTTAAAAATTCAGTAACAACTCTGATCCATGGTTATTGCTACATTTCTCCTTGTGCTCTGCTTATAGAGAATTTGGGTGCCTTGAACTACTTAGGAAAGTGGCATAATTTAAATGACTAAAACTGACCATATATTACCCAACATTCTTATCAGATGAAATAAAAGAGATACTTTAGATGAGTAAACAACAACAACAACAAAACCAAAATGACCATTGATTTGATTCACATACTCTTCACCCTCCATTTGGGGAAAACCAACTGTTTTGTTTTATTTTTTAATATTTATTTTTGAGAGAGAGACAGAGCATGAGTGCCGGAAGAGCAGAGAGAGAGGGAGACACAGAACTCGAAGCAGGCTCCAGGCTCTGCGCTGTCAGTACAGAGCCCGACATGGGGCTTGAACCCAGAGGTCATGAGATCATGACCTGAGCTGAAGTCAGATGCTTAACCTACTGAGCCACCCACGTGCCCCTATTTTATTTTTTTTTCTTAAAACAGAGTGTGGACTGCCAACTGTTTCTGCTTTCTTTCTGAGATAACATGTCCAGACATTACATGCTACATTGCCATAGGTAGCAATTACAGAAGATGAGTAGAATACAGATTCAGAAATGAATACAAGAAAAATATTCACTGGGCATTGGTGGTGGCTGCTTTTGAGAAATCCACAGAAATATCCTTGTTGAGTAATAGTGAGGTTTTATTGAACACTAAATCCACCCTCTCTCCCAAAATTGGTTCTACTATGTCCCTTAATTTTTTTCAGAATAAACTCTTCTAGTTACCTTTGCTTCAGGTTACCCTTGGTATTGATGACTGGACTTCCAAAAATGACGATGGATGGAGCTAGGGGATTCCAACTCTGACCTACTTTCCACCAATATCACCACCTAGGGTTTGTAAAATAAATGTAGAAGAAAAGGCATTAAAAGCTTGATTGGGGGGGGACTTCAAAGATGAGCATAAAAATATGTAATGAAAACAGAATGATTGAATGCCCTAAAACGTCACCATAAAGAGACATTATCACTATCAGTGAAGAAAGTATATGTATGTATAAACTTCAAAGAGAGTGTATGTATGTATAAACTTCTGAAGTGTGAGAAGAGCGACCAGCTATGAGCTAGTACAATTGTTGTAAAAACCGACATGGACTTTGTAGTAACAGACCGGGTTCAAACTCTGCTCTCTCACTTAGTAGCTATGTAACACTGAGCAAATTATTTAACTTCATGAAGTCTACCTTCTGTTTAATTTGGATTCCTAACTACCTTACAAATTTACTGTTCACTCATTCAAATAAGTAATAAATGTTTGATTTTTGAGCAATTCCTAGAAACCAGATACCATGCTGGGTGCTAGAGATTCAACAATAAGACACAATGTTTTTCCTCATGGATTTCATTGTCTAGGAGAAGAGATAGTATAAAATAATTATAATACATTGTGACAACTGCCTTAATACTGTTAAGTTCAAGATAGTACAAGGTGATTGTGTCCCCTTAGGACAATCAAGGAAGGCTTCAAAGAAGAGATGAAGTCTAAGCGTCAGTGAATGTTTAACAGATGAGCAGAGATAGGGAATGGAAAGACTGCGAGTGCAAAAACAATGAGTAGCCAGTGACATGATGTGAAAAATTTAGAAACTTCACAAGTTCGGGAAACATCAAGTGGCTCAGCTTGTCAATATATTTAAGAAGTAAAAGAGGATTGGTGACCATCTGAATAAGAAGGTGTAGCAAGGAGAAGGATGACACCAAGGCTTCTGTAGCAGAAGACTCAGTGGACGTTGATGTCCTTTACTGAGGGACACAGAGAAGGGATGTTAAGAAGAAGGGATGACGAAGATAAAGAGGCAACTTTGGGACAGGTTGACTGTGAGGGTTCTGTGAAACGTCTAGATAAAATGTCTTGTAAGCAGTTCAATGTACTGGTCTGGAGCTCAGGAGAAAGAACTGACCTGGAGATTCAGGTTCAGAACCCAGAGCCTCAGATGTAAGACCAGATGAGCACTCGGATCTTTCCTTCACATAGGCTGACCTCAAGGCAAATGACAAAGTGTGGGGTGTGGGGTGGTGTCCAAGGGAAATCCACAATTTGGTTCAGAGTCTTTGTGGGGAAGAGTGGTATGCTTGGGAAACCCTGTGGTCCGTCCTCATAGCAGAATTACCACCGAGGAAAACCTGCCATAAACCAAAAAAGTACTGTCAAAATTATATAAGTTATCTTATTTGCTTGCATTTTAAAAGACATTTTGAATGAATACAAAAGACCACAGCAGTACTTATTAAAATCCCTGTCTCTTTCTCATTTGCTTCCCTCTCATCACATACTGCTCCTTCAACCCTCCTCCATGTCCTGAAAAACCTTCTCCTACTTCCAGCCCCCACATTTCCTATTCCTATGTCCTTCACACTTTCTCTTATTCTACATCACAAAATCCCCAAATATAAGTCTGATAAGGAAGAGCTTCTCTGGAGGGTGGGGAAGGAGAACAAATGAAACCTGCAAAGTCAGTATCGTTTTAGAGGCCAGGAAGAGGAGAAAGGTTGGAAGGACTTATGCATTAATAATTTTGTTCTTGTTACAGTAGACTCAAAAGCCAGCCTGATCATCTAAATAAGTAATGCATGCAAAGAAGCTCAGCAGAGAGCAAGGATCCTTGTTCCAGGAAATGGGATGGAAACCAAAAAGTGAAGAAGGTTCTAAGCCATGGGTGAAAGGTGTTTCCTAGAGAAATTCCATGGGCTGCTGCAACTGCTGCAGCAACTTGGATATGTTGTAGTCATCTCTGGTACAAGGCGAAAGAAACTATTCAAGTTTCTGGTAAGGCCTGAACATCATTGGAAGAAGGTATAAAGTGAGAAGAAAACAAGAGCCAGGACAGAAGCTTAGGGAGCAGGTTGAAGGAGAAAGTCAGTAAAGGATTCTGATGAGAATCTGTCAGGAGGTAAAAGAAAACTGGGAGTGTGTGGTGTCCTGGAAATTAGGATGCATTTTTTCAAGGATACAGTGTCAAATGTCTCATAACCATCAAATTTGATATGGAATGGAAAGTAATCATTGGATTTGGCAATTGGGAGGTCACTGATAACCTTAGCAAAAGCATATTCAATGAAATGGTAGAGGCAAAAGGCAAATTGCAGTGTATTCACAGTGAAAAATGAAAAACTGGGGACATGAGGACAACTGTCCTGAGAAGATTGTCTGAGGATAGGAGACAACATAACAGCTAGAGGAGTTTGTGGCTTCCCTTTCTCCCTCTCCCCTCCCTCCTTCTCTTTTTTGTCTCTCCCTCCCTCCCTTCTTTCCTTTCTGATAGGCAAGACTTGAATCTCTTTAAATGCTATTGGGTAGGACCTTGTGAAAAAGAGTCTACAAGTCCAGAAAGGAAATTATAGAGAAGGGGTGGGGGGAGCAGATTTAGATTGAAGGATTCACCTGGAATAAGAGAAGTAGGATTATGCTTTCTTCTGAGAGTAGAGGGAAGGAAAGTTTTAGTAGGAAAGCAGGAGGTCATCAATCAGGAAGTTGAAGGAGTTTCTGTCTGCTAGCCCTCAAGTTCTCTGCAAGAAGTTGGTAAGGTCATCCACTGACAGTGAGGTATAAGGAGGGAGGATTTGGGTAGGGGGACATAGGGAGAAGTTTGGAATAGTGACAGTATAGAATGGGAGAGGGGGACAAGATAAATGGCACAAAGGTTCATGTTTATAAGACCACATGTTGGGGGGCACCTGGGTGGCTCAGTCAGTTAAGCGGCTGCCTTCAGCTCAAGTCATGGTCTCGCGGTCTGTGGGTTCGAGCCCCGCGTCGGGCTCTGTGCTGACACCTCAGAGCCTGGAGCCTGTTTCAGATTCTGTGTCTCCTTCTCTCTCTGACCCTCCCCTGTTCATGCTCTGTCTCTCTCTGTCTCAAAAATAAATAAACGTTAAAAAAAAAAAAGATTTAAGACCACATGTTGGAGACACCTAGTATATTTGAGACTCATAGGATATTTTTCTCAGTTGCAGCTGCATGAGGTGCAGAGATGCTATCATTAGATGTATTCAAGGACAGCAGTTTGAGGCAGGTGAGGCATTCGATGCCTGCTTCCTCGCAAAAGAATATAGGTTAGTAGGACAAAAAATCATGCAGTTGTGATTTTCTAGCAGGAAGAAATGTTTTAATTTAGTGAAGTTTAGTCAAATGAAGTCCAGTTATGGCATTTAGTCAAGGCCATGAAGGTCTTCTAAAATTGCTGGTTTTAACTTTGGGCAAATAAACTGCAAAATATCAGGTGGTGCCACTTGGTTAGTGGACCTCAGGTTGTGATTGCTGTTATCTTGAGGATACAGCAGGGGTAATCAATTCCCTTTTTGCCCTACCCAAGTCACGGGGGACAAAAGAATTCCAACAGATATAATCCTCTTGCCCTTGCAGACAACTTCTAACATACCAGGAAGTAGTAGAACAGTGACTTTGGGGAACTTGCTTACAAAGTGTCCACACACATGAGATTATTTCTTACAATTTTTGCATAAAGGCAGAAATATTTTTTCTCAGAAGAGAGATCTGAATTCAGACAAGGTGGAAGCAAACATAAAAGAGCAAGAGCCAGAATCAACCAATTTGTCCTTTTTTCATCCAGTTAAGAAAGCAAACTAATCTTCCAGCAGAGAGGAGTCAAAGCAGGCAAGAGAGATGGAGTGAATCAGAAAGAATGCCCAAGGATTCATGGAGGTCATAGCTATGCTCCTTGAAATTGCAGTGTTTGTGTAATATTTCAGAAAGAAACCTGCACCTGAGCCAGAGCCCATCTTGAGGCATTGACTGTGGAATGAATGGGAACACAGCTTGTGTGTGTGTGTGTGTGTGTGTGTGTGTGTGTTTATGTGTGTGATCTTTACTATGTGCTAACACCTCACTTTTTCTCATTTAATTCACATATCAACTCTGTGCCAGGGATGTGATTTTCCTTATTTCACAGAGGAAACAATCTGGGGCTCAGAGTGGTATGAGAACTTGTTCAGGTTTGCTTTCAGAAACTGCACACTGTATGGCTGCATGGGTTGTAGAGATAGGCAGAAAAAGCCTGAGGACTTGGCTCTGCCACTAACCACCTCTGTCACTTGGGGAACTAGTTAAGAATAATTATACCTGTGATAATCAGTTTTTTGTGTAAACTTGTCTAGGTTACAAGTCTTCAATTATTCAATCACTATTCTAGGTGTTGCTATGAAGGTGTTTTGCAGATGTCATTAAAGTCCATAATCAGTTGACTTTAAGTAAGGGAGATTATTCTGGATAATCTTCACAGGCCTGCTTCAATCAGTTGAAAGAACTTAAAAGTAGTGCTGAGGCTTCCTTGAAGAAGAAGAAATTCTGTGGACAGCAACTTCAATCCCAGACTACTCTTCTCTACAGATTTTGGACTTTCCTTGTCAGCCACCATGATCACATAAACCAATTGCACCAAATCTCTTAAATTTGTGCCTCCTACTGATTCTGTTCTCAAAAGGAATCTTGACTGATGCAGCATCTCCCTCTGGTGGGTTGTGAAGATTAAATAAAGTAATGTATTCTCTATGGGAAGTGCCTGACATGGTGCCAGAAACACTAAAAAGTGGTTTGAAAAATGGCAGTTACTATTATGATGACTTGGCAAACACAGGTTGAGTGTTCATCTCGTTGACTTACATACAACCTGACATTTTACCCAACAACTTGGTCAAGAACTGTAGTTACTGGTCTGGGTTCAATCCCTAATTCAGGGTGACCTCAAGCAAGCCACAACATCGAAGGGCCTTGGTTTCCTTTCTGTAAAATGAGGAGCTGTACAACAAATTATTTTTTGTACAAACTCTTCCAGAGTTGATGTTCTCTGGGTCAGTTTTGACCTAATTTATTAGTTTTTTATTAGGCTGATCTATTTCATCCAACTATCAGACAGGATCTATTCCATTACAGTTACATTCAAGGCTGCTTCTACACAAATAACTCTCTAATTACTGCGTGGTTTATGGCCTGAGAATACAAACTAAGTTTAATATTAACCTGAGCAAAGCATTCCTGGTCTTTTAGCCAGTGGTTATATAGCTCTTGCTTTACCCCAGACTACAGGCCATGGGGAACATAAAAGAGCATGAAATCTGGCTCCTGCCCTCAAGGAACATAGGGAGACATGTAAAAATCAGATACTATTATGAGGGACTATATATTTAAGTCAAAGCACTACTGGAATTGAGAAAAAGGGGAAAATAAGATCATTCTGAGTTGGAATGATCAGAAAGGCTTAATAGAAGAGGCAGGAATTCAGATTGATGAGATGTCTATGTAAGAGATGAGAAAGAAGTTAAATCTTCCACTCTTACTGTGTGTTATTTATTCCACAATTGAATGCGTGAGATTTGGGCATCTCTTTACATTGCTGCTTGCCTTTGTGGACACAGATGATGTTAAAAGTGGCTCCTTCATAACTTCAGGCTTTCTCTCCTATTCTCCATGGCATGTTCTGTGCAAAGATAAATGGACAGCAGGTGTACTCCCTTGCTCTTATTTACACATGGATACCTGCAAACACCATGATAAACCCCATCATCCATGCATTAGGGTACCCCCTCATTGGAGATTAAGCTCCATTAAGGTGGGGACCATGCTTCTCTTGTCCACTGTATAAATATTCATGGATAAAACAGTGAAATTGCTCTCCAGAATACAGGAGACAGACAGGGGAAGTTTCCCTATTTGAAATTTTCAATGGAATTATACCCTTAAAAACAGGGATTTTTTTTAAAAAAATGTTTATTTAGAGAGAGAATGAGAGAGTGAGTATGCATAAGCAGGGGAGGGGCAGAGAGAGAGAGAGAAGAAGAAAGAGAGAATCCCAAACAGGCTCCACACTGTCAGTGCAGAGCCCGACTCAGGACTCAAACTCATGAACTGTGAGATCCTGACCTGAATTGATATCAAGAGTCAGTCTCTCAACCGACTAAGCTTCCCAGGCATCCCAGAGATTCTTATACTTTGGAAATTCTTTGATTTTCAATGTCAGCCCAGTCCAACTCCCCACTCCCACTCTTTGCAAAAGAGCCCTACTGGCAGAGCTTCTTATCCAAAGAAACATTGACAGAACTACTGCCAAAAACTTGATGGAGCTAAACAAAAAAACCAGTGGCTGTGGGTAGAAGAAAAGTTATGCTTGAATAACAAGCAAACACCAGAATGATTAATTTTATAAGCACACCTTTGAGATCAGATAAAGGCAGCTTGACTTTTAAAAGACAATATTCATTTTTATCGGTTTAATAAACATCTCTTAGCAATATTGATAGTCATCTTTAATGGGCAGGAACAAAGAAACCTTTAACAGTTAAATTTAAATTGTTCACTAATCTTACTTCAGTTTATTGCATCTCTCATGATGATCTCTTGCTAAATGAGTCTAAAAATATACTTGGTGATGTGTGTAAACAGGCCAGAAATTCTCAAGACTGTGGTCTAATGAAAGCAAACAAACAGGGTTTACAAAATAATTCAGAACACTGAAAGAGGCAGTGTTTGAGATATAAATATAGATTTCTACAAACAAGAAGTTAATAATCATAAGTTAGTATCCATAAGGATCACTATAAAGATTGGAGTAGAAAAATATCCTCCATATTCAGAAACATTTCCTAGTCAATTGCAAAATAATTCTGTCCATGGATTATTAACATTTATATTCCAAAAAAATTTTGTAAACATTGATTCAGTTACAACTATGTACAATGAATAGTTCTCAAAACATACTGTATCCAATAAATGCAATCAATCATTACATATTTACCAAGGACTGAACTATGAATATTCTGGGTAATGTAGTGTATGTACACTGTTTTTGTCTGTCAGCTTCTATGTATTCTCCCTTCTTCTGTTAACAACACCTGAATTTGCCTTTGGGGGGGTCACTCTCTCCCATTTAACACTATGTGTTTCAATGGGATTGACCCCACTCTGCTAGCTCCAAGGATATTTAGGTAATAAAGACCTGCTTAGTTGTCCTTTGGCCACAGTGATTGATTTAGAGATGGCATAAGTACAGATAGAAATAGAGGTGAGTTTGGTTATAAAAGCCAGGCCAGTGAGATTAAATTCTGGGGTTTTATTAGAAAAACTTGGGCAAGAGAAGCTCTCTTTCTACAGATTGAAAGCTGTAAGGGTGATGAGCTGAGACCCTGTTAGAAAGACATCAACACAGAAGGTAGAGAGCAAGACCAAGTCTTAATGGTGGTGTTGCCTTTTTCCACTTGCCCCCAGATCTTCTCTCTCCTCTTCACTACTGGATGACTAAATTAATTCTATCAATCTCTCTTCCCCCACTGACTCTAGGTGGGAGTTCTATGAAGAGATCAGGGACATTAGGTTATTTACCAGTCCCTTTCTGTGGGGTTTTCTCAGGATGGCTGTCCCTCTATTGGAGGCTACAAGTCCTGTTAGGAAATCGTCTCCATACAACTCTCTGCCTTAAGGTTCCAGTAACCACTCTTGGTTTGCTCCTTCAGGCCTGGAGATGGTAACAATGTCCCACTATTACTTAGTCTGATATATCAATATCCCTTATAGCTTTCCTAAGTTCTGCTTCCATCTTTGTAATTAGCCCTCTTTTTAAAACCCAGCTGGATAGAGATGTCTATTTCCTGCCAGGACCATGACAGATAAAATGACATTATTATAGTTCTTAATCCAGACATGCCTAAAGATAGTGATACTCCTGACTTGTCAGTTACTTGAGCCAAATAAATTCTCTTTTTCCCAAAGGCTGTTTGAATTGTATTTTCTGCCTCTGATAACAGAAAGTCTTAATATAGTTTGTCATGTTGTTTTGATTGCATAGACACAAAACACTTAAATAAAAGGGAGAGGACACTGTTATCGACCGAATTGAGCTGCTCAAATATTTATGTTGAAGTCCTAACCCCCAATACCTCAGAATATGGTTCTCATTTGGATACAAGTTCTTTAAAGAGGCCATTAAATTAAAGTAAGGTCATTATCAGGGGCCCTAAGCCAATCTGATTAGTATCCTTATGAAAAGAGGAGATTAGGACACAGACATGCACAGAGGGAAGACATTGTGAAGACACAGGGAGAAGACAGCCATCTTTGATTGAAGTAGAAACCAACCCTGCTAATATCGTGATATCAGACTTCTAGCCTACAGAATTGTGAGAAAATAAATTTTTATTGTTGAAGTCACTTAGTCTTTGATACTTTGATATGACAGCCCCAGCAAAGTAATATAGGCATCTATAAACTAGAACTGGGAAAGACACTTCTACAGGCCAAGAACTCTCTCCAGGTCTCTGATTCAACATGGTCTCTTAGCTATGGCATCTGTGTCTCTCTGCAAATTCATTTCATTTACATTTATAACTCACTGGCTACTCCTTCAATATTTCCCAATCCAAATGATCCTAAACTAATTGACTTGGTTAACTGCCATTCATACTATTAGGGTGAAACCTTTGCACTGAGTCAACCTCATGAGTTTCTAGCCAGCAATGGATAAGCTTCCTTTGGATTATATGCCCTTATCTGGTTCTGCCAGTGGCTGCTGTGTGTAAGGAAAAATCATATGCTGGTTCTCTGCACAGAAAGTGGTGGGAGGGCCAGTTATAGAGAGAAAGAGAGGCTGGATACAGCTGGCATTTGATAAGTTCAGCATTTGGTCTCCTGAACTAGTGGCATTAATAATTTTATGAAAACATCAACACCAACACATACTGCTCAGATCTGGCTTCAATTTTTACTGTATTAGTCAATTCCTCATTTCAGTTACTTACAAGACCCACTGTCTTGACCTTGAGTCTTATAAGACACCCTAGAATCCTTACAATAACCACACTGCTGTGCTTGACTTAGTTTGGTATGTGTTTGTTACTGGAAAACAAAAAATCCTTGATTAAAATAGTTTCAAAAGAGACAAGCAATTTTGTTCAGGGAAGAGGGATTTGTTTATGTTTATGTTTAATTCATCCTGACAGTTATATCAACTTTGTGACTATGCTAGTGTCTCTTCACCTCTTCATATACAAGAAACAGAACTAATACTGAAGAATGGCTTCTACCTCCCAGTAATGCTGCCAGAGAATCTTAAGAAGGTTCCTCATGAGGTCATATACTCTTACCTGAGGTAGGAATTGTTATCTTTTAGTTTATGGAACCCTAAAGAAGAGAACTATTTCAAATTTCCTGAAATGTTAATTTTTTTTCCTGCTCCATGAACTTCTCCACAGCTCTTTACTTACTTCCTGATACCACACAGACAAGATCAAGTAGGTGTAGGAATTAAGTTTCACAATTTGTGGAGCTGATATCATGTGTCCAGTTGTTTGAATAAATTTCTGTCTGCAGTTATTTCCCTCTTTGGGGAAGTCAGGGGTGGCACATGGAGGAACTGGGTTGGGATGGGGCAACCTTGTGGGAACTTCAGCTTTCAGGCCTATTCTGCTGCCCAGTAGGCCCATCCAGCAGAATCACCAGGATTATTTCACTTTTATTCAAAATCCTGAAGGTGTGAGAGTCTGAGTGGGTGGGAGAAGCTTGATTTATTTTTACCAAGGCTGAATATTTTGGGACAAGAGGGGGCATACATGGAAAAGCCCCTTTTTATTTACTAGAGACAAAATGTAAAAACACTGAATGATTTAAGACAAGAGGGCCACAAGATCAAATTTTCATCCCAGAAAGACCACTCTGAATCACTTTGAGTGGAGAGTGGTTTGGAGGTGGGCAGGCTGGAGTAGAGCCAGGCTCAAAGGCTGTTGCAGGAAACCAGGCTAGAGATTTTGATGGCCCAAATGAGTTGGAGTCAGTGGGAATGAAAAGAGGAAGGCAATGAGAAAAACGGAAGGATTACAAGTGTGGCTAAGGCCTGCTGTCCAATACTCCAGGAGGAGCAGGTGTAAGGGTACATCTGTTGTACTAGGACTTTGGCATTGAAGAAAGGGATGGGATGGTTAGGACCATGCCTGAGCAACTCTGCTTTCAGTTCTTCTCTCTGCTTAAAGCCAGTAAAGAACTTGGAGACTTATCAGGATATTGTAAATTCCTTTAAAAGACAAAAGGATTAGCTGTCTCATCTGCTGCAGAGGTAGTAGGGTTGGAAAGAGCAACTGGTGAAGAGCAAAACAGCTGCCCTTGGAGAGCACTGAGGAGCATCCAGCCATGGAATTGGAGTCAGATATTAGGGATATTAAGTACTGATGCAGCCCAGCCCTAGCTGGTCTTTCAGGGAAAGGAACTATTTAAGGGGGAGGAAAAAGGGGACTTGAATTTTAAGTGGGTGTAAATTAAAAAAAATTTTTCCCCTAACCATATTTCATCCCTCACCTTCCTGCTCCTCATACATTTTAGTGACCACCTGAATGATGAATAACAGAGGCCAGACCTTTGCCTGGTGAGATAGATGGTATTATTGTCATATAAGTATTTGCTATTTCCTCTCCTCCCTCCATTGACATTCGGTCTGGTCACATTTGACTTGCTTTGGCCAATAAAATGTGCATAGGGGATTTAAAATGTGCTCCTGTGATTTGGTGTGGCCTTTTGCATTCCTGCCCTTTGCCACAGATAGAGGCCTCTCCTTAAGCCTGGGTCCCAGAGTGAGTATAGAAAAGCATACTTGAACCACCTGCAGGCTGGAGCAGAGCCATTGCAGGCAACCTCAGACTCATGAGCAAAATATCTTTGTTTTATAAGTCATAGAAATCTGGGAGTTGCTTATTATACAGCATTATTACAGCAAAAGCTGACTAATATACAAATTATTCCCTAAAAGTATGATGCTGTTGTAATAAGAACTTAAAATATTGTCCTTGCCTTGGGACTGAAAAGCAGACAGCAAAAAAGTGTTGAAGACTGGAAACATGATGATCTTGTAGTAGCAGCAAGATTATGTAGAAGCAAAAATTTGGTAAAACCTGCAATAATTTGGAGACAGAAAACATACCTCATGAATGGGTGGTTTGGGGTGACAAAATTTTAAGACAGACTGTTATTAGCATGAATTGGTTACTGCCTTCGATTAAAGCCTTTCAAGAAAGAACTGGCCTGCTTGTAAGCAGGGATGAAAGAGTAAAGAGTGACTCCAGAAATTCCAGGACTTGCAAATTTTAAAAATAGAACTGTTTCTCATCTTCAAATAGAAAAATGAAAACATGAAAAATGCTAAAAACCACAAACTCTGATTGATGCTAGTTAAGACCAAGTCTCAAGACAAAGATCTAATAAATATCACTGCCATATGTTTTGTTAAACGTTTAAATGTATTAAGAGAGCACCCAGTAAATTCTTTCATCTGGACAAAATGGCTCATAGAAAAGAGATGAGGACTAAGTTCCACTAACCTAATAAGCTCAAACCCTCTGTAATTACGCCTAGAGAGAAATAGAGGCATGACTTGAAAATTACTGTGGCTATGGTTGTCTCATGGAGTTAACTAAATCACACACAAAAAACTAAAAATAGTTTCTGGGGAGAAATTTAACTCCCAAAACACCGTTGCCCTGCTTAAAAGAGACTGTGACTTAGGGATGCCTGGGTGGCTCAGGGGGTTAAGCTTCGGACTTTGGCTCAGGTCATGATCTCATGGTTCAACAGTTTGAGCCCCCTGTTGGGGTCTGTGCTGACAGCTCAGAGCCTGGAGCCTGCTTCAGATTCTGTGTCTCCCTCTCTCTCTAACTCTCCCCCATGCTCTCAGTCTCAATCTCTCTCTCAAAAAAATTAAACATTAAAAAAAATTAAAAAGAGAGAGAGAGACAGAGAGAGAGAGAGACTATGACTCTATTAGCCATGAAAAAGACCTCAGGATAATAATGTTTCAAAATTGGTTCATTAATTGTAACAACTATACCAGACTAATGTAAGATTTACTAATAGTAAAAGCTAGGTGTTGGGTACACGGAACTCTGCAACTTTTGTGTAAATCTAAAACTATTTTCAATTAAAATTTTATATAAAAAACAGAAAGACTAAAAGCTTTTCCTCTAAAATCAAGAACAAAACAAGAAAGTTGATTCTTGCTACTTTTATTCACCATAGTACTAAAAGTCTTAGCAGCAGCAAGCAGACAAGAAAAAGAAATAAAGGACCTTTAAAATGGTAAGGAGGAGGTAAAACTCACTATTTACAGATGTCATGATACTATACAAAGAAAACCCTTAGAACTCCACCAAAAACCTATTAGAACTAACAAATGAATTCAGAAATTTGCAGGATACGAAATTAATATACAGAAATCTATTGTGGTTTTTATACACTAATAGCAAAGTGGCAGAAAAAGAAATTGAAGAAACAATCCCATTTATAATTGCATCAAAAACAGAAAATACCTAGGAATAAATTTAACCCAGGAGGTTAAAAACCTGTATTCTAAAAACTATAGGATATTGATGAAAGAATTGAAGATGACACAAACAAATGGGAAGATATACCAGGCTCATGGATTGAAAGAATTAATATTGTTAAAATATCCACAGTACCCAAAGCAACCTACAAATTTAATGCAATACCTATCAAAATACCAATAGTATTTTTCAGAAAACTGGAAAAAAAGTTTACCAAAATTCATATGGACCCCCAAATGGCTTAAGCAATCTTGAGAAAGAATGGTATCACACCTCCAAATTGCAAACTACACTACAAAGCCATAGTAATCAAAACAGTATGGTATTGGCACAAAAACAAACACAAAGATCAATGAACAGAACAGAACAGAGAGCCTAGGAATAAACCCATGCTTATATGGTGAATCTATGACAAAGGAGGCGAGAATATACAATGGGAAAAGGACAGTCTCTTCAGTAAATGGCAGTGGTTAAACTAGATAGCTAAATACTATCCAAGTCTTGCAAAAGAATGAAACTGGACCACTTTCTTACATAATATGCAAAAATAAATTCAAATGGATTAAAGACCTAACTGTGAGACCTGAAACCATAAAAATCCTTTTTTTAAATAAAATTTTTTAATGTTTATTTATTTTTGAAAGAGAAAGAGACAGAGAGAGACAGAGCGTGAGAGGGGGAGGGGCAGAGAGAGAGGGAGACACAGAATCATAAGCAGGCTCCAGGCTCTCAGCTGTCAGCACAGAGTCCGACATGGGGCTTGAACTCATGACCTGTGCAATCATGACCAAAGTCAGACACTTAACTGACTGAGTCACCCAAGTCCCCCCATAAAAATCCTAAAAGAAAACATAGGCAGTAATCTCTTGGACATCAGCCTTAGTAACATTTTTCTGGGTATGTCTCCCAGGCAAGGACAACAAAAACAAAAGAATACCTACTGTGACTACACCAAAATAAACAGCTTTTGCACAGTGGAGGAAACCATCAACAAAATGAAAAGGCAACCTACTGAATGGTAGAAGGTATTTACAAACAATATATCTGATGAGAAATTAATGTCTAAAATACATAAGGGACTTATACAATTCTGTGCCAAAAAAACAAATATTCGGATTAAAAAATGGGCAGAGGACCTGCATAAAAATTTTTCCAAAGAAGACTACAGATGGCCAACAGACATATGAAAAGATGCTCAACATCACTAACCATAAGGGAAATGCAAATAAAAACTACAATAAGATATTACCTAACACAGCAAGAATGACTAATATCAAAAAGAAAAGAAATAATAAGTGTTGGTGAAGATTTGGAGAAAAAAAGAACTCTTGTGCAGAGTTGCTGGGAATGTAAATTGGTGCAGTCACTGTGCAAGAGTATGGAGTTCCTTAAAAAATTAGAAATTGATGTACTATATAATCTAATAATTCCACTACTGGGTATTTACCCAAAGAAAAGTAAAAATAAGATAAAAACACAGAGGGAGGCAAACCGTAAGAGACTCTTAAATACAGAGAACAAACTGAGGGTTGCTGGAGTGGAGATGGGTGGGGGGATGGGCTAAATGGGTGATGGGCATTAAGGAGGGCTCTTTTTGGGATGAGCATTGTCTGGCTGTCATAGATGAATCACTGGGTTCTACTCCTGAAACCAAATACTACATTGTATGTTAACTAACTTGAATTTAAATAAATAAATAAATAAATAAATAAATAAATAAATAAATAAAACACATCATATGTCAACTATACTTTAATAATTAAAAAAAGAAAGAAAAATGAACCATTAAAAATTAAAGACCTTAGGGTCCCCAACATTCTGCAGGCAGGTAGCCGGATGAGGAAACTGCTCAGTGGCCAGGGGGTACATATTTTCCTTCAGATGTGCCCAAGAAGGATAATGGAAAATTACCTCTCAGAAAATGGAGCCAAGAGTCATGAGAACAATAAAAAGAAAAGCTATTCCCAAGGAACAGAATTGGAGCCTAATCAAAGAACACTTCCTACCTCCAGGTTAGGAACTTGGCAACATTTGCAGAGTGAGATTTCAGAATTGCTACAGACCAGTGACTGCTTCCCCCTTCTCCAATGGCTATTTGTTTTTGCTCTCCTGTCACTGTCCCAGTATGGTATGTTGAATGGGGATACTATTCAGCAAATATTCACTTCTGTTTCCTCTTTCTCACTTATATAAGGAGTATTCTATCCTCTACATTGATGTTGGCCAAATGAGCTGTTTTGGCCAGTGAAATGTGAGCAGAAACTCTGGACGTGCTTGCACCATTTGACTTGACCCCTCTGCCTTCTGTGTTCCCACCCTCTATTTTAAGAAGAGTTTACCCATAAGCCACTGTTCCTTTAACCTGAGTCCTAGAATGGAGACTCATGGAATATACTTGAACCTGACCCACAGCTCAGAACAAAGCCGCTGTAGCTGCCCAGCCAACCTGTAAGTAGGATAAAAATGTTTTGTTATTGGAAACCAATGAGAAATGTTGGTACACAATAAAAGCTGATTAATACATATAGCAAAGGTTCCCAAGAACTGAGGAATGGCTCTAGATGGGACTTGAGCATAAAAAAGGTAAGGGAGTAGGTGGAAGAGAAAGTTGTAGGGCATTTCCAGATAATAATCCGTTTTATCTCCAAAATCAGGGTAGATATTCCAGGGTAGAATATGTTCACAGGAGATATTAGAAGTGTCTCAAATGACTAGAGTCCAGAATTTTGTATGTCAAATTTTAATAATTAATGATACCATTAAAATCTAGATAATAACTATAGTCCCAAATAAGCTCTTATAATGAAGAAACCCCTTGGAAATGAGTTTGAGATATAGAATGCTAATGAATACTAGAACCTCTTAGATCATTTTAATGTAGAGTATACAAATCTTAATGACACAATCTCAACTGTGTTTTTCTGATAATATCTTGAAAACAATTATTAAAATAGACATGTGAGGCAAAAATTAACTGCTATACGTATCAAAGAAACATTTAAAAATAACTTGTTCATTTTTTGAGCCATAAGTTTGCATCTGCTAAGATAAACACAGGTAGAATTAAAACTCCTTTACTGCAAAATTATTTGCCAACAATGACTTAATTAATAATAATATTGATATTATTTTGCTGTGATACAACCTTTACATATTTAGTTTCATGCTAAGCAATATTTGATACAACAAAATACCAACACAACAAAATAATTCACTTACCCATGGAGTTTGTTTTAATGGGAACTGACCTATGTTCAATGACTGCAAACCACTTTAACAGGTTTTACTTGTTTATATAAGAGACATTTTTAAAAAGACATTTATTTTCCATTTTTCCTGGCATTAACTAGGGACAATCTTGCCACAATTCTACTTTACAAAACTACAAGGAAGGAACACTCAATTTGATGTTCATGTGAAATATAATTACCCACTTTTCTTCCTTTACAACATGTACTCTATAGACAAGATGACAAGCCAAAAAGTACATAATACATTGCCTGCCATTAATAACAAGCATGCTCTTTTGAAATTATTTCACAATAACACTTATTCGAAATATCCTTAACTTGCTTTTTTGAATATTATATTAGAGCACCTCAATAAGCATTGCCTATTTCAAATCAAAGATAGAAACAGGAATTTATTGAATTGACTAGGTGCAATCATAAATAAGTACTATAACTTTTAACATGTACAAAGTTTCATCTCTGCCTATGTCTCTTAAAGTAGTTACACTGGCAGAGTCAGGGTTCATGTGCCAAGGTTGTAAAAAAATGCAACTCTTCCATCTTGCCTTAAAATACATATCATGCAAACTTCAAGGCTCTTCACAAAGGCCACCTACTTAATAAAGACTTTGTTGAGTCTCCCAAGCATATATGATCTATTTTTCCTTTAAATCCATAGTGTGTAGTTTCTCTCTCTATAATAATAACAAAGCTAATAATAGCCAAAATCACACTGACTTATCACTGAGAACTTCCATGCTTCAACCATGTTAAACTCACCATCTCATTTTTTCTTTGCAGCTCTCCTGCAAAGCAGCTATCATTATTTTCACTTTCTAGATGAGGAAACTGGGAAAGAATTTGAATTCAGGATTTAACTTAAAAAATGATAATCTTAATAACTCTGCTGGAAATATAAATATTTTCTTAAATTTCCTAACATGTTTGTTATCGGTCCTCTATATAACTTCCTGTTCTTCAGAGAGGAGTCACACAGCAAAGGAATCCTATAGGGATCACCTTACAGGATCTGAACTGAGAAGTTCCTGAGACTTTAATTACAATACAGAAAAAAATGTATCTGGTAATAACTTTAGCATTGTATGTTTTGGATCTGTGATCATTTATTATTTTAACCTTTCAAAATCAAAAATTTTAAAGCGTTCAACTCAAAGTACTTTCATTGGGCTGGAAATATTTTATTGCAGTTTGGCTGACATTTTATTTTACTAATGTCATTAGCACTGCTTAAAAATGAATTATGTCGAACAGAACAGATGAACACAAGGGAAGGGAAACAAAATTAAGATAAAAACAGGGAGGGGGATAAAACATAAGAGACTCTTAAATATGGAGAACAAACAGAGGGTTACTGGAGGGGTTGTGGGAGGGGGGATGGGGTAAATAGGTAAGGGGCATTAAGGAATCTACCCCTGAAATCATCGTTGCACTATATGCTAACTAACTTGTATGTAAATTTAAAAAATAAATAAATAAAATAAAATGAATTATGTCGAGGTGTACAGCACGATCTTTGTTTAGAAAAAATATTATGATTTTGTGAGTACATGAGGTGGGCCTCATGGCAACAAACATTAGAAATATGTATCTTTCTTATTTTCCAAGCATGCTTATATTTCTATTTAGCATAAGTAGTTTGGCTTTCAAAAAGACATAGATTTAGATTTACTTTTCTGGAATTATGTTGAATTCTCATAACATCCTTTAATTTTTTTTTTAACATTTATTCATCTTTGAGAGACAGAGCATGAGCGGGGAAGGGGCAGAGAGAGGGAGACACAGAATCCAAAGCAGGCTCCAGGCTCTGAGCTGTCAGGACAGAGCCCGACCCGGGCTGGAATCCACAAACTGCGAGATCATGACCTGAGCTGAAGTTGGACCCTTAACCGACTGAGCCACCCAGCCGCCCCTCATAACATCCTTTAAAGAAGAGTCCAGTAAGGCTTAATTAAAATCTTGCACAGAGGCTGTTCAAATCCCTTCCCTATTTTGTAGCTTTAGCTCTGGTAACTGTTGTTAGGCTAACACTGGTGTTCAGTGGGTCACTGAAATCAAATTAATGCAGCCATCTAAAAAATCAAACATCAATTGCATTCATTTATCAACATTCTCAAATATAAAAGGTACAAATGAAGGGAAAATGATGCTATTTAGCCTTGGAGAATCCTGAATGGATGGACATAGACTGCAAGCATTTTACGTGAAAAAAATAAACATTATTTGTGGGAGAAAAGTCCTGATTAAAATAAAAACCAAAGTAAGGACAAAATTCTTTGACACACAAATTCTTTTCTGAGTCTTTAATAAAATGACTCAAAGTCTCAAATTGCATTTCCTAGGTCTCTGGAAATGCCTTTAGGATCTCCCTAGTTTCCTGGGCTGAGCACAGGGGTTCTCAAAGTGTAGTCCCAATCCTAGTCATCATCTGGGAACTTCTTAAAAATATAAAGTCTTGGGCCTCTCCTAGGCCTCCAGAACTAGAAACTTGAGGGTGGAGTAAACAATCTGTGTTTTAACAAATCTGAAGGATTTGTTAAAACTCTGACATTCTGCTCTAAAGTTTGGGAACCTCTGGCCTACAAGCAATTGTTCTCAAACATTTCTGTGCAGTAGAATCCCCTGGAGGGTTTGCTTAAACATGGGTCCCTAATCCAGCCCCTAAGATCAAGTGGCAGTAAATCCAGGGAGTTATGTGGGAATATGCATTAATTTTTAAAAATATAGTAGATAGTTCTGATTTAGGTGGCCCACGATTTGAAAATTCTGGCTTGAAGTGAAATTCAAGTGTCGACAAAATGAGTATTTTTTTTCCCCATAAAATTCCCCTCCACAACTGAGCAACAACATTTGAACTCTGACTTCCAATCATCTATAACTTATTTAGTCTGAAGAATGCCTGCTTCCAGTGGGATTCCCTCATTACAGGCTTCCCTCCTCCCACTGCCTGAGGGACTTGAAACCTTTGTGGGCTCCATCTGTGAGGTTTTGCCCACCTCTTCCACAGGTGCAGTATGTGTTTCATCACAGAAGCTTACACAAAAGAAGTGATGTAGTCCATACATCTGCAGAATGTAGAATACTAATTATATGCTCAGACAAGATAAAACACAAGTGAGGATCTAATTTTTTTCCCTGAGATAACTAGGAGATCACTTTAGGAAAAGGGAGCTCAATCCTTACATGTCCTGCCATGAGAATACTTTGTTCTAAGAAGGTGGCTTTTAAACTAAGTTTTGGAAATTACTTATTTAATCCATGGACACTATTTAAAATACTAATGAAAGGAGGAAAAATGTTGGTTCACTTTATGCTTCTTCTAATGAATCTTTGCTTGCTCTACAGGTCTTCCCACTTTGTGTGGCAGGAGAAATATGGTAATGTAAATTTTTGGATACCAAATAAATAAAAAGAAAGACGTATGCTTATACTGGTTTCGTACTACACTGTTTAGCTAGTTATGATATAAAAATTTATTACTATAATATTCCTGGTTCAACTCATTCATTATATTTACAAGTATATTCCTTTCAACATTTTTGTGTTTTATTTTTCATTTTATTAGACTTTTTAATAAGAAAAGTTATGCTTGTTAAAGAAGACAAACATGACAGAGATGTATATATGAATATATGTGACCCATAGCTCTCTCCAATTTTATCTACAAGTATATATATTTCAGATAGCCTATTTTTCTTAATTTAAGAATAAACGTCCTTTCTAAAACATTTAGAAAAGGTAGACAAGCAAAAGAATTGAACCACCCATAATCTCCCATTCTGAGGTAACTACTGTTGATATTTTGGTGTAGCTCTTTCGAATTTTACTCAAGATGTGTATTTATGAAAATTGGTAACTATTTTTTACAGCTTATCCTTTTTCCTCACTAATATCTGTGGGCATTCTTCTCTATCTTTAGAATTGGAAACCCTGTATTTCCTAAAGCTTGATATATAATATGTGCCACAGTTGATGTGTGAGATTACTTTTTGGTGTTGCATGAACACATTTTAAACATTTTTAGTGATTACATTTTTTATGAGTAACTGAAAAATATAGAATATTGAGCCTGTAATTTTACAGATAATCTTGCTTATAACAAGGCTAAAGAAAGAAACACAGTGATAATCAACTTTATGAAAAATGTGTGGATTACAGTGCAATCTTTTTTGTTTTTGTTTTTTCTTCAGCTGGACCTGACATAATTCCTGATGGCAGAATATGGATGTTTGGCTTCAATCCCTACTATTTCCAGCACAGTTCTCTTTGCATAGAAAGTACCCCCAAAAGGGTTGGGCTTCAGGGCTGTGCCCAAATGGATTTTCTTGTATTGTTTATCATGCCACTTCTGATCTTGTCAGTGACTACGGGAACTTCCTGGCAGTACAAAGACCATGACACTTGCCCATCCTGCCTGCACCATGGGCCTGAGCACAAGAGCTATAACTCTTTTCTGTTCCTTTCTTCCAGTCTGGTCTTTTCCCTTGTGATTTGGTGATTTTTCTTAAGTGTTATGTTTAGATTTCTCTCTTTATTATTTTTTTTTTGTATCTATTACAGGTTTTTGGCTTATGCTTATCATGAAGTTTATATGTAACTACCTATGTATATAGTACTCTAAGTTGGTGGTCACTTTAGCTGGAACACATTATTAAAGCACTACTTTTTTGTGCTCTTTCCACCATGTTTTATGTTTTTGATGTCATATTTGACATTTTTATTTGGTGTTATCATTATTGTAGTTAAGCTACTTTTACTACTTTTGTTTTTTAACCTTCATACTAGCTTTATAAGTAGTTGATCCACTACCTTTACTGTATGTTTTCCTTACCAGAGAGATTTTTTTCATATATTTTATTTTTTTCTTTTTATTTTTTTGAAATTTATTGTCAAATTGGTTTCCATACAACACCCAGTGCTCATTCCAACAGGTGCCCTCAATGCCCATCACCCACTTTCCCTCCCCTCCCCCCCACCATCAACCCTCAGTTTATTCTCAGTTTTTTGAGTCTCTTATGGTTTGCCTCCTTCCCTCTCTGGAATTTTTTTTTCTCCTTCCCCTAGCCCATGGTCTTCTGTTAAGTTTCTCAGGATCCACATAAGAGTGAAAACATATGTATCTGTCTTTCTTTGTATGACTTATTTCACATAGCATAACACTCTCCAGTTCCATCCATGTTGCTACAAAAGGCCAGATTTCATTCTTTCTCATTGCCATGTAGTATTCCATTGTATATATAAACCACACTTCTTTATCCATTCATCAGTTGATGGACATTTAGGCTCTTTCCATAATTTGACTATTGTTGAAAGTGCTGCTATAAACATTGGCATACAAGTGCCCCTATCCATCAGCACTCCTGTACCCTTGGGTAAATTCTTAGCAGTGTTATTGCTGGGTCATAGGGTAGATCTATTTTTAATTTTTTGAGGAACCTCCACACTGTTTTCCAGAGCGGCTGCACCAGTTTGCATTCCCGCCAAAAGTGCAAGAGGGTTCCGTTTCTCCACATCCTCGCCAGCATCTATAGTCTCCTGATTTGTTCATTTTAGCCACTCTGGCATGAGGTGATATCTCAGTATGGTTTGATTTATATTTCCCTGATGAAGAGTGACGTTGAGCATCTTTTCATGTGCCTATTGGCCATCCGGATGTCTTCTTTAGAGAAGTGACTATTCATGTTTTCTGCCCATTTCTTCCCTGGATTATTTGTTTTTCGGGTGTGGAGTTTGGTGAGTTCTTTATAGATTTTGGACACTAGCGCTTTGGCCAATATGTCATTTGCAAATATCTTTTCCCATTCCGTTGGTTGCCTTTTAGTTTTGTTGGTTGTTTCCTTTGCTGTGCAGAAGCTTTTTATCTTCATAAGGTCCCAGTAATTCACTTTTGCTTTTAGTTCCCTTGCCTTTGGAGATGTGTCGAGTAAGAGATTGCTACGGCTGAGGTCAGAGAGGTCTTTTCCTGCTTTCTCCTCTAGGGTTTTCATGGTTTCCTGCCTCACATTCAGGTCCTTCATCCATTTTGAGTTTATTTTTGTGAATGGTGTAAGAAAGTGGTCTAGTTTCATTCTTCTGCATGTTGCTGTCCAGTTCTCCCAGCACCATTTGTTAAAGAGACTGTCTTTTTTCCATTGGATATTCTTTCCTGCTTTGTCAAAGATTAGTTGGCCGTACTTTTGTGGGTCCAATTCTGGAGTCTCTATTCTATTCCATTGGTTTATATGTCTGTTTTTGTGCCAATACCTGCTGTCTTGATGATTACAGCTTTGTATTAGAGGCTAAAGTCTGGGATTGTGATGCCGCCTGCTTTGGTCTTCTTCAATATTACTTTGGCTATTCGGGGTCTTTTGTGGTTCCATACAAATTTTAGGATTGCTTGTTCTAGCTTCAAGAAGAATGCTGGTGCAATTTTGATTGGGATTGCATTGAATGTGTAGATTGCTTTGGGTAGTATTGACATTTTAACAATATTTGTTCTTCCAATCCATGAGCATGGAATGTTTTTCCATTTCTTTGTATCTTCTTCAATTTCCTTCATAAGTTTTCTATAGTTTTCAGCATACAGATCTTTTACATCTTTGGTTAGGTTTATTCCTAGGTATTTTATGATCCTTGGTGCAATTGTGAATGGGATCAGTTTCTTTATTTGTCTTTCTGTTGCTTCATTATTAGTGTATAAGAATGCAACTGATTTCTGTACATTAATTTTGTATCCTGTGACTTTGCTGAATTCATGTATCAGTTCTAGCAGACTTTTCGTGGAGTCTGTCGGGTTTTCCATGTGTAGTATCATGTCATCTGCAAAAAGTGAAAGCTTGACTTCATCTTTTCCAATTTTGATGCCTTTGATTTCATTTTGTTGTCTGATTGCTGATGTTAGAACTTCCAACACTATGTTAAACAACAGTGGTGAGAGTGGACATCCCCGTCGTGTTCCGGATCTCGGGGGGAAAGCTCTCAGTTTTTCCCCATTGAGGATGATATTAGCTGTGGGTTTTTCATAAATGGCTTTTATGATGTTTAAGTATGTTCCTTCTATCCCGACTTTCTCAAGGGGTTTTTATTAAGAAAGGATGCTGAGGGGCACCTGGGTGGCTCAGTCGGTTGGGCGTCCGACTTCGGCTCAGGTCACGATCTCACGGTCCGTGAGTTCGAGCCCCGCGTCGGGCTCTGGGCTGATGGCTCAGAGCCTGGAGCCTGCTTCCGATTCTGTGTCTCCCTCTCTCTCTGCCCCTCCCCCATTCATGCTCTGTCTCTCTCTGTCTCAAAAATAAATAAAACGTTAAAAAAAATAAAAAAAAAAAGAAAGGATGCTGAATTTTGTTAAATGCTTTTTCTGCATCCATTGGCAGGATCATATGGTTCTTATCTTTTCTTTTATTAATGTGATGTATCACATTGATTGATTTGCGAATGTTGAACCAGTCCTGCAGCCCAGGAATGAATCCCACTTGATCATGGTGAATAATTTTTTTTATTTATATGCTGTTGAATTCTATTTGCTAGTAGCTTGTTGAGAATTTTTGCATCCATATTCATCAGGGATATTGGCCTGTAGTTCTCTTTTTTTTCTGAGTCTCTGTCTGGTTTGGGAATCAAAGTAATGCTGGTTTCATAGAATGAGTCTGGAAGTTTCCCTTACCTTTCTATTTTTTGGAACAGCTTGAGAAGGATAGGTATTATCTCTGCTTTAAATGTCTGGTAGAATTCCCCAGGGAAGCCATCTGGTCCTGGACTCTTATTTGTTGGGAGATTTTTGATAACTGATTCAATTTCTTTGCAGGTTATGGGTCTGTTCACATTTTCTATTTCTTCCCATTTGAGTTTTAGAAGTGTGTTTAGGAATTTGTCCATTTCTTCCAGGCTGTCCAGTTTGTTGGCATATAATTTTTCATAGTATTCCCTGATAATTGCTTGTATTTCTGAGGGATTGGTTGTAATAATTCCATTTTCATTCATGATTTTATCTATTTGGGTCGTCTCCCTTTTCTTTTTGAGAAGCCTGGCTAGAGGTGTATCAGTTTTGTTTATTTTTTCAAAAAACCAACTCTTGGTTTCATTGATCTGCTCTACAGTTTTTTTTAGATTCTATATTGTTTATTTCAGCTCTGATCTTTATTATTTCTCTTCTTCTGCTGGGTTTGGGGTGTCTTTGCTGTTCTGCTTCTAGTTCCTCTAGGTGTGCTGTTAGATTCTGTATTTGGGATTTTTCTTGTTTCTTGAGATAGGCCTGGATTGCAATGTATTTTCCTCTCAGGACTGCCTTTGCTGCATCCCAAAGCATTTGGATTGTATTTTCATTTTCATTTGTTTCCATATATTTTTTGATTTCTTCTCTAATTGCCTGGTTGACCCATTCATTCTTTAGTAGGGTGTTCTTTAACCTCCATGCTTTTGGAGGTTTTCCAGACTTTTTCCTGTGGCTAATTCAAGTTTCATAGCATTGGGGTCTAAAAGTGTGCATGGTATGATCTCAATTCTTGTATACTTATGAAGGGCTGTTTTGTGACCCAGTATGTGATCTATCTTGGAGAATGTTCCATGTGCACTCGAGAAGAAAGTATATTCTGTTGCTTTGGGATGCAGAGTTCTAAATATATCTGTCAAGCCCATCTGATCCAATGTATCATTCAGGGGCCTTGTTTCCTTATTGATTTCCTGTCTAGATGATCTATCCATTGCTGTAAGTGGGGTACTAAAGTCCCCTGCAATTACCACATTGTTATCAATAAGGTTGCTTATGTTTGTGAGTAATTGTTTTATATATTTGGGGGGGCCTGTATTCGGCGCATAGACATTTATAATTGTTAGCTCTTCCTGATGGATAGACCCTGTGATTATTATATAATGCCCTTCTTCATCTCTTGTTAGAGCCTTTAATTTAAAGTCTAGTTTGTCTGATATAAGTATGACTACTCCAGCTTTTTTTTTTGACTTCTAGTAGCATGATAGATAGTTCTCCATCCCCTCACTTTCAATCTGAAGGTGTCCTCAGGTCTAAAATGAGTCTCTTGTAGACAGCAAATAGATGGGTCTTGTTTCTTTATCCATTCTGATACCCTATGTCTTTTGGTTGGAGCATTTAGTCCCTTTACATTCAGTGTTATTATTAAAAGATAGGGGTTTAGAGTCATTGTGATGTCTGTAGGTTTCATGCTTATAGTGATGTCTCTGGTACTTTGTGGTCCTTGCAACATTTCACTCACAGAGTCCCCTTTAGGATCTCTTATAGGGCTGGTTTAGTGGTGATGAATTCCTTCAGTTTTTGTTTGTTTGGGAAAGCCTTTATCTCTCCTTCTATTCTGAATGACAGACTTGCTGGATAAAGGATTCTCGGCTGCATATTTTTTTCTGTTCATCACCTTGAAGATTTCCTGCCATTCCTTTCTGGCTTGCCAAGTTTCAGTAGATAGGTCTGCGACTACCCTTATGTGTCTACCTTTGTATGTTAGGGCCTGTTTATCCCTAGCTTCTTTCAGAATTCTCTCTTTATCCTTGTATTTTGCCAGTTTCACTATATGTTGTGCAGAAGATCGATTCAAGTTATATCTGAAGGGAGTTCTCTGTGCCTCTTGGATTTCAGTGCCTGCTTCCTTCCCCAGATCAGGGAAGTTCTCAGCTATGATTTGTTCAAGTACACCTTCAGCCCCTTTCTTTCTCTCTTCTTCTTCTGGAATTCCTATGATACAGATATTGTTCCATTTGATTGCATCACTTAGTTCTCTAATTCTCCCCTCACACTCCTGGATTTTTTATCTCTCTTTTTCTCACCCTCCTCTTTTTCCATAATTTATCTTCTAATTCACCTATTCTCTGCCTTTTCAATCCATGCTATGGCTGCCTCCATTTTATTTTGCACCTCATTTATAGCAGTTTTTAATTCCTCATGACTATCTTTTAGTCCCTTTATCTCTGTAGCAATACTCTGCTGTCCTCTATGCTTTTTTCAAGTCCAGCGATTAATTTTATGACTATTATTCTAAATTCTTGTTCCGTTATATTGCTTAAATTGTTTTTGATCAATTCATTAGGTGTAGCTACTTCCTGGAGTTTCTTTTGAGGAGAATTCTTCCGTTTCATCA
This sequence comes from Panthera leo, assembly GCF_018350215.1. Lineage (NCBI taxonomy): Eukaryota > Metazoa > Chordata > Mammalia > Carnivora > Felidae > Panthera > Panthera leo. Next base: position 16,690,408 of record NC_056695.1, read on the forward strand.
TTTTGGGTAGTCCCTGCAGTAGCTCCAAAGTGCAGTGCACTTCCCCTGGGCTGTCCAGAGTAACTTGTGTTGGTGGGCATGGCCGCAGTCAGACTTGACTGTCTGCTCCCAGCCCACCACTGGAGCCACAGTCAGACTGGTGTGTACCTTATCTTCCCCTCTCCCAGGGGCAGGACTCACTGTGGAGTGGTGTGGCCCCTGTCCAGGCTGCTTGCACACTGCCAGGCTTGTGGTGCTGCCTCAATGGTATCTGGCCAAGGGCATATTAGACAGGGTGGGTCCGCAAGTTGCACAGGGGCAGGAGGGGCAAGCTTAGCCAGCTTTGCCATGGGTGGTCCCCTGTGGAAGGGGCCCTGCAGCACTGGGAGGGAGGCAGGCCTGTCGGAGGGATGGATCCACAGAAGCATAGCATTGGGCATTTGTGCGGTGCAAGCAAGTTCAGTGATGGGAACTGGTTCCCTTTGGAATTTCAGCTGGAGGATGAGAGAGGGAAATGGCGCTTGCCAGTACCTTTGTTCCCCCGCTGAGCTCTGTCCTATGGGGGCTCAACCACTCTCCCTCCTGGCGTCCTCTCACCTTCCCTGCTCTCTGAGAGCAGAGCTGTTGAGTTTTAACATTCCAGATGTTAAGTCCCGCTGGCTGTCAGAATCCACAGAGTCCAGCCCCTCCGCTTTTGCAAGCCATACTTCAGGGGCTCTGCCTTGCCTGGTAGGCTGCCCCTCCACTGCCCCTGCTCCCTCCCGCCAGTCTGTGTAGCACGCACCGCCTCTCCACCCTTCCTACCCTCTTCCCGTGGGCCTCTTGTCTATGCTTGGCTCTGGAGAGTCTGTTCTGCTAGTCTTCTGGCTGTTTTCTGGGTTATTGAGGAAGATGTGGGTGGAATCTAAGCAATCAGCAGGACGAGGTGAGCCCAGAGTCCTCCCATGCTGCCATATTCCCAGAACTCTCTTTCATATATTTTCTTAATTCTAGTTTTGGCCTTTTATTTTCCACTTAAAGAAGTTCTTTAATATTTCTTACAATAAAGCCTGTTTAGTGGTGATTAACTCCTTCAGCTTTTGCTTATCTGGGAAACTCTTTATCTCCCCTTCAATTTTTAATAATAAACTTGCCCGGTATTCCTGGTTGTGGTTTTTTTTCCTTTCAGCACTTTGAGTATATCATGTCACTGCTTTCTGGCCTGTAAAGTTTCTGCTGAAAAATCAGCTGATACTCTTATAGCAGGTTCCCTTATATACAACTAATTGCTCTTCTCTTGCTGCTTTTAAGATTCTCTCTTTGCCTTTAATTTTTGACATTTAAATTATAATGTATCTTGGTGTTCATCTTGTTTGGGACTTTCTATTATTCCTGGCCTGGATATCTGTTTTCTTTTCCAAGTTAGGGAAGTTTTTAACTATTAATTATTCAGATAAGTCTTCTGCCGCCTTCTCTCTGTCTTCTGCCTCTGGGACCCCTAAAAGACAAATGTTAGTATGCTTGACGTTTTCCTAGAGGTCCCTTAAACTATCTTCACTTTTAAAAAATTCTTTTTTCTCTTGTCTTTTCAGTTTGGGTGATTTCCACTAAATCTTCAAGATTATTGATCCACTGTTCTGTATCACTTAATCTGCTGTTTATTCCCTCTGGTATATTGTTGATTTCTGTTACTGTATCCTATAGCTCTAATTCATACTTTCTTATACTCTGTCTCTTTATTGAAGTTCACACTGTTTTCATATAATCTTCTCTTGAGCTCATAAAGTAAACATGGCAATTACTTTGAACTGTATTGGATAAATTGTTTATCTTTGCTTTGTTCTGTTCTTTTTCTGAGGTTTTGTTTTATTCTTTCATTTGCAAGTTTTTCCTCATACTCCTCATTTTGCCCAAATCTGTGTTTGTTTTTCTATATTAGGTAGTCCAGCTATAACTCCCAGATTTAAAGGAGTGTCCTTATGTAGGAGATGTCCTGTGGGGGACAAGAAGGACAATCACCCTGGCCATTAGAACCAGGTGTTCCAGGGGTATCCTATTTGTCGGCCATATGTACCTTTCTGTTGTGGCAGAATCATGACTGCTAAGGGGGTAGTGGTGGGTGGGACTGACTCAGAGCCTGACTTTGTTATATTTGTTTTTATGGTTATCTGACATTTAAGGTAATTGTACTACATTTCTACTTATGTAGTGATAAAAAAAATTACCTTTAAATTCTCTTATTTCAGTAAAATGTGAGAGTTAATTGAAAGAATATATTAAGTAGAACATTTATGAAAGAAGTTGAAGGGGACACATAGAAATAGAAAAGCATTCCATGATCATGGATTGGAAGAACAAACATTGTTAAAATGTCTATACTTCCCAAAGCAATCTACACATTTAATGTAATCCCTATCAAAATACCGACAGCACTTTTCACAGAGCCAGAACAAATAAACCTAAAGTTTGTATGGAACCACAAAAGACCCCAAATAGCAAAAGTTAATCCTGATAAAGAAAAAAAAAAAAACTGGAGGCAACATGGTTCTGGATTTCAAACTACACTATAAAGCTGTAGTCAAGACAGTATGGTACTAATACAAAAACAGACACGTAGATCAACAGAATAGAAAATTCAGAAATGGACCCCAACTATATGTTCAATTAATCTTCAACAAAGCAGGAAAGAATATCCAATGGAAAAAAGACAGTCTCTTTAACAAATGGTATTGGGAAAACTGGACAGCAACAAGCAGAAGAAGAAAACTGGAACACTTTCTTACACCATACAGAAAGATAAATTTAAAATGGATGAAAGACCTAAATATGATACAGTAAACCATCATAATGCTAGACAAGAACACAGCGGTAACCTCTTTGACTTCAGCCTGTGGGAGTAACTTCTTACTAAACGTATTGCCAGAGGCAAGGGAAACAAAAGCAAAAATGAACTACTGGGACTTCATCAAGATAAAAACCTTCTGCACAGTGAAGGAAACAATCAACAAAACTGAAAGGCAGCCTATGGAACGGGAGAGGATATTTGCAAATGACATACCTGATAAAGGGTTAGTATCCAAAATCTATAAAGAACTTATCAAACCAAATACCCAAATAACAATCCAGTTAAGAAATGAGAAGACACTTTTCCAAAGAAGATATCCAGAGTACTAACAGACACATGAAAAGATGCTCAACATCACTCATAATCAGGAAAATACAAATCTAGACCACGATGAGATACCACTTCACAACTGTCAGAATGGCTAAAATTAATAACACAAGAAACAACAGGTGTTGGTGAGGATGCAGAGAAAGGGGAACCTTCCTGCACTAGTTGTGGGGATGCATATTGGTGCAGCCATTTTAGAGAACAGTATGGAGTTTCCTCAAAAAGTTAAAAATAGAACTACCCTATGATCCAGCAATTGCACTATAGGTGTTTGCCCAAAGGATACAAAACACAGATCCAAAGGGGTATGTGCACTCCGATGTGTATAGCAGTATTATCAACAATAGAGCACAACTATGGAGAGAGCCCAAATGTCCATCAACGAAAGAATGGATAAAGAAGAAGTGGTATATATATGAAATGGAATATCACACAGCCATCAAAAAGAATGAAATCTTGCCATTTGCAATAACGTGGATTGAGCTACAATGTATTATGCGAAGCAAAATAAGTCAGGCAGAGAAAGACAAATACCATATGCTTTCACTTATATATGGAATTTAAGAAACAAAACAATGAACACATGGGAAGGGGGGAAAAGAGAAGAGAGGGAAAGAAAACACAAGAGACTCTTAACCATAGAGAACAAACTGAGGGTTAATGGAGGAAGGTGAGTGGGGGATGGGCTAGATTGGTAATGGGTATTAAGGAGGGGACTTGTTATGATGAGCACTGGGCGTTGTATGTAAGTGATGAATCACTGAATGTTACCTCTGAAACCAATATGTACTGTATGCTAACTAACTAGAGTTTAAATAAAAATTTGAAAAGAAAAATAAATTAAAAAATAAAGAAGATATTAAGTAGGTATTAGTGCAGATGGCAATATTCTAAAGATAGCACATGAATGATTAAAGTTCTGGAAAACTTCACCAACAACATTATTTTCATGAGTTAAGCATAATCCATTTTACCACTTTTCTAATATTGAGCTTTTAATTTGTTTTCTATTATAAACAATGCTTCAAAGAACCTCTTATAGCTAAATATTATTCATATCCATGATGATTCCCTTAGGAGAATTCTCAGATGTGGAATTGTCAGGTGCAAGGGCAATGATTATATTATTTTAAAGTTTGAAATTAGTGTTCATTAACCATTTCTCTAAGTTTTTATTGAGACATGTAGGAGGTTAGCAAAGCAACATTTATGACCCAGAGGAATAATTTCTTGTTAATCAAAAGGTTGCTTAATGCAATTACCTTCAAGTGTGTTCCAGGACCACATGACAATTCCTCCCACCCTGGGGAAGTCCTGTGGTAGGGAAAATGGTTGGTTGGAAGATCTGATTTGTAGTTGATGTTACTGTTTCCACTTAATTAGCTTTGTGATCTTGTGCAAGTCACAACCTCTCTCTGAGCTATAATTTTCTCACTCATAAAGTCATACTAAAAATAATACAGTGTTTACCTCACTGAGCTGTGAAGATTAAATGAAATATGTGGAAATGGATTGTAAATGCTAAAACATGATATAAAATGTTAGTAGCTGGTGTTATAAAAGTACAATATATGCTCCCCACTTGAGAGATTTTGCAAGTACAATTCTCAGGCTTCACAGATACAGGTCATCTCGTGCAATGCAGACAATTTTTTAATGTCATATGGGGACAGTATATAGAAAAAGTGGAGGGTATGAAAGAGAATTAAATTCCAATGAAAGCCTATTTCCTTACTGATTATTCCTTCCCATTCTCTCCTCAGCAAACACTAGAACCTTGTATGGCATTGCAGCCAACACTAATCCTGGGTTGAGCATTCTTTCTTATCATTAAATCTCATTGAAAACATCAGTTACTCAAAAGTCACATTACTTGTTAATCTAGAATTGGTCAGGTGGCTCAGAATTTCAGAGTTTGGGCCAGAACAAAAGTTAGCTATTTCTGGTACCTATAGATTTTTTGAAAAACTAATGATCTTCCCTGAGACTCTGTTCTCTTCCCATGATGCACGTTATCTGAATGGTCTCTTGTCATGGGTAGATTCAGGTAAAAATCAACCAATAAGCTGCCTACCAGAGAACAATGATGTTGATAAAACCCAGAGAGCAGAGCCCATTGTGAGTGCAGTGTGTTCAGAGGGTAGGGGGCTAACCCTGAAGGCAGCTGGGTTCTAGATTTAGCTCTGCCATGAACTACCTAGAATCTGAATGTCCGCATCTGTAAAATAAGTGAGTTAGATTAGAATCTAGCCACAAGGTCTTTAAGGTCTCTGTTCACAGTAAGATTCTATAGCTCTATAGGTCAGTTAACAAATAAAGGGATTAACCTTCCCAACCTTCCACCATGGGCAAGACAGAAAATACTGAAGCCAGAGGGTCTCAGCTGGGAGTTTGGGAGGAGCATGGATTCTACTCCGTGACATCACAATATTCAGCCCAGGCTCCAACTTGGCCACTGAGAAGAAAGTAACAGGAGGTTCAGCTATTGATATATTAGAGGCAGGACACTACCGGACAGAGCTAGAAGGAATCAGCTAGCCATGCCTCCAGTTCAGGTATGTAACAATTGCTAAGCTTAGAATAGAAATTGCTGTTATCTAAAAAAATAGAAAGAGAGGACCAGGAGATGAGTGTATCTCCAGGCTTAGGAATAAGATAAGCATAGAGACTACGCACCACATACTTTACGGTAAAGGTTCCCAATGATCAGAAAAAGGCCAAAGGCAGTCCCACCAGAAAGCGAGTTGTGTTATGTCCTCTTAATAGCCAGACTTATTTAATGTCATGAAGCCAGATGAAGATATTTCCAAGACTTTTAACCCCTCACCGGTCTATCCCCAACCATGGCAAAAATGCAAAAGCAACAGTTACCTCGAGGAAGTCAGTGTAAAATTACTTTGTAGAGTAGTTTACATTTATTGCCTGGTGGTGTTTATTCTTTTAATAGCTTCTTCCCAACATTGAAAGGGAAGAATAGACTTAACAAAAAATAAGTTAACTGAAAGAACTGAAAGAAGTATTTTCATAGAAGATAATACAAAGATAGAAACAAAAGTAATAAAAAGAGGAGAAATAAATTTATTATCGGTTAGCAACCAAGATTAAATTTAAAGCCTTGAAATTTCAAGGCTTAAAAGGCAAAAGGCCATCATCTCCTATAAACAGTGAAAGAGAAGGGCCTTATGGTTGAGAAGTAGGTAAAACAGTTCAGCTGGAACCATCTACAGCTCCTCCCCCTCTAAAGAACTCATGCCAGTGAAATCATCGCTGGGGATGCAGACATTTCTGTTTTCTTTACCTTGCCTTGGGGTTTTGGCTTCTAAAGTATTTGTTTCTTCCTGGAGTCTTGGGGCCCGGAGAGGCTCAAGTGACGGGCAAATAGCTGTTCTGTTTACCAGTAGGGCGGAGCATGGGGTGAGCGCCAGGTCCTGACTCATCTCCATTGGCCTCCCTCCGTGTCTCAACACACTGCGACCCCAGAGCTGAGTACAAGACTGTTCAGGCAAGCACGCTGAGATTTGCCCGCAAGAGCTAAGTTTATTGCCACATTCCCTCAGTGGAAGCAGCAGTCCAGTGTTCTGACAGGTAGATTAGTTACCCACAGGGGACTCCAATAGCAATAGACCAGGGGACGGGAGATCCAATCTCTAACCACAGGACACAATTTTAACACACTATGACTTCCAACATCAGGAATAAATATATCTCAGCAGTAAGACCAATACTCTATACACTATAAAAGTAGTAATAACCTAAAGCATGTCAATAAATCCGGAGGTCCAGATGAAAACAAAATGTACTTGTACATTAACTCTACTATATATTCAACCTCCCTCTAGAGAAACCATCATAATTTTTACAATTACAGTATTTATTTATTAAAAATGTTTTTTTAATGTTTATTTTTTGAGAGAGAGACACAGACAGGGGTGAGTGGGGGAGAGACTGAGAGAGATGGAGACACACAATCTGAAGCAGGCTCCAGGCTCTGAGCTGTCAGTGCAGAGCCTGATGCAGGGCTTGAACCCACAAACCACGAGATCATGACCTAAGCCGAAGTCAGATGCTCAACCGACGGAGCCACTCAGGTGCCCCTACAGTTACATTATGATCCAACTTCTTAGGTCCTTGAAAATTAAATCCTCAATGGTCCAACTTTTAGACTTCATTAATAGTTATTGAAAACCAAGTTTAGGTTTAACTTAAAATAATATCCAAAAAACACAGTGTCCTAACTTGTCTACATTTATATTCCTTGACTATAATGTTCTCTGAGCATTGTGTTAGTCACATACCATGGAATTTTAGAGTTGGAGGGGAACTAAGAGATCATACATTCCAATGTCCTCATTTCTACAAGAGGGAACCAGCACAGAGAGGTTGTGTCTTGACTTAGGTCATTAAGCTAGTTAGTGTTAGCTTGGGGAACATAGCTTAAGTCCTCTTACTTTCAGCCAGGTGTCTTCAATATTCCCTGCCCCTAATTCATGCTGAAAGAATTAACTATTCATATCTGACCTATTTTAGAATATCCTAAGAAAGGAAATCTCATTTCCTTGGAGTGGTTATTAGTAAATTCAAGTACTCTATATAGGTGGCACCAGTCACCAAAACTCTCCTAGCCTTTATAGCTCCAATTAGAACAAGCTTTGGTCAAGGTCAAGAAAAGGCATCCAAGACCCCATCCAAAAGGCTGAGATAACAATTAAAATAAATCCAGGGAAACTGACAGGTTATTCTGCCTTGAGGCCTGATTAGAAGTAGTTCACTGAAAGAAAAAAAAAAAAAAAAAGAAAAGAAAAAAGGCATTTATAACATTAACAACTTTCTGCTTTTTAATAAATATGCCGACTTTCTGTGGCCTTGCCTTTTCCAGTTTAGCTAGATCACTTTGTTTATGTGTATGAGTGTGTATACTCTGTATGTATATCATATATATGTATACTCCATAGATGTATGTATGAGTGAACACTTCTGGCAGGTGTGGCTATTACACCATCTGTGGTAACCTATCCTTACTACCTAATATACCTCCTTTATGAGCCTCTCCTGACTCTTCCCATGAATTAATATTTTATTTGTAATTATGAGCTGCCTTAGATTTTTCCAGGGTTTGTTTTATGTAGAGCTGTATATGTCTTGCATCTCTAATTAACCTGTAAGTCTGAGCCCAGTCATTCCCTGGATACAGATACTCACAGCTTTTTCCTATTCAATTCATTGCAAATATATTAATATCTGTCTAAAGTCCCAAAATCTGAAAGGAAATGAAATTGCTGAATATAAATATAGATCTCATTTTCATAGTCATCAGTGCCAAAGATCTGATGAATATTTTCTAGGCTGCTAGACTGTTTTTTAACCAACTGAAAAGTGTATATCCTGTAAGGAACTTCCATATGTTTCTAGCTATCCATGCAGATTATCTTTCATAAAAGAGAATTATTAAATGATCACTAATAGAAAAGAACATTCCATCATGACATAGGGTTTAAACGGGTTGTAGTAATGTCTTTCAGCTTCCACATTAATTGCAAAGGTTGTGTAATATATTGAGTAACTTTGCACATACTACAGCATAAAACTTCATGAGAAAGGTGATTGTAAGAAATGGAGGGTTTTATAAAAAGAGCTTTAATTTCAGATTCTTCATTGTGGGTTTTGCATTTTCATCTCTACAGTAAACTGAAACACAGGTATGCCAAGTGAACTTTTGAAATGTTTTCCATCAAATTACCCAAGAAAATGCATCCTGATCAGTTTTATTTAACAGCTTTGGGAGGAAAAAAAAGCAAAGAAATCTACCTTGCCAGAGATCAAGGCATTTGATTCTTTCTCTTGCTGCCACCACCTGGGGTGCCTTGGCATCTGGCCACACCTGGATCTCTGACACATACAGGACTCTCCTTTATCCCAGCCCAGCCTCCATGCCCACTCTCCTAAGAATTGTGCAATGAGACCTTTGTAACCTGAGGCTTGTGAAGTCTGGAAAGGAATGTGACACAGAGCCAACAGACGTTGCTGCCACCAGGGCTTAGAAGGAGCTTTCCTACCTGTTCACCTGGTGCCTGGGGGAATCTCAGAAGGGGAAAGGTATGCTCTAAAAGGAGTGGGAATGGAGCCTTTGGCAAGACAATGAAGCAATCACTCGGGTGTCTTTTCCCTGTTCTCTTTGCCAACCTTCAGAGTCATGTTTCATGCTGCTCCCAAGAGTAGTCTCAGATCCACTTTTGAACCACTTCCTTTCCTACTCCTAATTACACTCCCTGCTGAAAGCTATGAGTAGTAGGTTCATTCTTCCAGCAGCTCTATAAATGCTGATGGGTGATCCTAATGGGGGTTCTATATTAAACAGTGATATTGATGACAGATTGGTGGGAGCTGTTGGCGGGACAGCTGGAGAGATCTTTGTGATCAGAGCCCTACCCTATTGGTACTTGTCAGTTAGCAACACAAAACTCTTCTCCTCACCTCCCCCACATACATCTTCCTCCATCATGGCAAATACACAATCTGCCCATTGGCAATACTTGAAGTTGTCCTACCTCTTCTGCCCAGGGAATTCTGTCATGAGCTGAGTCAGGAATAACTGTCTTTTAAGTTGCCCATTTATCAGGGCATTTGGGTGGTTCAGTCGGTTGAGTGTCCAACTCTTGATTTCAGCTCAGGTCATGATCCCAGGATTGTGGGATTGAGGCCCATGTCGGACTCCGTGCTGAGGATGGAGCCTGCTTAAGATTCTCTCTCTCAATCTCTCTCTCTCTCTCTCTCTCTCTCTCTCTCTCTCTCCTCTTCTGCCCCTCTCCCTTACTCGCACTTCTCTCTCTCAAAAATAAAATAAAATAAAATAAAATAAAATAAAATAAAATAAAATAAAATAAAATGTTAAAAAAAAGTTGCCCAATCATAATGGTCACAGAAGTAGACCTCTAAAAGGAAGAACTAAAAGAAAGTGAAAGACTTACTCTTCAGTCTTATACTGTTTAGAACAACCAAATATAATTAATTATAAAGGACAAGTTCTGTATTTTATCAATATTGCTTATAAACAAAAGGTAGTCCCTGAAAAACAGATTTTTAGCGAGTTGAGAAGGTAATTTACTTGACAATTACCAGTATTTTCCTTTCTTTAGAACATATTTAGAATGCAAAGTCATTATTATTAGAAAATGGAGGAAGGATTTCTTTTATGTTAGAATAGGTTCTTTTCTATGTTAGGAACTGATACCACCTCACACCTCTAACTAACATATTACCTCTTGCTGTACTCTGTCCTTTCAAGGTGGTTCTCCTTTCTTCCCCAAATGAATTCAGTATCAGTTTCAATCCACTTTGTGGTTTTTGAAAACTCAATATGTACCAGGCTCTGTGACAATAAAAAAGTTAAATGTCTGGCATAAATTTGGCTCTTTAAGAATTAAGAATTTAGTTAGGGAGACAAGATATTTACCTTTGAAGAGTTCAAAAGCAAAAAGGAGTTTAAAAACTGCATAACTATGAAAAATATTTGTATTGTGGACTTCAAAGTGTCCAGGGGCTAAGGGAAGAGTAGAGGTGAAGTTGCCCCAGGTTGCTCATCATAGCAGAGTTGGGACTTGAAGAGAAATAGTAGCATGCTGTTTAAGTAGTAGGCTTAAAGAGAAAAACCATTTTCTAGATTTTGGTCCTGGAACAACAGGTCTTCTCCTATTCACAGACCTTATCTCCACTCTCCCTGTACTTCTACAATTCTGTTTTTGCATGCAAGGCGAACAAACAATTCACATGGCTTTGTTGGGATATGGAAAATAGGAGTCATGGAAACATGGCACATGAGAAAAGATTAAACCAACCTTAACATGTGGTTTCTGTGAAAGGCCCAGCATACTCTACCCTGAACTGTGTCTGATTTTAATCATGGACATGGGCTTCCTGATCTCCCACCCAAAAGTTGGCATGTTCCAGACCTAATTCATTGCATTCCTCCAAATTTTCTCCCTTTTTTGTGATTCCCATCTCAGCCAATGACCTTACCATATTCCCAGTTATTCTGACGAGGTGGTGAGTCCTTTCTGATTCCTTTGACTCTCCTCCCATTCACTTGGTTATCAAGCCCACCAGGTTATCTCCACATCTCTTTCAAGTCCATTTCTTCTGCCAGTTCCGCCTGCTGTTGCCCTGGGCCAGGCTCTCATTCTCTTTCCCTAAGATTACCCATCTCCCCAACTTCATTGCTCTGATCTCTGTTGTTTACATCTTTCTAAAATAAATACTGGAGGTTTTCACTTGCTAGGTTAAAAATGGTTCAAGATTTCCCACTGTTTAAAAAATGAAGACCAAACTCCTTATCTTGGCTTTCAAGGTCTTTCACTTTTTCTAGCCATTCTCCTCTGCCAACCATTCACTTAGTCTTCCCCAGTTTATTAACCAGATGGACTCCTCTACTTTCCGTTCTCCAGAATGCCCAGCCCTTTCTTTCCTCGATGGTCTTACTCATACAGTTCTCTTCTGACAGCTGAATTCCTACAGGATTCCTCCTCAGATTGGTGACTTTTTCTTTCTTCCTTCATTTATGATTTTCTCATGGCATTCTTTTTTTTAATGTTTATTTATTTTTAAGAGAGAGAGAGTGTGTGAGTGGAAGGGGCAGAGAGAGAGAGAGAGAGAGAGGAAGACAGAATCTGAAGTAGGTTCCAGGTTCTGAGCCGTCAGCACAGAACCCGATGCAGGTCTGGAACTCAAGAACTGGAAGATCATGTCCTGAGCTGAAGTCAGATGCTTAATTGACCAAGTCACCCAGGTGCCCCTCTCATGGCATTCTTATTTTTATAACCCTTTTGGCTGAAGGAGTGAGCCAGGTGGGGTTGGAAGACCAAGAAGAAGAGAGAAGAGTTTCTTAAGACCCGAAATAGCATGTGCAAAGACTCAGAGTAAAGAGAGAATGGCATCTTCAAGGAACTGAGCAGTGTACAGTAGTTGGTAGAAATCAAATCTAAGCAGAGAGGAAAGAACTGGGGAGAGATGGCACTGCCCCTGCTACGGAGCTGGGGTTTTAACTTAAGATCAGTGGGCAGCTTTCTTTCTTCTTTATAAAGTTTATCTATCTATTTTTAAAATTTATTTAGTAATCTCTACATCCAACATGGGGCTACTCACAACCCCAACATTAAGAGTTGCATGGTCTCCTTACTGAGCCAGCCAGGTGCCCCTGGTGGGTAGGTAGTTTTAAAGGGTTGGTTATAAGCAGGGGAGCAATAGATATTACTTGCACTTTAAAAGAACGTAATTTATGGAGAACAGATGGGAATGGAGAAAAACTGGAGAAAAGACTGTCAGTTAGGATCCTGGTAGGGTAAACCAAGGAGATGATAAGCTTGGTCTAGGGTAGTGACAGTAGAAAAGAGAGGAAGGCAGTGGACTTCTGGAAGGCCCAGGAATGATACTGTACTAGGTGCAGTATCACTTCCCACTAATGCCCCACTAAGCAGATCAGACTTTATCTTGTAGGAAACAGGAAGCAACAAGGATTTCTTAGCTTAGGTAAATCTACATTTTTGAAAGAGAACACTGGAGATGGTATGGAAGAAGGCTAGAAGGGGAAGACTGGTTGCAGATGGACAGGAAGCAAAGTCATTGAGGTGGGTGTTAAATGCTGATGGCACAGCTGCTCAAAGCAAGTGAACCCCTCTCAGCACTGGTGATCCTGCCCCAAGTGCAGTTAAATAAAAATAAATACGTTTTAATTGAAAAGTTATATGTGCATGCAGTAAAAATTTAAACAGTATAAACTTTATGCCATGAAATAATTCTCCCTTGTATCCCAGTCCCCAGTCCTTTCCCTCCATGGAACTTGAGACAAATTTTACATGCTCTCCAGAAATTTTCTATGCATAAACCAATATGTACAAGTATGTATTATGCACATGCTCTCTATGTATATATGCACACATGTGGATCCACTTTTTAAAATAAGATTACTATACACATACTTCTATGCCTTGCTTTTTAATAAAAATGTGAAACTGCATTTTTATACCCTTTTTTATATCACCTCATGGAGATGTGTGCTTCATTCTTTTTATGCCTACATTGAAAATACTCCTACAGTTAACTCACAAGTTTCCCTACTTATGAACATTGAAGTCAAACATGGCTTCACAGGAGGAAGTCAAATTTTCACTCTTCACAGATGACATGATACTCTATATGGAAAAACCAAAAGGTTCTACCAAAAAACTCTTAGACCAACCCATGAATTCAGCAAACTCGCAAACTATAGAATCAGTGCACAGTTTAAGGAATCCACTCCTGAAATTATTGTTGCACTATATGCTAACTAACTTGGATGTAAATTTAAAAAATAAATAAATAAAAAGAAAGTAAAATCAATGCACAGAAATTGGTTGCATTTCTATACACCAATACTGAAGCAGAAAGAGAAATCAAGGAATCTATTCTATCCCATTTACAATTGCACCAAAACCCATAAAATACCTAGGAATAAACCTAACCAAAGAGGTGAAAAATCTATACACTGAAAACTATAGAAAAGCTTATGAAATAAATTGAAGAAGACACACAAAAAAAATGGAAAAATATTCCATGTTCATGGATTGGGAGAACAAATATTGTTAAAATGTCAATACTACCCAAAGAAATCTACATATTCAATACAATCCCTATCAAAATAGCACCAGCATTCTTCACAGAGCTAGAACAAACAATCCTAAAATCTGTATGGAACCAGAAAAGACCCCAAATAGCCAAAGCAATCTTGAAAAAGAAAACCAAAGTGGGAGCCATCACAACCCTGGACTTTAAGATGTATTACAAATCTGTAATCATCAAGACAGCATGGTACTGGCACAAAAACAGACACTCAGATCAATAGAACAGAATAGAGAACCCAGAAATGGACCCTCAAATGTATGGGCAACTAATCTTTGACAAAGCAGGAAAGAATATACAATGGAATAAAGGCAGTCTCTTTAACAAATGGTGCTGGGAAAACTGGACAGCAACATGCAGAAGAATGAACCTGGACCACTTTCTTACACCATACACAAAAATAAACTCAAAGTGGATGAAAGACCTAAATGTAAGACAGGAAGCCATCAAAATCCCAGAGGAGAAAGCAGGCAAAAACCTCTTTGATCTTGGCCACAGCAACTTCTTACTCAACACGTCTCCAGAGGCAAGGGAAACAAAGGCAAAAATGAACTATTTGGACCTCATCAAAATAAAAAGCTTCTGCACAGCAAAGGAAACAATCAGCAAAACTAAAAGGTAACCGACAGAATGGGAGAAGATATTTGCAAACCACATATAGATAAAGGGTTAGTATCCAAAATCTATACAGAACTCACCAAACTCCACACCCAAAAAACAAATAACCCAGTGAAGAAATGGGCAGAAGACATGAATAGACACTTCTCTAAAGAAGACATCCAGATGGCCAATAGGCACATGAAAAGATGCTCAACATCACTCAACATCAGGGAAATAGAAATCAAAACCACACTGAGATACCACCTCACACTGGTCAGAGTGGCTAAAATGAACAAATCAGGAGACTATAAATGCTGGAGAGGATGTGGAGAAACGGGAACCCTCTTGCACTGTTGGTGGGAAGGCAAACTGGTGTAGCTGCTCTGGAAAACAGTGTGGACATTCCTCAAAAAATTAAAAATAGATCTACCTTATGACCCAGCAATAGCACTGCTAGGAATTTACCCAAGGGATACATGAGTGCTGATTCATAGGGGCACATGTACCCCAATGTTTACAGCAGCACTTTCAACAATAGCCAAATTATGGAAAGAGCCTCAATGTCCATCAACTGATGAATGGATAAGGAAGATGTGGTTTATATATACAATGGGATACTACTTGGCAATGAGAAAGAATGAAATCTGGTGCTCTTAGCCTGTGTGGTAGCTGCCTCCCAGTGCTGCTGCATCATTCCCCACAGGTACTGAGATGTCCCCTTTGTAGTTGGACAGGTCTGAAGGTATTAGTTATTGGTCCAAGCTCAGGGGCAGCAGTGGGGAGGGGAAGGCTCATTTTTGTCTTCACATGTCTGAATACATTGAACTTGAGTGCAACTTGGAGCCACTAGGAGAGCTTTACTTTCCTTTGCCTTTGAAGTAAGCCACAGAACATTAACAGTTGCTACCCTTTATTGAAAGTTATGTGCTTGTGCTTTGAGCAGGATAATTTCATTTAATGTTTGCAATGACCCTGTGCTCTTCCCACCACCCCACTCTCCCATGGAAGGGTAGGGATGACATGGTCACCGTGGGCTTCCAAGGGCAGGGACTGTGAAACATCCTTCTTAAACCACTGTCCTCAGAGCCACCAAGAGCACCCTACATTGCCTTCAAGGTCCCCATGGGCCAGAAACATTCTGTTACACTCATCCCCAATTATGTCCATAAAAACAGCTTACAACATGCATGAATCAATAATTCTACAGGTGTGTGCTGTCTGCTGATTCACCCATGGAACAGGCCTGGGCTTTCCCTTCATTTGGTTTGCTCTTCGTAGCCTAACTAACATGTTGCTGCTCCTCACTTTCCATCTCCTCTGGCACTTTCAGGAAACACTGTCCAGTGGCAAACTTATTGTAAGTCCCTAAATCAATCTTATTTAAAGGAGACTCCTCTGTCCTCTCTTCCTTCATCACTTTCTGGGTTCTTCTCTGGAAGTTCTCTTTGTGGTGACAGCATAAGCAGTTTTCACAGTGTTACTAAGTTAGCTTTGGCCACAGCAAACCTCTTGTCTGAGAGAGGAAGAATCAAGATCAAGAAGACATGTGTCTTATCCAAGTTCACAGTTAGACGCCAAGTCATCCATCTCCCAGTCCAGTGTTTCTGGTGTACCCCACAGATATCAGTTCTGATGGGTGGGGTTCAGTCCAATCCATTGGAGGCAGGCTGAAGAGCAGCATATCTCCAAGGTGAGAGGCAGATATGCAGGCTGTACCAGATGACAAGGGAGGTCAGTAACTCTTTTGCATGGCTGCCTCTATGTACAACCGTTACAAAGATGTAGGTACAGCACGAACAAAGCAAGGTATTGGTAGAACAACTGGGATAGAGTAGTCCTTTTTTATCAACAGAAGCAAATTCCCTTTGGTTTTCATGCTTCACTGGAAGGCCCAGGAAAGATCTGAGACTCTTATCTGTCTGGAATTGCAACAAGTGATTCACTATGGCCCCCATTCCCAATGGAAGTGGCTTTGGCTTGTATCGTGTGTTTATAGAAAATCAGCTGGTAAGTCTGCATGGATTCACCCAGTGAATTCTCCATGACACCTTCGTAGGCCAATAGGCAAGCATTTGGGCTTCATGGGATGACATTTCCAGATCAGAGCCCTGGTCTGGTTCCATCTCATCACCAGTGTTGTTTTGAGTGTGAATTATATGATAGGAGCTGAGAGTAAATGGGCTCTTTTCAGCCAAGGTTCTGAGAACTCTCTATCAGATAAACACTAACACAAGGAAACAATCATTGGTGGTAACAACTCACAAAAGAAAGAAAAATAAAACTGCTTTCAAGATCATCCTACTTTTTATTTTTAAACAAAGAATACATGAATTCCAGGTGTTTTGAGAGCAATAAAGCAATTGTTGAGAAGGCAGCACACTCTAGAGGTGGGTAAAGACTTTGGAAGGTACCCACAGACATGGATGTTCATCCTGGCTGCCAAGACCTCATTGGTGCCCTTGGGCAAATCACCTACTTCACTGCTTGACCTGGGATTCTTGGAACTGGGAGACCTGTGATCCTACCCAGGCTCTGTTAGTAACTATTTGATGTTGACGTGTGTTACTTTTTTGAACCTTTGTTTCTTGATTTGTAAAATGAGAATAATAACATTTTCCCTGCCTACCTGTCCCTGTTGTTGTGTACGTTAAATGAACCTATGTGAAAATACTTTGTTAATAATAGTGTGCTCTCCATATTATATTTTCCTGTGATGCAGACATAATGTCTTTTGCTGAAAGTGAAGCAGGAGATTGGTGGAGAATGGTGGAGCATGGTAAAAAGACTAGGGTCTTCTGGGACACAGAGAAGCATGCAGGGCAGGGTTGCAACTGGGTTTGGAGATCAGGGATCTGTGATGGCAACATTCACCTCACCAGTGGATGTTCAATTAAATATTGGTTGGGGCAGTAGAAGGAATTAGGGGTATTGACAAAGGAATAGTTACAATGGTGATGCCAGAGTCTAAGTTGAACAGGCAAAGGGTTAAAGAAAGGGACATGGCTGATAGATTTGGGGAATTAGGAGGTGTTAGTGAGATGTAAATGCTGTGTGTACAGATGAGCTAGCTGGTGAGGTGGGCAATGATGGGTTTAGGGTGTGAGGCTGGAGTTCAAGGTTTGAGAGCTGGAGGACATCCAGCTATCCTAGTAGGGCAGCGAGCCATGAGGGAAAGGGTGCTGGCTTGGAAAACCACATGGGAACTGAAGGGCCCCAGGTCAGTGACAGGACTTGGGTTAGAGAGAGCTGATTGCCAGAGTCCTGAGAGAATACGAGCGAGGTGTCAGATACAGGAATGGATATGGGGAGGACAGGGAAACTATGGATGGTAGACAGATCAAATGTAAGGGATAGAGTGTCTGGAAGGGCTTGGAGGAGAATGTTGAAGCTATTTCAGGGTAAATGAGAACCAGAAAACAGAATGACCCAGAGGCATGTTTGACTTAAAATTTGATATGAATTATATATAAACCAATCATTTTACACATAGATAATCAAAAGTTGTAGGGGAATCTTGACCTCAATATGCAAATATTTAAAATAAATTTTAATGGGAAACTCCTTTTAACCATTAACATTTTTAAAAATAATAGGCCCAGTGGCATGCTGGAGCCAGTTAGTTAGTACCAGCGGATGGGAGCCACATATTGTTAAATTCTCTGGAATTCTGCAAGCAAGGTGTCATGTTGGTAGCTTGAAATAGGCCTGGGAGGGAATAGTTACACCATGAAAATCTGCAAATACTATGAACTAGGGCTTTTTCTTCCCTGAAAAAATCTGGTTCCATCGTATCACCAGTGTTGTTTCCAGAGTTTGTGAATTATATGACAGGAGCTGAGAGTAAATGGGCTTGTTTCAGCCAATGCTCTGAGAACTCTCTATCAGATGAACACTAACATTTCCCAGCACTTCAGCCTAAATACAAAATCCAAATCTGCCCAACTTTATAGCCCTGTCATTGTGGTTTAATTGTATTACTAACAGAGATATGTCCAAACCCTTGGTACCTGTGATTGTGATCTTATTGGGCAGTAGTCTTTGCAGATGCAATTAAAATGTAAGTTAAGGTACAGTCTACTGGAGTAGGGTGGGCCCTTAATCCAATTTGACCAGTGTCTTTATAAGAAGAGGAGACCCAGATACAGACACACAGAACATCGCATTGAGACACAAACGCAGGGGAGAAGGCCACGGCTATGGGAGCAGAGACTGAGGTACCCTGAGAGTTGCCTGCAATTCCAGAAGCTAAGAGGAAGTTGTGAAACACATTTTCCCTCAGAGCTGCCAAAAGGAAGCAAAAATGCCAAGAACTTGATTTCAGTCAGACTTCTAGCCTCCAGAACTGTGAGAGAGTACATTTCTGTGGTCCTAAGTCACCCCGTTTATACTACCTTTTTACAGCAGTGCTAGGAAACTGATATCTGTTATGCTATCAAGTTTGGACACAAAATGAGTGGAAGTTCCCCAATGTGAACTACAAAGGGAAGGTCCCTGTTCCCTGTGCTCTGGTTCCAGGGAGAGGATCCTCCCCTCCTACGTCCTCCAGCATGTATTTTCTGTACCATCCTCTGGTCCTTCTTGTTAGCTGCCTTGTATTGTGGATTATGCTTTTAAGTATAGACGTGTTGCCTACTCCTCTTCTAGGTGGTAACCAGAGGTTGTAAATTCAGATGCCTCATGGTCAAAGTTGCTAAGTGTGATGCCAGGGGAACCATTTCTGGCTGGAATGTGTGTCTGCCTTTAAATAAAAACACCTCACCCTGCTGGTCAAGGAAAACTTGACTAAGACCTGCCATCTGGGGACTTCTGGGATGTGCCTGAGGGAGGGGGAATGTCTCTTGGCCTTTGCCTCCGCCCAGTAGCAGCTGGCTGGCACATATTCACTGTGAATTTGCTGCCTGGCTCTCTTACATCTTCTGTCCTGACCCAGCCAACGAGTGGATGGGTCTGAGACCTCAGAAGTTCAACAACTGCCCCAAAGTTTCTGCTTCCAAACAGAAGCTTCAACACAAATTTTTGTCAGGTTATAATGTAAATCCCCCAACTGACTAACTACTTGACACTATTGCAAAACTTCAGCCTCAGAAGAATGCAGTAAAAGGGCGGTGCCCCTCTAGACACGGCCCTACCCTGGTGCTTCCATGAGTGTTTTTCTCACAATTCTTGAAATCTCAGGTGGCTGAGAGAGAGGCATCAGGGATACTGAAAATTGAGGGTGATTTGGGGTAAGGAATATTTTGAAGTTGAAACTCCTGTTTACAGTCCATTTCCTTTTGAACACCAGAGGGCGATACATCTACACTGAATAGCCAGTCTGCCTTGCTTCAGGACTGAAATCCTGGGAACCAAGGATTTTCTTTTTTTAATATGAGAACAAAGGCTGAATTGAATATTTGTTCATTTGACTATTTTTCTTAGGCCTCTGAGAAAGTTACAGAGAAGGCCTTTGAGTCGCTTACAGAATGTTCAAGCCCTGGGACCTGGGGCAGGGAGACCCTCTGAAGGGTTGTTGCAGGGTTGGGCAGGGTTGCTGCTTCCCTTATGGGCAAGCACTTGTCACACTCTCACTCCATCTAGAGATTGTCTAGTTCTGGTCAGTTTTGTGGGAGGGTTTAGACTGTGTCTCAGGTAAGACCAGCCTTGTATAGGGACCCAGCATGTCACTTCCAGAGCTATCCTTTTTAAATTGGTTCCATGGGATTGTTCTACTTAGTATCTGGAGGTGAGGCCTGGCCCTAAGAGAATGGAGAAAACTGAGAGAAGGAGATGCTGTGAGGAGGGTGGAGGAAATGCAGAGGTCCTAACAGCTATGATCTAGATGGTAGCAGAGCTCCAGTGATGGTAGCCACTGACCAGTCTTTGTGTCTTTGGTCTTAGACCAGCTCTAACCAACCTCTGATAGTGAGGACATCCAGCAGAATGTTCATGTTTCTGGAGCAAACTCTACAGTGCACTGAAGAGTCTGGAAGGAGCAGGTGTAGAGCAGTTGGGGAGGCTAGGAGGCTTGCCTATGGAAGTGGTGGTAAGGGCCCTGGGAAAGGGTGACTAGGTCAACATGTAGGTGAGGGCTTGGCTTTGGAGCTATGAGGCCTGTAAGGAGAGCCCAAGTTAGACAGGTGCTCACCTAGGTGGCAGGAGGGAGAAGACCACCAGCATCAATTCTCATCTAACCTTGCATATCTGGAATCCATTCACATGTGTGTGCAGTTGCAGAAAAATCTGCACCCAATTACATGAGTCATTCAAAATGGGATCTGTCTACTTTTGCCACCTGGGAGAGGTTGGCTAAGCATTAGCTATTCATCTCTGAGCACCTCCAATGGCACTTAGCAGAGATTAAGACTGCTCTTAGAAATGGTGCGTTGTCTGGTATGTTGTCAACAGCAAAGCACCATTTACCTTACAAGATACAAGGTCCTGTAGACCAAAAGTTGTGCTAATGGGTTGATTGGAATTTAGTAGGCCAGCTGAAAAAGAATACTTTGACAAAATGAGGGAAGAATGTGTATCTAAAGTAGAAGGCACAAGGTAATTGTTATTATTTTGATGAATAAGTGAAATGTACCAGAAAGATCCACTTTGGACACTAGAAATTGGTGCAAGGCCATAATCTGCCTGGTGCAGTGGACCCGGAAGGCAGAGAGGACTGCTCTGCTTCCTCAGGCCTGTGACCAGATAAAAAAAGATTATCTTTGTCATTTACAATTACATTGCTCAATACAGCCTTTTTACTTAATGAGGATATAAAACCACAGAATTTGGAAGCAGAGCACTTAGATTTTACTCGGGTTCCTGCTTCTTACCACTCATCATTGTAGGTATTCATTCTTGGGGGAAGTCACATGACCACACTTAGCCAGTTATCTCTTTCTTAAAATGAACATTGAGTATCAAATAATGTAATGACATGTGAAACACTTAGGCAATTACCAAGTGTGATATAAGTGCAGTTACAAAGTCTCTAGAGGGAGTCCTTGGCAATTCCTTCCTTTTCAAATATTTGTCTGTTACCTGGGTGGGGTGAGGCTTCACTTGAAAGGGGGCTTCATTAGAGTTAAGATAAAGATTTATCTTAAAGTCAATACTATTAAATTACCATTTAAATGCTAAACAAATAGGAATGACAACTATTTTGGTTTCGGTGTACTCTATTGTTTTCATAGGCTGTTTAGCCACATTGAGATGACAATTTGTAGAATGATCACTTATTGGAAACTCTACTGAAAACAACTTTTGCTTCAAGCAAAAGTTTTTGTCTTCTTTTTTAGCTAATTAACTTAACAGACATCTTGGGCTAATGTGAACAGGGAATAATTATTGGTAAAAACAAGGATCAAGAGTCTGCTTACAGACATTTTGTTAAAAAAAATACTTCTGTTGAACCTGAAGCCTCCTTGGTTATTACAGCAATTGTTTACTGTAAGTGACTAGGTTTGTTTGTCCTTTTTTTTTTAATGTTTATTTATTTTTGAGAGAGAGAGGGAGTGGCAGAGAAAGAGAAGGGCAGAGAGAATCCTAAGCAGGCTTGGCACTGTCAGCACAAAGCCCAATGCAGAGCTTGAACTCATGAACCATGGGACCATGACTTGAGCCAAAATTAAGAGTTAGATGCTTAGCCGACTGAGGCACCTAGGCACCCTGACAAGGTATTTAAATTTCACACCTGTGAAATACATATTGTGTTTCCTAATCAGGGGACAAGACTTTGTTGATATATATATTTTTTCAGTAACACAGGTCTCAGATTCAGGGCTTTACTTAACCAAATAGATACTGTACTTGATACTGAACTACATACACAGTAAACCTCATTAATGAATGTGCTTATGGTAGTTCCTTGTTTAAAGTCATTATTCCAACAATTTTTTTTCTTGAGCTTTAACACATACACCATCTAGTTCAGTCACAGATTGATCAGCAAGGGAGTATCGCAGGCAGTAGTCTCCTGCAATTAGACTATAAGCTTCTGAAGCAAAATACTGAAATGAGTTAGAGCTTAGACCACGAAACAGTGAGCTGGTTTCAAAGCCTGGGTCTACTGCTTACTGGTTGGTGACATCGGGCAATTCATTTAACCTCTCCTCTAAAATGATTTCATATTCCTCCTCTGTAAAATAAGGATATGAAAGTACCACCTAATACTTTTGTAGGATTTTAATGAGATAATCTAGTTAACAAGTTAGTTATCATCATCATCATCATCATCATCATCATCACCACCACCACCACCACCTCTGAATCCCTCACAACCTCCAATATAGTACTCTGCACTGTGTAACAAGGGAGCAATTTCTCTTTGTTGTACAACTGATTCTACCTACTAATGGATTATAGATTTCAGATGAAATCTACCAGGATTGCACATTCAAATTCTTAAAGCACTACCAGTGTACTGTGTTCCAATTTTAGGGGGCAAGAGAATAACTTCTTAACAGTTGCTCAAACCCTAACCCTAGAAAACAATCATTAGATCTGTATTTATAAAAGTTCCTGGCATAATGTTGGCACACTGTAGACTTTGATAAAAGGTCTGAGAAGTAAAAAGGTTCATATTTCATTACTGTTTTACAGAGAAGACCCAGGCTTATAGCGACTTTCCCAAAGTCTAAGAAATAGGAATATTGTCTTTATTGTCTTTGGATAGTTCTTCCTAAGTTAAATTAGGCAAAGTCAAGTTCTATTTTGTGTTTAATAACACAGATACCATTATCTTTAGTAAATGTTTTCTTAGGATATCCAGGGAATGGAAAATTCCTCCAGAGAGCTGCTTGGTTGTTTTCCATGTTACTTAACTGAGGAGTCTCTGCCCATAAGATCTGGTGTAGAAGGGAAGTGATGAACAGTGGCTCTCAACCTGAGCAGCTATTTAGAAACACCTAGAGCCCTGAAAATGCCCGAGTGTAGCCCAACTCTGAGATTTTACTTCAAGATAACTCAAGACATTTTGCTTTGGAATAATCTGGTGGGGCCTATGCATCAGAATTCTTCAAGTCTTTCTAAGCTATTTTAGAAAGAGCTTCCATCTAGTTCTTCCTCCATAGTCTCCTATGATTCTATATTCTAATGCTTTCTATGTAGATTATAGATTTAGGCACATTAAAATGCCATGCCCTTTGTAACTTCTGTATAAAAGGGACATTTTTAAATTTTGGACAATTATGAAACATGACAGGAATTAATTTGTTCCTCTAAAACATATATAAACACTTGATTTTACAAAAGAAATTCCAGGATTATTCCATAATTATGTCTGAGATACCACTGGTGTGGTAGCAAACAGCCTCTTCATTTTACATGATCAAGCAATCAACTGTCTTATTCCCTTCTAAATTCACTTAACAGAATGAAGCTTGCCCCAAAGACTCTTCCCTTTGAAATTTACAGAATGAGGGGTGCCTGGGTGGCTCAGTCAGTTGAGTGTCTGACTGGCTCAGGTCATGATCTTGTAGTCCATGAGTTCAAGCCCGGAGTCGGGCTCTGTGCTGACAGCTCAGAGCCTGGAGCCTACTTTGGATTCTGTGTCTCCCTCTCTCTCTGCCCCTCCCCTGCTCAAGCTCTGTCTCTGTCTCTCTCTCAAAAATAAATAAACATTAAAAAAAATGAAATTTACAGAATGATAGCCTGAATTCCATACACATACAACAATACAATGTAGAGAGGCAATAAAAATAGTAACCATAATATTGATAATTCTCCTTTTGTTCATTGTATTGGGCTCTTTCGATTAGGATTTGTTGGGGTATGTGCCCTTGCACATCACATGTTCAAAAATGAGTGATAGTTGCACCTGTAGAGATGTGAAGTTTAAATGAAATACTGTGTACTCTAATTTTTATATTAAATTTTTTTAAATTTTATTTATTTAAGTATTCTCTACATCCAGCATGGGAGTTGAACTCACAACCCCGAGATCAAGAGTTGCATGTTCTTCTGAATGAGCCAGCCAGGTTCCACTCTAATTTTTATGATTGATAGATTATTTTGGTTGAATATCCAAAGTCATCTGGTACCTGCTGCAGATTCTCTGTTGATGTACTAGTCATTTCTTATAATAACACTAACCCCATGTAGTAACAGAGAGAGGTAGGTAAAAGGTCTCTAGGAGCACCTCAGGGAATGGTGAAGACCTCATAAATAGAATACACAGGGAAAAGTGGCATGTAAACTATTCCCTCTTCACCGCATACATGGTTCTCTTTCCAATTTTATACCTTCCAGAGAGACCACTTTTGTCCAGTTGTGGAATATCTTCTAAGCTCTCCTCTTCAACCTTGAATGATTCAATTGGCAATACTTTTACAATACACTTAGTGTATTTTGCATCAAGGAATTATTTGTGTGCTTACCATGAGTTATTTCCTTTTACAAACATTATTTGAAATTCACCACTTCTAGAAAGCCTTCCCTGGTTAAGTGGTATATGATCCCATTAACCTTTGGCTATATTTTTAGATGATATATCAGAAACTATATATGTATAGGTATGTGTTGATATCCTATGTATGAGAGCACATGTCAGCATGTTTCTTTATTTCTCCAATTTAAGCACCCAGAGACAATATGTTCAGTGGAGAATACTCTTCCCACTGCCCAGAATATATTTTGTTTCTACCAGCAACCCCCTCATCTAGTTCTTTTCAGATCTCTGTTTGGTTATTTTTGTTCAGGGAAGGTTTCTTTGACCTCTGTTACACTGGTTTACATGGTCTTGTAACATCTCTCCAAAGTTTCTTGTATATACTTATTTGGATGATCATTTGATTAATATCTGCCTTTCTTGGTAGGCTGTAACTTTGTGACCCACAAACCCCAAGCTTACATTTGATTTTGTTTACCAGTGTATTTCTAGTATTTAGCCCAGTGCCTGGATCTAATAGGTGACTAATTGCTAAATGACTAGATGAAATAGAAACTGTGTTTTCTCTATGAAGCACAGCTACAGTTCTACTTCACACAGGAGTTTTGCAATACTTACTTTTAGAACTCATGGCTTAGGCAATACGTTAAAAATTAAAAAGTAATGATTAAGAAGATTTAAGAAGTGGTTAATTATACAAAAATAATGAATTTTACCAAAAATATTAAACTGAATTTGAAACATAAACTGTACTTTTTAAAAACAGTCACCCATAGTTTCATAATATTATTATAGCCACTATTTTCATTTCATCAAAGGATGCTGTCCTTAAGCTGATGTGATTTTAGTTTTAAATGTCTTTAGCTTCCCTTTCCCCACCCACTTCTCTGAGTGATGATAGGCTGCTTCCTAAACTCTGGCTGGAAGTCAGGATCTATGGGAAATAGCCTTTTATTCCTTTGTATCTAAAAAATCAATACTATCTAGAGACAAGACTGCTGTCTGAAATGTTCTCACAAAATAACCCTAGGCTGCCTACCTGTTGTGCCAAGCAACACGCTTAAACTCTGCCTTCAGCCTCAGGAACCAGACCCCATTGTCCCAAATTCAGAGTAATACCTGTCTCATTTAAGACTTTTTCAGTCATAGGATCTTAGTCAAAATCGTAAGAATTGTCCTCGTGGTTTGACCTTTTGTTGCATATGAAGTTAGAGCACTTTTAATTAAATATTTTTTAATGTTTATTTATTTTGAGAGAGAGAGAAAGAGCAGGGGAGGGGCAAAGAGAGAGGGAGACACAGAATCCAAAGCAGGTTCCAGACTCTGAGCTGTCAGCACAGAGCCTGATGTGGGGCTTGAACTCAGGAACCATGAGATCATGACCTGAGCTGAAGTCAGATGCCTAACCAACTGAGCTACCCAGGTGCCCCTAGAATATTGTTTTAACAAGAGATTCCTTCATTCTTTTTTTAAAAGTTTATTATTTATTCATTTTAAGAGAGAGAGAGACAGAGAGAGAGACAGAGAGAGAGACAGAGAGAGAGAGAGAGAGAATGCTCCCATGCACATGGGAGTAGGGCACAGAGAGAGGGAGAGAGAGAATCTCACAAACCATGAGATCATGACCTAAGTCAAAATCAAGAGTCCAAGAGTTGGACACTTAACTAACTGAGCCACTCAGACACCCTAATTCCTTCATTCTTAAAACTACCACATTTACCACTATGGCTCAGTGCCTCTTGACCAAGGCAATTGACCAAGATTCAACTAAAATGTTCAAATATGAAAACAGTTGGATTGATGTAGTGAGCAATTAAAGTCTCCTCCTTATTGATGTTACATGTTCTTTCCAGTATTTCTTAAATTATTGTAGTTGACATACAATGTTATGTTAGTTTCAGATGTAGAATTGACAATTATATACATTATGAAATCGTCATAATACAAGTGTTGTTATCTTCTGTCACCATATGACGTTATTACAATATTATTGACTATATTCCCTATCTATACCTTTCATACTGTGACCTTATTTATTTTACAATTGGAAGTTTGTACCTCTTAATCCCCTTCACCTCTTTCACCCATCTCCCCATCCCCTCCCCTTTGGCAACCATCAGTTTGTTCTTTGTATTTATAAGTCTGTTCCTGTTTTAATTTTGTTTTATTTTTTTAGATTCCACATATAAGTGAAATAATATAGTATTTGTCTTTGTCTGACTTATTTCACTTAGCATAATACCCTTTAGGTCCATCTATGTTGTCATGAATGACAAGATTTCATCATTTTTTATGGCTGAGTAATATTCCTCGTGTGTGTGTGTGTGTGTGTGTGTGTGTGTGTGTGTGTGTGTTCTTTATCCATTCATCTATTGATGAATACTTAGGTTGCTTCCATATTTTGGCTACTGTAAATAATGCTACAGTAAACATGAGGTGCATCTTTTTGAATTAGTGTTTTAATTTTTTCTGAGTAAATACAGAAGTAGAACTACTGAATGGTATGGTATTTCTGTTTTTAATTTTTTGAGGAAACTGTAATGTTTTCCATAGTGGCTGTAACCAATTTAAATCCTCACCAACAATGCACAAAGGTTCCCTTCTCTCTATATCCTCATCAACACTATTTATTTCTGCATATTCTCTTAATTGGAAGTTCTGAGGGAAACCTGGAGGCAGTTCCATAGCAGCATTTGGTTGAGCCAAGCACCAGTTACCTAATGATCAACAGTAAATGTAGCATATATTTTGGTATCAGTTGGTGCTTTGTAATGGCAGCCTTTACTATCATGCATGTTTTATTTTCTCTTTGTTATGTTTTCCAGAGGGATAACCAATTGGCTGATGAAGTAACAAATGAAAAGTAATCTAACTCCACTGACCCGCTTAACCCTGGATGAGAACAATGGAAAGGAGTAGCCTTTTGCTTTGAAACAGTGGAACAGGTATGGAATAGCTCCTTTCATTGTTGCCTTCCTTTATTTCTTTGCACATCTATTTCCAGACCAGTTAAAAACAGCAAGTTGTTCCTGTTTTGAGAACACAGAATCGGAGTTATAGGAACAGGTACTGTGGGTTATTTCTAACATTTCCAAGTGGTCCCATCTTCAAGTCGCTGTTTATATAAGAATCAATGTGATTAAGAGATAATTATTTTTCTATAATGAGTAATTATACTAGGGAGAATTATTACTTTTAAACATAGGCTTAGTTAGCATTTTGGATATGTGTTTAGCTTTAAGATACAATGTTATTTGAATAAGGAAATTTTACTTCACTAAATAGATTTCAATGGAGGAATCACAAAAATAATAAGAAAATGGCAAAGTATGTTGGTTTCACCAATGACAGCCATTGAAAGTGTTTTTGCTGCATTTAATGATCTAATTTTCCTTGCCCACCATCATCTTCTCAGTCTTGAAGGAACGCTTTCAAGAAAGGTATAGCTTGATTTTTTCCAATTTTCAGAATTGACATAATAGATATAGATGAAGCATCTTTTGCTTTGAAAAGAATATTTTATGTCAACATGAAAATTTTAAAACAGCATTTGTAAAACTCCTGGAATTAGAATCTTTGAAATAAGTATTTATATTGAATTGTATACCCATCATCATCGGAGTGCTGAACCTTCTTTCAATTATATCTGTTATCAAAAGACAGATGAGCTATATGTGACTGAATAGTGGTCAGTGCTTTAAGAAATTATGATATTAATGGAATTGTAATGTACGAAAAAGTAATTTAAGTTCAGAAGATTAAATATCATGTACTGGATGATCAAAATTAAATTACTTAATAACTTTGCATGACAACATTTTTTTCTACATTGGATGGCTAATAGATGAGGGACTATGAATAAATAATAAAGACCTGAATTTTACATTGGAGTATTAGAATTCAAAAGGCTACAAAAAAAGAATTCATAAATATTATATTTTACATAAGGAATTTAAAAAAGGTATGGCTCCATTATTTAGTTTAAGGTTATTTAAGGAGAGTTTTTAGATGTTTTGACTATCACTCTGTAGTTAGTATGTTCTCAGGGCATATATCTATATTTATACATTTTTATACAACTAAGTTTTTCACTGAATTACACTGTTGCATTTGAAACTAGATGTCATCTACATCAATAATGTATGAAGTCTGGTTTCTATATCAGCATAGAGACAGGAAAGGAGCCATGTTGTTGCTATTTGATGTACAGAAGGCAAGTTTGCAGTTTTTTGGTCCCTTTATGTTATAGTCTGTAGAGTCGGCTAACAACTCACCACAGTGACCAACTATTGACCAACTATCTTTTTCTTGTGTTACAGTACTGATGTAAAAGCGCTTTTTTTTTAGTACTTTAATCAACAGACTTCATCTGTTTGAAAGGAAATCTTTTGGGAATAGGGCAAAGAAGGTGAAACATAATAATTTCCAAACTCTTTACAACAACCCACTCTGAATATTGTTCAATCCATACCATAAAGCAAGTCAGCTACTGGATTTTATTTAGTAGGAATAGATTACAGTGTTATTGGATTTCTAAAAAAGAAAAAAACATGATTTGAAAGAAATACATAAACCAAAGTAATAGCAAGTTTTCCTGGTGAGTTTCTATGTATGAAATTGAGAGATAGAATCTGCCTTCCTTTTTTCCATTAGGAAGAGGAATGTGTATAGAAGGATAGATCCTAGGCTGTTTCCATGACTATTCTCTGGAAAGGATTAAGGGTAGCCCCCAACTGACCCCATCTCTCTTTTCTATACCTGGGATAAGTTTGAAGGGAGTAGTCTTAGAAAAAAAAAGTCCCAGTCACAATGTCAGAATGTCCTGCCTCCTCTTTCAGCCCCCATACCCAGAAGTCTTCTTTTCTGTTGATTTATGCAAATAATGGTCAAGAAAGGCAATGGCTACCACGTCTATGCAGATCCAAGGTTAGGCTTACATGCGAGAGCTATAATAGAAATATATGCTAAGTTCTACAGAAATAAGTGGTAGTATTATTATCAGCTCAGATTTCATCTTTTCTGCGAAGTTCTCCCTAACATTCTCATTCAAGTTAACCACTCATTTTTGATTTAGTTACCCAACAGACATTTATCACACACCTAATATATCCCAGGGACAATGTTGGGCCTCTGTTGGCAGAAAACAGAATCCCTGTCTTCCAGAAAATTCCTTCATCTATCCTCAGTACTTGTTCAACCTCTAAACAGTAGTTTCATTATTGGCTTACAGTTTTGTATCTCATGTTAGTCTGAAATCTCCCCAAAGACTTGGCCTGCATTGCAGGCTTTGACTAAACAATTGAACTTCTGCTGTGAGTATTACCATAACCTGTTTAAAAGATTATCTTCCATAACCTGTAAATCCTTTTCCTGGATTAGTGACAGCAAGACCCAAGTAGGAAGGAATCAAAGCTGGTCATGCAGCATGATACTCACAACTGTGGAAATTGTGCATGTTTTGTTAAAATTGATTTTAGGACCATCTGTTGATTTATGGGAGCCATGGCATCTGAGAGATGGGTGAAGAGTGAATACATTTTTTCCCTCAAATTGAAACTATTTCTTTGGAATGCTGAATACAAAGATAAATAGATAAAACAAAAATAACTATTTGTCTTATTTTTATTTCTTCTTAGTGTTCCTGAATAGCTCTCCACAAACTTTCTTTATGAAAGGGTCTTAAGATAGATTTATCACTGCTCCTTTTATCTGTACTAGTAATGTTTACACAATATATATAAATGAATCTGTTAGAATATCTTAGTATATTATCGTTATTTCCCCCAAAGTATTAATTCCCAAGTATCAGGAAGCCACATTCACTTTAAAGGATGAGTAGGTGCAATAATTT
This sequence comes from Panthera leo, assembly GCF_018350215.1. Taxonomy (NCBI): domain Eukaryota; kingdom Metazoa; phylum Chordata; class Mammalia; order Carnivora; family Felidae; genus Panthera; species Panthera leo. The sequence continues at coordinate 16,720,993 of NC_056695.1, forward strand.
AAGATTAGCCTCCTTTGGAAGTGCTTGGGGAAGCCCTGGTGGTGTTTAATTGAGAGAGTACATGACACTTAGGAATTTTGGTTAACAGTGACCAAAACCTAGTTAAAATATGCTCAAAAGAAAAAACGTGTGTAAAGTTGGGTATGGGGAGGAATTCTATTGGTTCCATCTGAGGAAGAGTTGATTGACAAGCTGTGGGAGTGGAAGAGTTGCAAGTGCACCCTGAAACAACTAGAACCACGGGATTGAACTCTACTGGCTCTATCTCCCCATCTTCCAGCCACTGCTCCTCTTCTTCAAATCAGTTTCAATTTCTCTCATTTCAAGCCAGCCAACAATACCTAAATTTTACATTTTACTGATTTTACCATCTGTGAGATTGTCCTATATATAAAAAAATGCTAGGGGAGGACTCTGATTGGTCTGCCTTGGTACCCACTCTTGGTCTACTCAACTGAGATCAGGTAAGACTGAGGCAAGTGTCAGGAAAGGCATATGTTGCAATGGGGACCTAAGCATTCCTCAGAGAAAGGACAACTAGTACACTAATAAGTAAAGTCTGCTACAATGATCTATGGCCCAAATTTCCCAAAAAGCATTTGTTAAGTTGGCTTAGATGATCTCTAACTCCATATCTTACAGTCCTAAAATTTCAATCATTAGTTGATATATTCTTAGTTTGTGACTCTGGGGATCTTGCTAACCAGTGACATCTTAAAATCTCAGAGAGACAAGTAGGATGACTGTGGCCCTACTCCTTGTCCACAAAGCCACACAGAAATCCCTACCTTCCAAACCCACTCATTTGTGGCATTTAGTATGACTTGTAGAAGCCTACTGGTTGCCTTCATTCCTGGCAACCACAGGTGTATGAATGGTGCAGAGCATCAGTATCCTGAGCATATCTCTGTGTGGTGGCAGTAGGACAGAGGAGACAGAGAAGGAAGTAGGGAGGGTGTCAGTTACTCAGGCAATTCTTCCTTCAATTGTGAATAATCAGCTGGTCTGTGGTTGCAGGATAGGGCTGACCTGTCAGCCTGGAATACAGAGATGAATGGCATACCCCAAGTCTTGAATTGCTTACTCCCTAGGAAGTTGTAATGGGTAGACAAGAAAGGTAAACTAGCACAGCAATGAAAATAAGTGCTGTAATTTACTGAATGGCTGCTAGTCAGTATGAGCATCAGTTAGATTTTGTTTTGTAGCTCGCAAAGTAAGGATTCCTTTTCCTCTTGGTGAAGGTCCCTGGGTGAACCAGGAATTTGGGACGAGGCTCCTTCTGGCCTCTAGGGACACTCTTTTCACAGGTTGCTAATTGAGGAAGAACAATGAGCTGTGCCACAAAACAAGCATTTATCCTTGGTGCCTCTAGGCAAGATTTTTGCCTCGGTCTTCCTTTTTTTTTTTTTAAAGTTTATTTTTTTGAGAGAGAGCGCAAGTGGGGTAGGGGCATTCACTCTTACAGCACTTGCTGTACAAGTCCCAACGCCAAGAAATGGACAATGATTTTCAAGGAACTTCTAGTCAGGGGAGCTTACAATCTAAGTAGCTTTTATTTTCCTTATTTTGTTTTTGTGGCAAAATTTAACATTTACTTTTTGAACTGTTTTTAAGGGTACTATTTAGTGACATCAAGTACAATCACAGTGTTTTCTAATCATCACTACTATTTCCAGAACTTCTTCATCATCCCAAACAGAAACTCTATGCCCATTAAATACTAATTCCCCATGTCCCCCTGCCCCTAATAACCTTTATTCTACTTTGTGTCTCTATAAATTTACTTATTCAAGATATCTCATATATGAGGAATTATACAATATTTGTCCTTTTGTAACTGATTTAGTTCACTTAGTATAATGTTTTCAAGGTTCATCTGTGCTGTGGCATGTGTCAAAATTCCATTTCTTTTTATGGCTGAATAATATTCCATTTTGTGTATGTACCATATTTTCATTCACCTGTTGATGGACATTTGGATTGTCTCTACCTTTTGGCTATTATGAACAATGGTGCTATGAACAATGGTTTATGTCTTTGTTTCTTAATATATGAATACACTGAATTATTACAGCAACTCCATGATTTTAGGCACATTCCTATCTCCAGTTTACAGATAGGGAAGGTCATGCAGCTGGTCATGGCCAGGCCAAATCGACTACAGTGCACTCTCAGAATTACATACTGGGCTGCTTTTAATAAAAGTAGTTATCTTTTTCTATCCTGTGATGTGGGCTTTATTATCCTTTTATAAATGAAGGTTTAGAGAGATTAAGTGGTGGATACAGGTAATGCCTCCAGGTATGCTTGCTTCTCTTCACCTTCCCTAGAGCCAAAGCACGGCAGGTAGATGGCTCCTTGGGTCAGATAGCCCAGCCCCTTCTTTATAAACCATAGGGAAAGGATCTATCTCAAGTGCAAAACCCATGAGCACTGTGGGGTCTTTGGCATCCATAGCTGCAGAGAAGTTCTAACCTGGCACTCAGATGATTTTTTCCCCCTGATATTTATAAAAGTTGTCTTTTATTGTAAAATGGAAGATTATTTCCATTGCCTAGCCAAATCGGGAAAACATACATAAAAGGAGCTATGCAAATTCTGGCAAACAAAAAAATCTACATATGCCTGACCTGTGAGGATTCATTTTCAACAATTCTGAACTAGCTGGGTATTTAGATTACATTTCTAACCATGTGGACAAAGCCATATTCCATTTGCATGGCTGCCTATAACCTTTAACACCCTGACTTGAAGCTCCACTTTTGGCTCTCCTAACCCTTTTCTCCTCTTCTTTTGTGGCTGGCACAAAAATGTATTTCAGATTGTCATTTTACAAAAGGTTAAAAATAAACTATCTTTTCTTTAGAGAGTGGGATCCAGTATGCATAACCTTCATGGCTATTTCCCCTCTTTGTTTTGCAGCCTGAGAAAATGGCATGTAACATACCTAACCAAAGACAGCGGACTATGTCTACATCTGGAGAAGCTCTATATGAAGTTCTTGGTCTGCAAAAGGGAGCATCAAATGAAGAAATAAAGAAAACTTACAGGTACAGAGGAAGTTCAGTGATGACATTTCTTATACTACTAGTGATAGTTATTTTGTGATAGGCATGTACTCCCAATTAAAGACATAAGCTTCTTGCCAAAACCAAGTCATCGGTGTTTTGAACCTGATGTTCCCTGTTCTACAAAATAGGCAGTTAGGAATAGACAAGTGTGACACTGACTTTTAAAAAGAATGCTCTCATGATTTGGGGCCTTAGGAAACAGAAGCCTGTGTTCTAGGCCTGCAGTGTCAGAGAGAGAGAGAGGTCACGGAGAATGACCAGGAGTTTTAACTTAACCCAAATGATAGACCATCATGGAATCTGGTAGAGGAATTTTAAAAAAGCTGGAGTGGGGGGAGCAGGGAGGGAGGCTTGTCACTATTCCTGTATTATACAGTATACTTTTCAAGTCTTCAATTTTGATTTTTCATACCTGATCTTGTTCCAAGTTAGCTATTTTTGGGAAAAACTCAAATATGTTTTTGTTTAAAGCTCCAAGGAATAAAAAAAAAAGTGTTGATTACAAAATAGTTTACTTACAGCACAAAATTTGGAAATTACTCAAAATGAAGACAATAACATTTATCCATAATTCTATCTCTAGCAGTAATTATTGATATTTTGTTTTTTTTCTCGTTTGTTTTTTTTTTTTGTCTAGAAAAAATCAGATTGGATTCATTGATACTCTCTATCTTTTCCAAGGTTCTATCATGAAAATATCTTGGTATTATTAAATATTGATTTTTTTAATGACCGCAGCCTATGGCTATTCTGTAATTATTTTATGAGATATTTTTTGAAGTTTAAGTTTTTAATTTTCCCCATACTTAATATCCCTGTACGCAAATCATGATGCCTATTTCCAAGTATTTCATTATTTTCTTATTGAGGAATAAAGATCTGCCTTTAGAGAGAAAAAAAATAAATGAAAATATAAAAGAAAGTTTCTCTTGATTTGACTTTGAATTAGGTTTTTAAAACTTATTGTACTTTATTTGACATATTGCAGTTTAGAATTTTTAAGTAGGCAAATTTCCTTTATGGATTTTGTTTTATTTGTCATGTTTAAAAAGCCACTCTCAATTACAATAAAAATACTAACCCATGTCTTATTCCAGTACATTTATAACATTTTTATATTAAATCTTTGACCCATTTGGAGTTTATTTTGATGTAAGTAATGAAGGTAGGAGTCTAGATTTATTTTTTCGCAAATCACTAGCCCACCAATATTTATTGATTTCACTGTTTTTACCTACTGATGGGAAATTCTTTGGCTTCGGATTGGAACCTTCACCATGTGCTAAACTGTGGTACCTGAAATGCCTTCAAGAAGCATGTGCTGGAGAATAAATGACAGAGGTGAAATTGCCATTTGTATCCAAATAGTTACATGAAAATGGTCAAGGAGTTTAATCAAAGTCAATATCAATCTTCTAGTTTACATTTCACTTAGGGTGCTGCAGACAGTAAGTCTTCACTGTTTCACTGCTCCCCAGAGTTATTTAGGAGTGTGTGGAGTGTGCCTAGGAGCTGCTCAGCCTCCTGTGGGTGGAAACCCATAGCTGAGAGTTGCTAAACTTGACCCTTAAGGCTTCAGGCTGAGACACCATGCTGGAGGTGGGGGCTTGGAATCAAAGCAATTGCACGGCAAGCTTACTACCTCTAAAGATGCTTCCCAAAATGAGAAAAAAAGTGATATCTAACTACCTTGTAAACTTTAAAACCCACTTTACTTTACAAATGTGACTTTTAATTGCCTCAATTAATTTTGTAAGCTAAAATTTCAGGTCATATCCTAATTAAGGCACTAATTATGCTGAGTTGTTTGCAAGTTTAATAATTACAACCTAAAGTCTTTTCATGTAATCAGCGTCTTGCTATTAATTTTGTTTTAATGTCATACAAATATCATTTTTTTCAGCTGATTAAGGTGATAGTATGCTGCCAAAAGCATCTACTTCTATCTAAATTACACATTTGTATTCTGCAAGTTATTCAAAATGTATGAGCAGGCTGAAAATCCACTGAGAACATTATTCTTACACTTAGAGACCGGGATCAAAGCAGTCACAATACAGTGAAATTAAAAGTCAGTGAAAGTTGGGGCGTCTGGGTGGCTCAGTCGGTTAAGGGTCCGACTTCAGCTCAGGTCACGATCTCGCGGTCCGTGAGTTTGAGCCCCGCGTCGGGCTCTGGGCTGATGGCTCAGAGCCTGGAGCCTGCTTCCAATTCTGTGTCTCCCTCTCTCTCTGCCCCTCCCCCGTTCATGCTCTGTCTCTCTCTGTCTCAAAAATAAATAAACATTAAAAAAATTTTTAAAAAGTCAGTGAAAGTTAATAAAATGACAAATTATTGAATCCATACACTGCTTGACCACTGTTGCAATTCTTGGTTGTGCCCCTGAAAGCAAATCTGAATTAGAAGATTTCCTTCTTCTTTTACATTTTATTTTTGACTAGATAATATATTCATCTGATTAAAATGAAAATATGCAAGCACATATACAAAAAAGAGTTTCTCTCCTGCCTCATATTCTCCAGATTCCCTCCTCAGGGAAGGCAATTTTTGTGTACCTGTCTAGAGAGATTTTAGGCCTATATAAGCTTACATAGAGACCTTCTGATCTGAGCAAAATGATGTAGACTTGTTTGTCTCTGCTTCTTCTTGCCAACCATGACTAAAAGCTTTGGAAATAACATAAGAGACAACTAAAAGGTAGAAGGAGGAAGATGAATTAGTTAGGGACCAGAGGACCAAGGGAACAACACAGTGGCATGGCATTCAAGAGAAAGTAACCCAGACCCAGCCTTTCCTGACACCAAATCTAGCAAGAGAAGGCGGCCAAATAGCTTTATGCTTCCTCCAAACTGAGTAAGAGTCCTGCCAATAATTCTAGCCTAGAGGAAATAGCAAGGGGAACCAACTAAATGTTCCCCTAACAATAACCCACAAAAGAACTTTCCCACCAGGCAGAGACTCCCCTCTCCCAACCCAGAGACTCCACTTGACAGGGGACATTAGCAAGCAGGTTCCTGCCACAACAAGCACCCAGTCCCAAAAGTGCTTCTTGTCTCTGCAGGCTGGAGATTCCCTTCCTCCACCTAAAGGCACCAGACCACTCATCTCGGAAAGCTCCTTCACTTTCTCAACTAGTACCAACAAGTACCAGTGGGGGTCCCAGAGGCAGGAGAGAAACCAAGAAGACCAACATAGTACTATCAAGTCTCTGAAAATTAGACTATCATTGGAACCACAGCCCATAAAAAGTAGGCTATCACCAATATGTTAAATCTAAACAGAGTAACGGTCTGTTAAAATAAAAAATTTAAGTAGGACCCAGAGTCTCCTCACTTAATAGCCAAAATGTCCAGATACAATTAAAATCATTTATCATACAAAAAAATAAAACAAGAAAATCTCAACATGAATAAGAAAAGATAATCCTCTGATTCCCACACTGAGATGAACCAGAGATTAGAATTATCTGACAAGTAGCCATCATAAGAAAAATTCAACAAGCAATTACAAATGCTCTTGAAACAAGTGAAAAGGGAAAATTTTGGAAAAGAGGTAGGAATTGTAAAAAAGAACCAATGAAAATTATAGCACTGAAAAATAATAGAAATAATAAAAACGACTGATGAGTTCAATAGCAGAGTGCAGCTTACAGAGGGTAGAATCAGTGAAGTTGAGGACAGATCCATAGAATTTACCCAATCTGAACAACAGAGAGAAAATAAACCAAAAACAAACAAGCAGGGCCTCAGGAACCTGTGAGACCATAACAAAAGATCCAACATTTGTAACATTGGTGTCCTAGAAGAAGAGAAAGATAATGGGACTGAAAGAATATTCAAAGACATAATGACTGAAAATTTCCCAAATACAACAAAACATATAAATCCACAGATCAAGCACCTAAGTGAATTAGAAATAGGATGAATTCAAAGAAATCCATGCCCAGACACATCGTAATTACACTTCTGAAAACTAAAGACAAAGAAAATATCTTGAAAGCAGCCAGAAAGAAACAACACATTACCTATAGGGGGATGCCAATTCAAAAGACAACAGATTTCTCATCTGAAATAACAGAGGCCAGAAGAAGTGATACACTGTTTTTCAAGTGCTGAAAGAAAATTACTGTAAACTGCAAATTCTGTATTTGATGAAACTATACTGCAGGAATTAAGGGGAAATAAAGACATTCTCACATGAAGGAAAACTAAAAGAATTTGTCACTTAGCCAGATTTACTCTTCAAGAATGGCTAAAGGACATATTACAAAAGAAATAATAAAGGGAGAAATCTTGCATCATTAGGAAGTAAGAAAGATCAATGGAAAGGCAGAAATGTAGGTAAATACAATATACTATCTCCAGAAATTTTCTAAATTATATATGACAATTGGCACAAAAATTATAACACTATCTGATACTCAAGACAATGATATTTAAAAGTGGGGAGGATATGGAAACCTAAATGAAGTTTCTGCACTTCACTCAAATTGGAAAACATTGATATCAGTAGAATGTGATGAGTTGTATATATATATATTCAACCACTAAGAAAACTATACAAAGTAATACGCTTCAAAACACTATAATAAGGCTCTTCAGCTCTGGGAGATTTCAGGGAGGTTCTAGCCACCAGATTTCCAAGGATGCCCTGATGTACCCAGACTCCCAGCCCTGAATAGTAGACTGTGGTGGCTCAAGATGCATCCCTATCGTAGCCCTAAAACAAAGCTACCTGATTGTGTTCTCTTTGGTAACTTGAATGAGGTAAATATAGTTCACCATTCTACTGCTGCTCAGCAAGCACTTCAGGTATGTAATTAGATCCTTCTTTTTTTGGTACTGACTGACACATAAAAATCCTTCACTCCAAATCCAGTAGATTGTTGATCTACACATACTGTTACCCAGTTATAATGAAGCCAGGAAGGCTGATCAGAGCATGTAGCATGTAGTATGTCTAGACTCTCTTAGATTCTTATTGACTTCGTAACAACAAGTCTAGTTCATTATTCAACAAATATTTATTGAGCACTGTTTTAGGCACTGAGAAAAGTGCAGTGAAAAAAGATGAAATCCCTACATTCTTGAAGCCTATATTCTGGGCTGGGGGAGTAGGGAGGCCTAAAAATAGCTAAATAAACTATACAGCCTATTAGATATTGGCAAGTACTATGGAGAAAAGCAAAGCAGGTAGTATTGATTTTAACACTAAAATCCCTCTGTTGCAGTGCATTTTAAGTATAAAGTAGCAGTTAAGAATGTAGGGTATGAAGTCAGAAAGACCTGGATTCAAACCCTTTCTCTTAACCTCATTTTATTCATAAGTAAAATGCAGATAACAGTACTGACCTCAGAGGGTTGTTAGGTTTGAATGAGGTGATACATGTAAAGTGTTTAGCCAAGTTTTGGGACACAGTTACTGGGCGTCACAAAAAAATACATAAGGCATCAGAGAAAAAGGCCTATAGAATGGCATTCTTCAAAGTTAGCTGGGGTATGAATACAAGGAGACTCTCCAAGGAATATGTGTGTGTGTGTGTGTGTGTGTGTGTGTGTGTGTGTGTGTGTGTGTACGCGTGTGCACGCTTCCAAGTGTATGTGTAAGAGTGTGTGCATGTGTGTATGTGCATATGGGTGACTGTGTTTAGATTCTGTGACATTTAAATTCTAGTGAATACATTTAAAAGAGTGTTAACAACTATTTTATTTTAACATGTTAATGTCTGTAATATGCTGAAAATTACACCTTTGCATCTGTTTTATCTTACAAAAAATTTAGATACCAAGTTAAAAATGTTGAAGGGACAATTTCTCAAAATTACTTTAAGGAACACATAAGCAAAAAATTAGAACCTAATTGAGAGAGAGAGAGAGAAAGAGAAAGAAACCTAAACATCATACCCAAAATGATTACAAGGAGCCATTTAGGTAAATTTGGGAGAGAGGCCTGAGGGCCTTCCCTGAGGCCCTTTGTAGGTCCGATGTTGTTCAATCAGAGCATAAAACCCTCACAGGTTGTGAAATTCACTCTCCTTTTCTCCCTCTCACATTCCATGAATTCCCTGAGGTCAGGCATTATGTCTTGTCTTCCACTGCACTTTTATTAGTTCTAGCTAATATTTACCAAATTCAAAAATGGTTTGGTCAACAAAATGATTTTGCCTGTGGTATATGTGTCTCTTTAATTATATTCTCAGCTTCTTCAGGACCATTTCTCAAGGGTTTTGTCACCTAGATGAACGGGGAGTCATTCACTGACCCAGTAAAGAGAGGGACAGCTCACCAAAGAAAGACCATAGTTTCAGATTGGGACACAGTGCATTTTTTTTATGGCTATAAGACCTTCAGGTAAAATGTAGTTAGGGGATAAAAAGGGAAAACTCTGAGAAAATAGAGCCAGTTATGTAATATAGAGAATGTGAGTCTTGAGTATTCAAAATCTCATATGCAGCTTAAATGTTAGTTTTTATTTACACTGATGTGTGCATTTTTGTAACAAGGTTAAGTTACAAGATTAAGTAACAAGTTAAAAATGTTGAAAGGACAATTTCTCAAAATTATTTTAAGAATAGATTAATATGCCCAAAAAGGAAGCCACCTGGTTCTTCTAGTGTTTTGGGGACAAGAGCCTAGCAAAGTGCTGGCCTACTAGATGAGAAATCAGACAAAATCTAGCCCTTCCTTAGCCCCTCAGAATACCACAAAATCAGAGTGAGCTAGTTTTATACATTAGCACCTGGGTTTCTGTGCTTCATGAAAGTGCTGAATTTATCCTTGTTGATGAGGTACCAAATATCCTGGTTCACAGGGCAGCAGGGACTTGATTTTTCTATTGCATTCAATTTCACATGGAACATTCTGGAAATCATCCTCCATCTCTGAAGAGGTGAGTTCTCAGAGTAGACCAACATGAGACAAATGTTATGTTCACAAGAAGCAGGAAAGTGTGTCATTTCCATAGTGATCTATGGCAACCTCAATCTGTGGTGCTCTTATCCATCTTTATTAGCAATTATAGGTCAAAACAGAGGCTGCTTATGAATAAAGTGTAAATGTCAGGGGAATGCATAGCTAATAGAAGAATTGTAAATATTTACAAGGCAAAGTGATGATTCAAGCTCACAAGATAAACTGAAATTAATCTCTATCAGTACTAATTTGTTTCCTGAATTCTAAAACCTTCCACTAAAAAGAAGAGTATATGAGGCTATGTCAGTTATCTTTCAGGTCAGGGGCATATCCTCCCTTCTCCCGTGGAAAATCTACTTGGTCCTCCCAGTTCTTCATGCAACTTCATTTGTTCCTGGGCACTACAATCATTATGATCAATGACTTTTCTTTCCATTAATTCATTCAATGCCTATTTGTATTGGATACTTATTTATATTATACTATGAGAAAATGAATATAAATATCTATCTATATATCTGTAACTACCTGAATACATGTAATTTGTACCACTTAAAAATCTTACCTTATAAAGAGTTAGACTTAGTAAGGTTAAAAGATATATACAGAATGACAAGCAAAATAAGGGAGACTGTGGTGAGTAAAATAGACTGACTTGAGTATAGAGTTCATATTAATCATTTAAACAAAAGTGAATGCTTCATTCCTTCATTCATTCTTGTCCTAGGTACTGTGCCAGTATCTATAAGGAAATCATTGTCACTGACCTCATGTAACTTGAGATATAATGCAGGAAACAGAAATGAATCAAATGTTGATAAAAATTAGTATATAATTACCAATGAGATAAAATATTTTGGGGAAAAAAAGCATTGCTCCATGAGAATTTATAACAAAGAAGCTAATTTTGGACTCAGGAGTATGAAAGTCTTCCCTGAGAAAGTGAATGCAGTTTTTCTTCACTTATTCATTCTTTTTTCTTTTTGCTCCTCTGACTGGATAATTTCCAATGTCCTATCCTCCAGGTTGCTGATTCTTTCTCCTACATGGTTGAGTCTACTTTTGAACTCTCTATTGAATTCTTCAGTTCAGTTACTGTATTTTCAACTCTAAGCTTTCTGTTTGGATTTTTTGATGGTTGCTATTTCCTTGTCAAATTTCTCATTTTGTTCATGTGTTGTTGTCCTAATTTTGTTTGTTTAGGTTTTCTTTTAGTTCACTAAACTTCCTTAAAGAGATTATTCCAAATTCTTTGACCATTCATAGATCTCCATTTCTTTAGGATCAGTTATTAGAACTTTACTAGTTTCCTTTGATGGTGTTATATTTACCTGATTTTTCATGATCCTTGATTCCTTTCTTTGGTACCTGTGCCTTTGAGTAGTGGGATTCCTATTCCAGACTTTACAGGTTTGCTTTGGCAAAAACAGTTTTTCACCAGTCAACTAAGTTTGGGTGTATCTGCTGATGATGTTTTTGAGCAAGTGGGGCCTCCTATTATGGCCTATTTGGGGGTAAAGCCACTGTCTGGGCTCTGAGGACAAGCAAGAGGGTCTGTGCCACTGGCTGAGAACAGCTGAATGGGACCATTGGCTTGGTTTCCTACCCAGTCAAGGGGTGTAGAATGGGCTCTGCAGTTGTCTGAATTTTCTGGTCAGGCTTACTAAATGGTCAGGACTGGGCATTGTATTCAGTGGTAGATGGGTTTATGAATTAGCTTCCCTGACCTGGCAGAGCAGCAGACCAGGGCTCAGGGCTTATACAGCTCTTTTGGGGGCCCAAATCAAGCCTGAGTGTGCACTGAATTCCCTGGTTATGTAAGGCCACTGGTTTTGCTCCACAGATGATAGAAGTTTCAGGGTATGTTCCCTGTTCAAGTGCCACTGTACAGAGGGCTATTGAATGTACTAGGCAACTTCTGTGTGCTCTGGTTAGCTTCCTTGGTAGGACAGGCTGAATGCTATATTTAGTGATGAGCAGGTCTATGAATTAGATTTCCTGAACAGACACAGTAGGGGGAGTAGCTCTAAAACTAGTACATTTCTTTTTTTTTTCTTTTTTTTTTTTTTTAAATACCTTTTTTTTTTTTATTTTTTAATATATGAAATTTACTGTCAAATTGGTTTCCATACAACACCCAGTGCTCATCCCAAAAGGTGCCCTCCTCAATACCCATCACCCACCCTGCCCTCCCTCCCACCCCCCATCAACCCTCAGTTTGTTCTCAGTTTTTAACAGTCTCTTATGCTTTGGCTCTCTCCCACTCTAACCTCTTTTTTTTTTTTTTTTTTTTTCTCCTTCCCCTCCCCCATGGGTTTCTGTTATGTTTCTCAGGATCCACATAAGAGTGAAACCATATGGTATCTGTCTTTCTCTGTATGGCTTATTTCACTTAGCATCACACTCTCCAGTTCCATCCATGTTGCATTTCTTTGTTGTCTTAAGTCAACCTAAGCTCCCCAAGCTCCCCGGCCAAACAGGGCTACTGGATTTACTCTGCAAACAATTGTCTCTGTCTTCTCTTCTCTCTGCTCAAACGGTGCTAGGCTGCACAGCTTCAAGTTGTTGCTGGCCCTCTGGTCAGATGGGGCTGGAGAACTTTCTCCACAAGGGGTGGGGTTATATCTCAGCCCCCTTGCTGAGACAGGTGGGAATGGGAGTGGATGATCCAGGCTCCTCTCAATTTCCCAAACAGACTCTAGTTGAGAGAGGCCAGGTACTACCCTTAGCCTTTCCTTTCAATTAATATGCCTGCCTGTGCACAACACAGGAAGCCTCCATGCCTGGTACTGGCATTGCTCTGCAGGTGATCAGCTCTGCCTGTCTACTTCTTGGCTCGAGTGCCACTGGGCTACACAGCTTTCAGGAGTTGTCAACAGCCTTTCTGATCAGATGGGGATGAAGGCACTCCCCACAGAAAGTGAGGCTGTGACTCAGCACCCTGCCTGGGTAAAAGCAAACCAATCTCTAGGCCTGGCAAAACTCCTCATTTGAGGATCCAAATCAGGCAAATCTGGACCCTGCCAAGTTCCCTGGTCAGAGTGCACCCCCAACTTAGTTCTGCAGATGAGCAAAACTGCTGGTTAGGATTACAACTTGGGCACTGCAGGTATGAACTCAGTCTCCCAAGTTCTATGTGCTGGTTGTTGTAATTGCCTTACTCCTTCATCATTACAGTAAGATTCCCAGTTCCTGGGCCCCAAAGAATCCCTTGCAATACTTGTGATTCAAGACTAGAGGAGAGCTCCTATAAAGTGACCCACAAGGCTGGGGGAGATTGGTTGTCTCCCCCTGGGTTCTCTTCATCCACTGGAGGAACCTGAGGCTCAGGGAGACCTCTCCACTTGGGGCTGTGCTGTCTTAGGGAGGGGGCAATGTGGTTAATGTGTAACCACTTCTCCTTCCTTCTAATGAAGTTTGTCTTGGTCTGAGGTGCAGGGGAGTGCTTCAGCCTCACCCCCATGTTCTAGGATTCTTTCAGTGTTGTCTTTTTTAAAAATAGATGTTAGTAGTTGTTCTTGCAAGGGGGAAGTGAAGTCAGGAACCACCTATGTCAACATCTTGGTAACATCGCTTCTATACTGCCTTAATTTTATTACAATTTACACCAATTTCTTGAAGGTAATAAAAAAAAAAAAGCCAGAAAGGCAAGCCCAAGAGTCACAATGAAGCAATGATAACAAGAATAATAAAAATAACCAATATAAATGGAATACTTATTATGTGCCAGGCACTGTGTTCAGTGATTTGTATTCATTTTTCTATTTAATTCTCACATCTCTAGTGTAGGTACTTTGTTATATTCATTTTACAGTTGTCTCAACCTCCTATAAGGGTAAGTTAAGTAGCTGTCCAAAGTTACACAGCAGTACATAGTGGAGTTAATACTGGCACTGGGTTGTCTTACTCTAGAACCCACTGCTTTCAATTACTGCATCTTTGATTTTAGAACAGCTCCCATGAATCCCAAAGATTCAAAGACCAGATTCTGAGTGATGAGTCATTCTGGAAAATGGAGTAAAGGTTAATGTCTGAGAAGAAAATCTAGGGATGAAATTCAGGGTTCTTATCCCCAGTTGGGATTTAAAGATGGAAGTAGGGAGAGGAATCCAGAATGAGCATAGAGGTTTAAGTTACAAACAATGTGGGTAAGTGGGTCCACTATTGGCACAGCCTGGGAATGACTGTACATCCCAGCTAATATGATATCTGTCCTTTCACTAGACAGAGTAGCTTTTGGTACTGACAGCAAGGTTCTGTATATTTGATAGTTAAAAGAGTAAGATCTGCCAAGGAATCCTTATAGGTCATAAGGTAAGGCAATGCACCTTTTCCTGGCAATACTATTAAGTCCAATTGCTTCTTAAGTCATCTGTTGATAAATTAAAATCATGTCATCATTCAGCATATGTTACCTTCCAATATTCTGCACCTTTAGCTATGCCTGATGGACTAAGTGCTTAATAAATAACTGGTAAATAAATGCATGAATAAAATCATAAATGAGAAAAAGCAATGTTTGTCTTCTTGTGTGCTTTAGCAATGGGCATTGAGCCAAATAATCTCATATAGTAATTGAAAGAAATTACGTGAACATAAATTTAAAAGCAGGGGTATGAAGGTACAACACTGTTAGACTTCATTAAAAATTGTTAATCTATTAGGTACCAAAATATTCCTTAAATCTTCTTAATGTCTATCAGTATTCTCCTAACAGAAGCATAAATAATCCAAATATACTTTCAAATGAATATGTTTTCCATAAACTTCAACACATTTTACTGAAATTGGTATAGACATTAAAACTATCAGTAGATGATTATGACAGTGAAAGTGGTGGAATAAGGAACTCTAAAAGTCAGCTCTTCCATAAAAACAACTAAAAATCTGAAAAGAACTGTCAGAATCAAACTTTTCAGAATCTGGAAATTAACCAAAAGCCTATGGCAATTGAGCTGTACTTATATATATATTTTAACATTAACTATTGATAAGAATGGTGATTTTCAGGGCATTTTAGGTTGCCTTAGTCCCATACCCTGCTTCTCAGCTCAGTGGTAAACTTGAAAATAACTGCTAGCACTCCCAGTAAAAATACTAGTAGTGGTACCAGAGGATTGCAAAAAGACATAATTTTCAAATAATTATCATTTGTTAATCTGTGTGGGCTCTCTGAAAAACCCACTCAAAAGGCTTGTCTTTTCTCACCTAAATCAAATTGTGTCAGCACTAAAGCTGACATGAGAGGGCAGGGGGGATATTTGTTGAAAATATTTATAGGAAAATTTTTAGTTATTGATACCTGAGGTAATGGATAACAGTTGGCACACCAGTAAACTTACTAAAAAAAACTTGGGAGAAAAGGCTGAAGAATGAGATGTTTTGGGGAAGTAGGGCTTTGAAAAGTTCTGACATATCCCAGGAAATCTAGAAGCTCCTCACCTGCTCACA